>NW_022196915.1:48156385-48196425 GCF_008632895.1 Mastomys coucha
AAAAAAAAAAACAAATCCTCTTCAGTGTCTCCAAGTTTCTATTGCTGCAAGGAAACACCACGACCAAAAACGAAGTTGGGAAGAAAAGGGTTTACTTAGCTTACACTTCCACATTGCTATTCATCACTAAAGGAACTCCGACAGGGCAGGAACCTGGAGGTAAGAGCTAATGAAGAGGCGAATGGAGGAGTGCTGCTGACTGGCTTGCTCATGGCTTGTTCAGCTTACTTTCTTACAGAACAGAACCTAAGACCACCAGATTAGTGATGGCCCATCCACAATGGGCTGAGTCCTCCCCCATTGATTACTAATTGAGAAAATGCCTTATAGCCCCTTTCTGATGATTCTAACTTGTGTCAAGCTGACCCAGAACCATCCATTACATTCAGCAACACTGAAAACCTTGTTCTAACAAATCCCAAATACTATCACCTCATCTAACAAATACTCATTATAATGGCATGTTAAGCTTTGTAAGTCCTAATAGAACCATTAACAGTTGGGCTTCTTGTATTTTCTCACTTAGGTTCAAGTTTCTTTCCGTCACCCAGTTTTATTTCTGACTAGGCATGGAAGATGTTAGCCTCTGATTCTTCTTCTTCTTTTTTTGGTTTTTTGAGACAGGGTTTCTCTGTATAGCCCTAGCTGTCCTGTAACTCACTCTGTAGACCAGGCTGTCCTGGAACTCAGAAATCTGCCTGCCTCTGTCTCCCAAATGCTGGGATTAAAGTGTGCCACCACCGCCTGATTCTTCTTGAACCTCAATGACTTATAAAGTTACATAGAAATTCTTCCTGTAAAGTTTTCTGAAGGGTGCTACTAAAACTTAAAAATTTTTGTCCTTACATTGTGATAAAACAGGAACTAATTTGAGCTGCCTTTAAAATACACATGAAACCAAGAATCTAAAGTAGAAGTTTAGGACAATTTGAAAAATACAGAGCTTGCTCATCCGATTTTTTTCTATACTGCTTGTATCTTGACACACCAGCTTTGCTTTATGTTTGTGCTGATTCTCACAAGTAACAGAAACAGTTACAGTAGAGGTATCTATACCGAGAGGTGTTTTATAGTTGCTTTTTTGTTAAAATAACAAAAAGATTACCAAGAGCAAATTTACTATCTTCCTGGTGCCAAAGTACACCCCTGAGATAGTCATGTAGACTAAATTTTTTTTTTTTTGTATGTATGTCTGTGAACTATGTGTGTTCCTAGTGCTCAGAAGTCAGAAGACATTGGATACTCTGGACCTGGAGTTATAGTTGTCAGTTACAATGTGGATACTGAGAGTTGAACCTAGGTCCTCTGTAAAAGTACAGTTTTTTTTTTTTAAAGATTTACTTATTATATGTAAGTACACTTTAGCTGTCTCCAGACACTCCAGAAAAGAGCGTCAGATCCCATTATAGATGGTTGTGAGCCACAATGTGGCTGCTGGGAATTGAACTCAGGACCTTCAGAAGAGCAGTCAGAGCTCTTAACTGCTGAGCCATCTCTCCAGCACACAAGTGCTTTTAACTACTGAACTGTTACAATAACCTGGAATCCTGATTTCAATAACTGAGATTTTCTGTTTCTCCTCAATTTATTTTTGGAGAAACATACTCTAGAATGAGTCAATTAAATTTATTTTTGGTTACCTCCTGGAACATCTTGCAAATTTTCCTTTGAAATGCCAGTTGTAGTTTATGAACAACTTGTCTTCCTGGTTTCCAAATTTCTGTTTTGTTTTTTTTGAGACAGTTCCTCTTTGTAACAGTCCTAGCTGCCGGGAACTCTTGAAGGCCAGGGTGGCCTTAAACTCACAAAAATCTGCTTGTCTCTGCCTCCCAAGTGCTGGAATTACAAGTGTCTACCACTACACCTGGCTAAATCTTTTATTACAGCTCTTCAGTTAGAAAGATCTTTATCTTAGTTTTTCTTGAACCTGGAGACTGGTACCTTCCCCCGACTCCCCAATTTCCATTATTTGGATTCTCATTTGAAAAATTAAGCCAGGTGGTGGTGCACACGCCTTTAATCCCAGCACTTGGGAGGCAGAGTCAGGTGGATTTCTGAGTTCGAGGCCAGTCTGGTCTACAGAGTGAGTTCCAGAACAGCCAGAGCTATACAGAGAAACCCTGTCTCGAAAAACCAAAAAAAAAAAAAAAAAATTAAAACCATGAAACTGATCAAAGTTAGACTTTAATTCCTCATTTTGTAAAAAAAGTAAAGTTTAACTAACACATTTTGCTCATAAACCCTCTTAACTGACACAGTGTAGGGATTTTCCAACAAATATATACTTGAGATATACTTTTACAAAAAAGAATTTTAATTCAGTTGTGGGAATATTTAATAATTTATGCATAATAAAAGTTTATTTTCATAAATGTTTATAACTATATGTACTGGATGGTTTTGTGTGTCAACTTGACACAGGCTGGAGTTATTACAGAGAAGGGAGCTTCAGTTGTGGAAATGCCTCTAGGAGACCCAGGGGCATTTTCTCAATTAGTGATCAAGGGAGTAGAGCCCCTTGTGGGTGGTGCCATCCCTGGGCTGGAAGTCTTGGGTTCTATAAGAGAGCAGGCTGAAAAACCAGGGGAAGCAAGTCAGTAAGGAACATCACTCCATGGCCTCTGCATCAGCTCCTACTTCCTGACCTGCTTGAGTTCCAGTCCTAACTTCCTCTGGTGATCAACAGCAATGTGGAAGTAAGCTAAATAAACCCTTTCCTCCCCAACTTGATGCTCATGATGCTCATGCAGGAATAGAAACCTTGACACTATATAAAATTTTATTCAATTCCTTTAAAGATTTATTTTGGGAGGATTTTGCCTGCATGTATGTCTGTGTATCCCATGAAAACTGGTGTTTCTGATGGTTATGAAACATGATGTAGGTTTTGGAACTGAACCCTGGTCCTCTGTAAGAGCAAGTGCTTTAAACCTCTGAGCCATCTCTTTAGTCCTATAAACTTTTTTTTTTTAAAGGAATTATTGTCCTTCAGGGAACTTGTCTACTCTTATTGACTTTATTTTTGAATTATGGCCAAATTTGTCTGTCTTATCCTGAACTTTTCAGTCTTAGCTTGATAAAGTCAACAACTTTTTTTTTTTTTTTTTTTTTTTTTTTTTTTTTTTTTTTTGCCTCTAGACAGGGACTCTGTGTAGCCCTGACTGTCCTGAAACTCACTCTGTAGACCAGTCTCAGAACTCAGAAATCCACCTGCCTCTGCCTCCCAGGTACTGGGATTAAAAGTGTGTGCCACCACTGCCTGGCTAAGTCAATGACCTTTAATCAAGGCATTTTTAAAAATAAATGCCTAAATATCAGTTCAAATGTAATATTGTAAAAAAGTTCAGTGTTTCAGATGGTTTCTCATAAGCTTGTCATCCTTCAGTACTAGTACCATCACCTTACAGAAGAGCATGTGACTTTTATACCTTCATCTTAATGATCCACATATATATATATATATATATATATATATATATATATATATATTACTTTGAAATGTTGTATTTATTCTTTCACAACCAATTTTCTCATTGGAGACTGGGTCTATGTAGCTCAGATAGATTCTAAACTGTGGTCCCCTTCCTCCTTCCTTAGCCTCCCAATGGCTAGGTATCACTCTGCTTCAGGATCAGTTCCATTCTTATTGCTACTATTTGGTTTAGATTTTTTTCTTTTTCTTTTTTTCTTTTTTCTTTTCTTTTCTTTTTTTTTTTTGGTTTTTTCGAGACAGGGTTTCTCTGTGTAGCCCTGGCTGTCCTGGAACTCACTCTGTAGACCAGGCTGGCCTAGAACTCAGAAATCCACCTGCCTCTGCCTCACAAGTGCTGGGATCAAAGGTGTGCGCCACCACCCCCTGGTGGTTTAGATTTTCTTTACTCTTAGGGGACTACAATAATTGTGTCCAACTTGCTTGCTGTAAGACTTTATGAATTCCAGGACAGTTTTGTCACCATAGTGAGTCCCAGGCCAGGCAGAACTACAAAGACCCTGTCTCAACAAACAAGCAAACAAACAAACAAAACTAGTATAAGCCAGGCCATCTGAGAACTCATTGTGTCCTATAGTTTGCAAGATGGTAGACCACAACTTACAAAACAAAGACTTTTTTTTTGGATGGAGTTTCCTACAGGTTAGCTTAATGCCAACCTTATATAGCTGAGGACAAATTGAACTTCCATTCTGCCAACCATTCAAGTGCCAAAACTATAGGCATATGCCAGCACACCCAGAGTTGTTTTTGGTGCTAGTGATCAAATTCAGGGCTTTTGTGTATGTTAGGCAGACTAACTGAGCCACATCCCTACTCTCAAAGACATTTCTACTGGCAACTGCCCAATCTCTATATAAGAGCTTCAAATTACTTACAGTTTTGTACTGAAGGGATTAACTCATGTGGCACTTTGTCTACTAAGTGAGCCAGACATTGTTTTGTACAATGTCATTCTGTTTCTAGTTTATTTCCTTCTTCACATGCTTCAAGCAATTTGGTCAATTCTCCAACCTCCCAAACCTCATCCCCCGCCTTTTTGTGGGGAGGGGGTTTGTGGTATCCATGGTTTCAAAATTAACATCTAAAGAACAAGTCATAAAGCAGATTAAGATAGAAAGGAAACTGTTTTACCACAGAAACTATTTGTTGGTTTGATACTCGACTTTTGGCTAAGTTATAAATACGTCAAACACCTTTAATATCAAACATAAACCAACAGGAATAGTAATATATAGAAAAATTTTGTTTTTAAATGAGGTTGTAGCTCGGGCGTAGCATGTTTTCCTAGTATAACTGATGCCCTGGAGTTGACTCCCAGCAATCTATCCATTGTATAAACAAAGTCATGCTATAAACTATTTTGTAGTTGGCATTATAGCTCATCAACAAAAGTGATTTTTGATAATTCAACCCCTTTGACTGAAGCAATTTCCCAGTTTAAAACCAACATATTTTAATTGAAATGACTTGTAATTTGAAGTATTTGTTGTGCATCTTTCAAATGAACTGTGAAATTAGTACAATTTTGATTAGTTTGCTTAAAGGAGTATAATTCTTCAAGTTGAACCTTAATGCCAAATTAGTAATTCTAATTCTAATTCTTTGGGGGCGGCAGAATGTCATATATCTGAGGTCTCAAACTTGATACACGACTGAATATGACCATGAAATGTATCCTAATTGTGCTCTTCAAGTGCTGTATACTACTAGGCCCAGCTTATGAGATGCTAAGGATCAAATCTCCAGCTTCCTAATGCTAGTCAAGCACTTTAGCAACTGAACTACATACATCCCAGCATGTACTATTCAATCTTAGCACTCAGGAAGCAAGACAAGGCAGACGACCCTGAACTCCAGGCCAGCAGGGTTACATACAAAAATGACCAAATACTGGGTTTACAGGATTTAAGTCAGTACAATTCTCATAATTTCTACACATACATTATATAAGAATTTATCCTAAGATCTTATAAAATACTACTTTAAGATGACACTGAGATACTGCAGTTGCTGTAATGCACTTAGACACTTGAAGGTTCACAGTGAATGTAAACATCAATGACCTGCACTGCACAATTCCCTATTAACCAAAGTCAATTATTTTGTCCGATAAAAATGTAAAAGATCCCAGCACCTGGGAAGCAGAGGCAGGTGGAATTCTGGGTTGAAGGCCAGCCTGGTCTACAAAGTGAGTTCCAGGACAGCCAGGGCCATACAGAGAAACCCTGTCTCAATAAACCCACCAACCAATCAACCAAAACGACAAAAAACCACCAAAAGAAAAAAAAGGTTTCATTTATTCATTTTTGGAGACAGAATTCTATTATTCTTTCAGTTCAAGTATTAAACTTCAGGTGTGCACCATCAATACTTATGTTTTCTCTTTCAGACCTATTCTCCAAGGTGCAGTGGAGCTAATTTTGTTTTAAGGAAAAAATAAAAATAACAAATCCAAGTTTCGTATTATGGCCAAGTTAAACATAAAATTCCAGAAAAGCATGGTAACATTACATTTTCCATGTAGCTTCAAGTTTCCCCCTTTACTTGTATCATGTTGTTATAATAAATATATATAAATATGATTTTTTGGAAGTTGATCCTTGTTTAGGACTAAAAGTTTCAGGATGTGACAGAATCCAAATTCTCAAATCTGGTTAAGCTTCACAGCTTACTAGCAGCACAGCCAATTTTCAAGACCACCCTGAAGTCTACGACAGAAAAGTTTAATCTTGTTTACATTGTTATTTCCTTGGAAAAGTTACCAAGTCACTCAAGAATTTCCTTAGCAAACTCCCCTCCCCCGCCTCCCCGCAAATCTATGGTTTTTAGTGCTTGGGAATAAACTGCAGGGTCTTGCACATATTAGACAAGTATTCTTCTAAGCCACATCTTCAACCTATAAATGTCTTACACAGTATCATGCCCATTCCATTCCTCTCCTTTATTTTCATGTCCTTCTTTACTTAGGAGGGAATCTTAAACTTCTCCTACATGCTCAATTATTATGCTAAGGAAATACATCCTGGTGACACTAAAGACTAGTAACAGAGGCAAGTGTCTTTAAACAAGGTAACTTGTTAGATCAATGAATAACTGTGTATGCATTGCTGAATGAGAATGGAAGCTACATAGTCTGAGACCTTTAAATTGAGGTTAAAAATGAGCAACTTGCAGATTCTTATGTGTAGAATCATCTAAACAATCTCATGGATGTTTGCTGGGACTTTGCATACTATTCTGTGGGTTCTTTAATTAATCTTAATTCTAATTTTTTTAAACGTAGCATAATTTTTTCCTTAAATGGACAAGTAACAGGTTGAAAATAGTATGAAATTAATTTAAAAACCTCATTTTACTATTTCTATGATAATTCTCACATTTTCAATTATGCAAAAATAAAATTTAAAACACTGGTAAAAGTATAAATGTTTATGATTTACATTCTGAGACTGCTGTTAAACATTTATTTATTAGGTATTCATATCTACTATGCTATATCAATGTTGTATCAAGTATATTGTTATATCAAGTTATATTTCAGCATATAATCTATGAATCTAAAGAAACTTAAATAAATATAATAGCAATTTATAGAACATACTTATTACATACATGAATATCAAAGCAGAATACCTTCATTTAGGTAGGATTATTATTATAAAACCTACCTAGAGTTATTAGGATATTTTAATAATCCTTAATAAAAGGATTATAATAGTTTTCCCTGTAGGATGGGGTAGGAGGACTGCCATGAACTAGAGACCAGAGTCAAGAGTAAGATCTGGTCCTAAAATAAACCATATAAAGGCAGGATGATCTAGTTCTAGGCCAGCAGAGTCTACAGAGTGAGATCAGGCCAGTCAGGTTTACACAGAAAGAGCCTATCTAAAAAAAACCAAGCAGATGACAACATCAAAAAACCCACCCAACCCAATGACCTGGTTGAATAAACTCTACTGAGCAATTACAAAAGGACAAGCTAACTGATGTTTTGAGAAACTTAATGTTAAAATATTTCAAAGCAACATCTTATACTGTCTTGTTACAAGATGAACTTGACAGTGGTCAGTTAGTTTTATAAAAACTAATTAAAAACTAAATAGCATTCATATCAGAAAAATACAAAGGAATAAATCTATAGTAAAACATTTTTTGACAGCTAGAACAAGCCTAATTTGGTAGTAATCAACTATAGAGATTCATAAATGAATTTTCATTAAAGTTTACAAAAGCCAAGCAGTGGTCGAGCATGCCTTTAATCCTAGTACTTGGGAGGCAGAGGCAGGTGGATTTCTGAATTTGAGGCCAGCCTGGTCTACAGAGTGAGTTCCAGGGCAGCCAGGGCTATACAGAGAAACCCTGTCTTGAAAAACCAAAATAAATAAATATAAATAAATAAATAAAGGAGTGGTTAAGCTTCCAGCACTAGTGATTTTGTATAACTGGGCTCTAAAACAAAAGTAGAGTTCAGGACTAAAATTTCCAAATGTAGGGCAAACATGAATACTATAGTTTAAGGCTGGTTAGACAGTCTTGGTACTCTGGTTTGGGCAAACAGGTAAGTCAGTATGGGAAAGCATTAGGAACATAAATGAATTTCTTAATTAGGCAAAAAAAATTTCAGGTTCTATCTTGTTTATCTGTGTAGCTCTGGATGCTCTCAAATTCAGAGATCTGCATGTCTCTGCCTCCCAAATTCTGGGATTAAAGATATGCACCACTACATCTAGAAAATGTTAATACTTTAGGTTTTTAACACTGTCAAGTGTTTCCCTGACCCATACTAAGATCCCAGAGTACTTAATACATTTAAAACCCTTAATCTTGAGGTTGTAGCAAAACTGGAATTCCTTATTTCCAAAGTGCTTTAATATTTTTGCAAGAACATCTGGGAACCACTTTTATTCTAGATTTTTCTGAAGGTTTAAAATATATATTACCATAGATTCTTTTAGCTTTGAAATACTAGAGGTAAATAAATAAGCTTTGTGAACTTTATCCTACTATGTTATCTTTATGAGAAATAAAGAACACTTATGATTGTGTTATACACGAAATATTGTTCCACAACTTTCATGTTCATCTTGTCTTTCAGTAAAACTGTCATGTTGGTGACCTATAAATTTTTCTTAACTGAGGGCTGAAAATTCCTACTGAACACACAATTTCATGCTAGCTGATCAACAAGTTGTCTTTATTTGGCTAGCCACACTAATACTGTTATTATATTCTATTAAATAACAGAACTAACATATTTACTGAATGGAGTTAAATGTCCTTTTTAAAACACTAATCATTAGCCAGGCAGTGGTGGTGCATGCCTTTGATCCCAGCACTTGGGAGGCAGAGGCAGGCGGATTTCTGAGTTTAAGGCCAGCCGGGGCTACGCAGAAAAACCCTGTCTCAAAAAACCAAAATAAAATAATAATGAGCCAAGACATCGTGTATTTCACTAACAGGCTAGTAAGAAATACAAAATGATATTATTATGATGTAATAAAACTAGTTGCATATAAGTAAGGCTACTCTTTTGAATCAATACCCAAGAAAATTTCTACAGGCTGTGTAGGACTGTCCAAAAAACTTAGATTTACTATCAAAGGCAGAATGAAACCAGCAATTAAGCATTGCTAGCTGACAGGAGGTATTCAGGACACATATTCAGTGTCTGTAAGAAGTTTAGTTCACTAATGGCAAAGGTGTGATTAGACAATGATGACATCCCAGAAGGATGTCATTTAATTAAGTGGGACAAAACCTACTACTTTAAAATCTAGAGCAACTATGACCTATAAGTAGCATATATTTCTTGAGGACAAACGTCATTTTCTTAGGGAATAATTATGCTATTGTGGGACCTGACAACTATCTGAACAGCGGGACATCTAGTACCATTGGGAGATATGACAACCTGGGTGTAACACTGCCTCATACAGCTTACCACAGGCATTCTTTATCATCTTCCTTATTTCTATCACAATAAGTACTGGGTAGTGTGAAGACCTGGATTTGACGACTCCTGAAGGAGCAATGCTTTATATTTTTAAGGTGAGGAATTTTACTTAAATGATTTGTTTTATATGAGTACACTGTAGCTGTCTTCAGACACACTAGAAGAGGGCATCAGTTCCTGTTACAGATGGTTGTGAGCCATCATATATGGTTGTGGGGATTGAACTCAGGACCTCTGGAAGAGCAGTCAGTACTCTTAGCCACAGAGCCATCTCTCACCCTAAGGTAAGAAGTCTTACCTTCTTCATTTCAAGAAGCCTTTAAAATGTTCTTCCCATTTCATCAATTCTCAGGTCCTTAGGACATGTCATTACCATAATGCATACTCCATAGTTGGTAAATGGGCTTTTAGAGTTTATTTACCTCCTGGAAGCTTAGTCCCCTCAATTTTGTCTGTCAGTGCAATAAATAAGTACCCCCCCCCCCAAAGCCTTGTAGTTCCTCTGGCTGCTCAAGACATCTGAATATTTCATATTTTCCCTTTATTTCAATACATTGTTGGTTTTATACCTATACTCTACATGTGATTTAACATTAGCCATATATGAAAGACTTCCAATCACAACAGTTTGGGAAAAGAAATGTTTATTAGCAATAGTTTGATTTGCATAAATGAAGAATTTGTATGCTAGTTTTTCAGAATCTTTATTTACAGAATTCAAATTTAATCCTTCAATTTGACCACAGAGAAATCAAAGCAATCTGGTACACGATTGAAAGAATTTAGTTTCTCACAAAAAACAAGTGTCTGAGACGAGGACATGACTAATCCAGGGTATGGCTCAGGAGAGGATTTTTATTGTAGGAGAACACAGCTGGGCACATCTAGATGAGTCCAGAGTAGGAAGAGAAAGTATAGCTAGCAGAATGATTGGGCCTCAGAGGTGGGAAAGTGAGAGTCTAGGACTGAGAGTCAAGAGAGTACATGAGTGCTGGGCGGTGGTGCATGCCTTTAATCCCAGCACTTGGGAGGCAGAGGCAGGCGGATTTCTGAGTTCAAGGCCAGCCTGGTCTACAGAGTGAGTTCCAGGACAGCCAGGGCTATACAGAGAAACCCTGTCTCGAAAAAACAAAAAAAGAGACTACACGGCTCAAATGGCATGGTTATATAGGAATGAAAAGCTGGAGGAAGGGAAGCCCAGGAATTGAAGAACTTTAGGGTAGGGGTGGGGTGAGAAAAGCTGAGAAGAGCTAGGATACCGGCATGCTCTTTGGTATACTAACAGATACCACAGTTAGCCATTTCCCCACTTTCGTTTAGACCTGATAACCTGACAACTATTTAAAGTCATTACAAAGTTTTCTAGAGTTATACCAACACAGAACTTCTGGAGAAAATATTTAAAACCATTGCAAAATTTTCTTGAGTTACACCAACATACCACTTTCTAGAAAGAACATTTCTGATTGTATTTTCCTTCTTCAGAACTTAACCTGATCTCAAACCTGAGCTGTTCCTGCTACAGATACACAATCTATAACAGACAAATTACCAACTTATAATACTACAAATTCCTCACATTTTGGAGGCTCCCAAGCAAATCAGAATCACTAATTTTAAAAACTTATGATAGCTATTATTGCAAAGCTTTACTTTTGGGCATTTTCTTTTTATTTATTTTTCTTTCAGTTCTCAGAGATAGGGTTCTCTCTGTATAGCCCTGCCTGTCTTGGAACTCACTTTGAAGACTCTGCTAGCCTTGAACACAGAGATCTACCTGTCTCTGCCTCCCAAGCACTGGGATTAAAGGTATGAGCCACCATGCATGGCTGGATGTTTTCTAAAGACGACTCTAATTTGAAGTTTAATTTAGGCTGGTAGGATGGATCAGGTAAAGGCACCTGACTCCAAGCTTGACAACCTAGCTTGACTTCAGGGACTCACATAAGTAGTGGTTCTCTGGCCTCTACTCTAATACTGTGGCATGTGAGAAAGAGAGCATGTATGTGCCTACTCACATACACAAATATAAAATGAACAAGTTACAGGTTTTAAATTCATTTTACCTCCATGTGTATGGAGGTGAGAGAACAACTTGCAGAAATTGGTTTGTTCCAGGGATCAAACATGCATTCTCAGGCTTGTCTCTTTACCTGCTGAGCCATCTTACTGGTTTTGACTTAAAATTTCAATTACACACTTGTTTTTGAAGCAAATTATTTCCTTGTTAATCAGCTTAGCCTAGTAAGGGTTATTAATATAGTTGTATACCACATTCTTGAGTTTTACATTATAAAAAAATAAAGAGAAAAATGAGGTGAAAACTTTTTGCTTACATTCTAAATGAGTAAGATTCAGAAAAAAACATTCACTGTAATAGGACAAACATTTATTTACCTAAATAATCATTGTCATGTTTACTAACAGTAACAATTTTAGAAGCATCATTAACAAAGAATCATCATTAACATCATGAGGAGCAAGACAATACTGGACCTTATACATGCTACACGACAATGATTCAAGAATAGTTTATAACAACAGGAAACATGAATTTCATTTTGTATTCTGATAAACTTAATGTGGTCATTGAATCACAAAACTTAAGGACGGTCTTTCCCTAAAGTAGCTTTCCCACCATGAAGAGGGTAAGAAGGCATGATAAAGGAAGGAGCCCACAGAAAACAGTTTCTATAGTCTCAAGCTCAAATAAAAATATTAAAATTTTATCCTTTTTATATTTGCTTTTATATGTTTTCCATTACTATTATACAAGTAATAACTTTAAACTCACAGATAAATCCTTTTTCTAACAGTTGAGGCTAAATAGGCTAGGGTGTAGCCTCTTTAAAGCTTACCAAGCATGTTGAGACAAACCAACAGGAGAGACAGCTCTGCAGCTAAGAGCTTGCAGGAGACCCAGGTTTGATTCCCAGACCCATGTTGTAGCTCACAACAGTCCATAAATCCAGTGCCAGGGAATCCCATACTTTCTTCTGACCTCCTAGGCACTAGATACACAGGTGGTAGACAGATAAGCATGAAGAAAACACACATATAATATAAAAATGAAATCTAAGGGAAAATAAAAACAAAACACGACATGTCCACACATGCCCAGAAAAACATAATGCGACCACCACTAACTGCCTTTGTCTTGGGTTTTTTAATTGACATAGGTTATCACTTTGTTGCTCAGGCTTCTGATTTCATTATAGATGGTTCTGAGGTACCATAGGATTGCTGGGAATTGAACTCAGGACCTCTGGAAGAGCAGCCAGTGCTCTTAACAGCTAAGCTATCTCTCTAGCCCATAAATCTTAATTTTTATACCACAATCAGTTTCATTGCATTATCCAGTATTTATGAAGAAAAACTAAACCATATTCTGGCTGGGCATGTTGGTTACATGCCTCTACTCCTAGCACTTGGAAGCAAAGGCAGGTGGATCTTTAAAGTTCGAGGCTAGCCTGGTCTACATAGTGAGTTTTAGGCCAGCCAGAGCTTTAAAAAAACCCAAAAAACTGTCACCAACCCTCAAAATATAATTTGTATTTACTTAATGTGGTGGTTTGAATGAGCTTGCCCCAAGAAGTGGCACTATTAGTGGGTGTGGCCTTGTAGGAGGAAGTATGTCACTTTGGGGGTGGGCTTGGAGATTCTCCTCCTAGCTGCCCAGCTGTCAGTCTTTTGCTTGCCTTCAGAACAAGATATAGAACTCTCAGTTCCTTCTCTAGCACCATAATTGCCTGGGCACTGCCATTCTTCCCGACTACCTACATAATGAACTGAACCTCTGAACCTGTAAGCCAGCCCCAATGAAATGTTTTCCTTTACAAGAGTTGCCTTGGGGCCGGGCAGTGGTGGCGCACACCTTTAATCCCAGCACTTGGGAGGCAGAGGCAGGTGGGTTTCTGAGTTCGAGGACAGCCTGGTCCACAGAGTGAGTTCCAGGACAGCCAGAGCTATATAGAGAAACCCTGTCTCGAAAACCCAAAAGAGTTGCCTTGGTCATAATGACTTTTCACAGGAATGGAAACCTTAACTAAGACACTTAGCTTATAAGCAGTTTTCAAAACGACAATAGACTTGCTTACCATTTTCCTCTAATACTTTCCTTTTGAGGCCTTGAGGTTGGAAGAACAAATGATACTGGAATCTCTCAACTAAGAATTCAAGAAGTGGGGCTTGAGTGCTTATTGCTATTGCAGAAGATCAGAGATCAGTTCCTGATACCCATGGCAGGCAGTTCATAATGCCGGTGACTTCCAGTTCTAGGGGATTTGACGCCTCTGACTAGTGTGCTGTGTACGCATGCATCCAAGTACATGTACATACACAGACACACTCTCTTAAATTTTAAAAATGAATCGATTAATTCTTAAAATCTTTTCATCTTGCTTTAAAAACTTACAGCAAAAATGCTAGTTAATTTTAGAATTATCTAATTTTGAAATTTGCCTAGTTCTAATAGTTAATTCTTGTTTGTAACGCTTAAAATGTCTGCCCAATACCATTCCTTTTTCATAAATTTCCAAAGGGAGTGACCATGAGGTAACACGACTACTTCAAATGATTTTTAATTTTTTTTCAAGAATTTCTCTCCCTTCAAAAGCCAAACACATACTACTTATAATAAAGAAAATAAGACTCTGATCATCCTTAATAAAATTTCTCTTACCCACAGTAAACCAGTGATAAATCTAATGAATCTACTTGTAATTTTTTTTTTTAAGATGTATGAACAAAATATCAAATGGAATAGGTCTCATGTACATATCACTTTGATTGATGCTTTAGGTATTGGACTGAATGAGAAAAACTTGGATGAATGATATTTTTAACATATACTTAAAAAGTAAGTCCAGCTCGTTAATTATAAAAACTCAAGTTACTCTCTTTCACACTTTAAAATTATGGCATGACTAGGAAAGGAATATAGAGTAACCTTGAGATACTTCCAGTGTAAGTATTGTGGGATTTTTATTAACTACCAGGAGTATTCCTCAACTTAGTGACCTTTCTATAATTTGCTTCAGAAACATTCTTTTGTTCTTCCGGTCATACTGAAAGAAATAGTCTTCCTTTCAGATGATGACATTTCCATTTAAACCATACATTCAGTATATTGTGATATTTTTCAAGGAACTTCATGCATCTGACTCATATACCATTGTCACTTTTCCACTACTTGTTTAATCCCGGAGAGAAAATGGCGGCTCTCACCCGAGTCCTACTTGTAATATTTTATAATCTCAATTTACTTATAATTTGTTCACTCATTCACCTATACTTTAAACACCTGCACATATTAACTTATACTAGACACTTTACAAATGTTTCAAAATGTTTCACTATTAACACAATAAACACAGGAAATCACTGGAGTTTATTTACTAAGCTAAAAATTCTAAAATTGAACTACTGTAGCTAGTTGAATGCTGAAAAATATATTATTGGCTATCAATTGTTAAAATACATTAATATATGAATGTTAGGATATAATATTTAGGCTAGTGCTTTGCCATTCTGGATATCTTAATATTGTATTTTAAAGTTTAAAATTTCATTTATATTCCTAGTATCTTTAAAAGATGAATAATATACATAAGTAAAAGAGGCACAATTGATAGAGATGTTAATATTTGTCAGATGCATTAAAATAATGAAAAAGATTTAAAAACTATATACAATTAGTGAGGTTGCACTTTCCTGTGACACCATCTGTTCATGGAGCAAAAAGCCATCTCAAAACCAATCAAATCAAATCAAAATCCACCACATATACAGATACTAAGTTCTTCTGCTCATGGGAGAAATAATTAACAGCATGCTGCTGAAGAAATACTTGGCACACTTGAGAGATCTGGCCTAACATTTGAAATGTACCAGAGACAGGGAACCAACAAGATGGCATATCTAGTAAAGGTACTTGCCGTGTAACTTGGTGACCCGAGTTTGATCCCTGGAACTCTTTTAAACACTGAAGAAAGAAACACACCAAGTTTGTCCCCTGATGGCCACACGGGACATGCCCAAATAATAATGCATGCAGTGTGGAAGGGCCTTTAAAAATAAAAAGCTTAGAGTTAATTATCCGAGGGGGGGGGAAATTAACAACTTAGAAAGGCTGATGCATGATATACCAACTGTGGACTTATGAATTTTATTCTGCAGGAAAGGGCAGTGTTTAAGAAAATCAAATCAGTGGTATAAATTGAAGGTAATAAAAACTTTATAGACTAAAACAGATGGAAAAAAATGCTTGGTTGAGACTTAACCAAGAACTGAGAAATAACTAGGCACTTAGGTACCGCAATTCCAAAACTGGAGGAATCAAAAGACTATGACTGTTTGGGCTGCTGACAAACATGAACAAATTCAGTGTTTCTTGGAACCACTTACTTTGACTCTTGCTAAACTGATCAAGAGGAAAACAACTTGAGAGCCAACAAAGCACGATTAATAAAAAGCTGGTCAATCACCCATTTAAACATTTTTCCCTGTTCTCTAAATGGTCTTGGATGGAGGCTCTTGAGTCAGAATAAAAACATTTTCTTCTATTTGGAAAAGCCAAAAAGGTTAAGGAAGATATAATTGTTTAGGTTATCTTACAGTACTAAGACTAGATTTTATATTAATGTCTACCTAAGTTACCCTAAAGTACTAAGACCAAATTTTATATTAAACTTCAACACCAGACTTTATATTTTTTAAAAGAATACACACACACACACACACATATATATATATATATGAAGAAAAATATATATGTGGTGGGGTATATGCATGCCACAACTTGAATATGGCCAGAGGCAAATTAATTGAGACCCTTCTCTGCTTCTATCACGTAGGTCCCGGGGAACTGAAGTCAGTCAGTCACTGGGCTTGGCTTTGCAGGAGCCTTTCCTAGCAGACACATCACCCCCAACTCCTAACATGCTTCCATTCTATTAATTGTAACTCTCTCTTCTGTTTCACACACACTTTTTGCTGTCCCTGTAAACACCCCAAATGTGTTAGCTTCAAAATCTTTATATTTGTGATTTCAACTACTCATAGGTCTTCTTTTGGATGCCTTATATGGTATGCTCTCATTTTTACTATTCAAATGTTACCTGCAGGGGACATCCCTCAAACATCTTTGAAACGTGAATTTGAAAAAAATACTTTTAAATAGCAGTAACTATCACTCCCATCTTGCTTAATTTTTTCACAGAACATAAAACAGTAATAGTTTTCTTCATCCTAGTATTCATCAACTACCCATTTGTACTGTGAATTCCATGAAAGCCAGGGACTTATATGTTTGGTTTTGTTATGATCTTCAGCACCGAAATAGAATGAAATTTTATCTTTTACTATGTAAATACTACAAACCTCAAATATTACTGTCCAGGCTGACCTTGACCTCACAGAGATCCAAACACCTCTGCCTTGAGTGCTTCAATTTCAATTAAAGGTGTGTGTCACCATGTCTGGCTGTTTTTGTATTGTTTTTGGTTTAATTACACACGGCTGGGTTTACATGTGGGTACCATATCTCACTTAAAGTATATTTTTAATGTTATCTGACAAGCATTTAACATTTTCATACCACTAGAAAATATAAAAATTGATATAAAAACTTGTAATTATTAATATTCACAATTTCTTTTAAGATTTAAATTTTCATTTCAGCACAATACTAGACTTCATTGATTCATATTAAAATGGAATTTTAAATATTGCACATGGAAAGTTTATGTATCAGAATTCCTAAATATTGTAATACAAAGGGAAAAAACACGCAGACTATCATTTTCCAAAGGTATCATTTAATAGAATCACCAAAGATAGATGGGGGGTGAAGGGGAGGGTGCTTCACTAAGGAAGATCCATCGGGCACAAGCATTAGTAAGTTAAGGCTGAGGTATACTTAGCACAAAAGTAGCATCAATATTTTTGATTTTTGGTATCGGTATATGTTTTAGTAGTAGAGCCCTCTTTGAGATCCTGGGTTTAATCGCTACACACTAAAAGAAAACAAACAAAATCAAAGCAAAACCAAAACAAACATGATCCCTTAAGTTTCTAGTGGAGGAATAAGCTGTGCATTAAAAGGTTCCAGGTATTAGAAATAAACTCATTCTAAGCTATCCCTTAACTCCTTGGAAGATGGAATGCATTGATGGTCTTTCATTTCTCCAAGATATGTAAGTAGTATGTATAAATATTTGCTGGAGCCAAATCTATTTAAAACAATAAGGACATTTACTCCCCTCTTTTTAGATGGTATTTAATGAGAAACAACACACAGAAAAAGTATTTTTCATACAAGGATAGTAATATTCCTTTGCAAAAGGAAAAAAACAAAACCAAGCAAACCAATTTTAATTAGAATGCTAACTTGTAAAATTGTATGTGTAAAACCCTAGATCATAAAAGAACATTCATGTGAAATTATTTCTTTGAAAGATAACTAAATTGTTATTAATATAAATAACTTTAATCTTGCTACTATTTATGCTTCAAAATTAGTCACAAGGATGGAAATTAACTCTAGATTTCCAAGTCAGTGAATACATATTTAAAATTTACACTTAAATGTATATTTTACTATATACAGGTTATTTCTTCCCTATGAAAAGTAGGGGAAGTTATATATGTTCATTTAAGAAAATACTAGTAGTGATGTATTATTTTGAAGTATACAATTAATATGTTAGGAGTTATTTAAAATTTATATTGAGAAAAATGTATTTTCACTATTGCTGTAGACAAGCATCTACATAAGACTTAATTGATTGTTGTTTTTTATCAAACAACTTTTATAATATTCATTTTTATTGTTATGTTTTATAAATTTTAAAGAATATGACAAAAAAGATATTGTAAGTATTGAAGGGGGGTCTATGGGAGGAGTAGGGGTACAAAAGGGAAACAAGAATGTGATTTAATCCTATTTACTTAAAATATGTTCTTAAATGTTAACAAATTCAGATAAATTGGAATCATGCAATAAAAGTTTTTTTAAAAAAAAGAAAAGTAGGGGAAGAAGTTATGTACAATTAAAGTAATCTCAAAGAGTTTTCTATTGCTGTGAAGAGACACCATGCTTATGTAACAAATGCTTACCTCAGTGGCCCACAGTGATTTGTAATAGAACCAATATCATTGTAGCCACAATATATAATCTTTTGCTTTTTTAGTTATGGACACCCCATCAGAAAAAAGTGACTGCCCCTAAAACGTACTCTTATCTTATAATTAATTAAATCAATTAGTTAAAACTTACTTAATTTTTACCTTTAAATTAGAATTGAGTAGTGGTTCTTTTGAAGACGAGTCCTTAAAAAGTAACTGAAATACTTTTAGGATTTCCACAACACACGATATTGGGTAGAATTCATTATGAACCTTCAATCTGAAAGGGTAAGAGGCTCCTTCTAAATAGTAATGACAGAGTTAGAGTTAGAGGACATTACTATGAGATATCTGCATTTTCTTGAACATTTTAAAATAATGACTTAAAACATTTCAAATATGGCTCATAGGGTGGTCAAAAGAACATTTCCTTTGAAATAAATTAATATATTCTGAATATTATAAAATTAAGAACTATGTTAGCTTTAACCTGAAGTTAAATATTAAGGCATAGAAGTCTTTCATACTTTTGACTTGTTAAAAATCTCCTGTTAAACATTTTAGTAAAAATAAGAAAAACAGTATTAAGTTAGGATTAATATCCTAATATGTCATAGGCTGCAAATTAAATTTCAGATTGTTTCCTCAGTTAACCAATAAGGTCAGCCCCTCTAACGATTCTTCTAAATTTAAAGCTTAGTTCAACTTACACATTTTAATGTTTTTCTCCTTCATTTAAAATGAAATACTTAAGACACATTATACTGAAGATTATGTTATCATCTGTAGCATTTTATACTTTATCTGTATCTAAAGAGAACTTTAAATCAAGAGAAAAATATTTTTCTATTATAAGTAATCTGAGTTCAAATTCATATAGAATATAAAGACACAGTAAAATAAATTCTATGGTACTTCCTAAACTCTTTCAAAAAACGTTTATATGGAAATGCTGGAAAGAGAACTCAAGACTCGGTTGTACTAGTTATATATATATATATAATTCTACCACTGTAGTTCTTAAGAAACTCTGGAAAGGTATTCAATACTCAAAAATACTTGTTATATTATTATACTCAGTGCTCCATCTGTGGATCCAACCAACCTCACATTCAAAACATTTAGGTGGCCAGGCATTGGGGCCCACAGTTTTAATTAAAGGGAGGCAGAGGCAAGAGGATCTCTGTGAGTTCCATGGCAGCCTGGTCTACACTGTGAGACCTAGGCTCAAAAGACCAAAACAAAACAAATGATTTCTTTGGCAAAATCTGCTTTTGATTTGAATAGTACAGTTTTGTCTTCTCATTATGGTAATAATTTGAATAATACAACTACCCATGTTAACATTCCACTGCACTACACATTAAAAGCAATGTAGAGATAATTTTAAATATAAGGGAGGCTATGCATTGGTCACACGCAGACATTTTATACAGGAGACTCAAGCATTTACAAAGCTGGGTGGGTATCTAGAAGTCCTAGAATCAACTCCTCAGACACTGTAGTAATTATGTGCCGGGTGGTGGTGGCTCACGCCTTTAATCCAAGCACTTGGGAGGCAGAGGCAGGTAGATTTCTGAGTTTGAGGCCAACCTGGTTTACAGAGTGAGTTCCAGGACAGCCAGGGCAACACAGAGAAACCCTGTCTTGAAAAAACAAACAAAACAAAACAAAACAAAACAGAAGTAATTATGTTTTGTTTGTTTAAAAGACATCCTTATATAGGTCTTAGACTTGCTTTATGGTCAAGGATGATGTTAAGCCTCTAATTCTCTCTTTTCTACTTCCCCAGTTCTAGGATTACAAGTGTGTACCTGGTATGCAGTGGTAAGGTTAAAACCTTGTACATGGCAGGCAGGAGCACTCTACTCATTGAGCTACATTACCATCCCACAATTATATAGTATTTTAACCGACACAATATGTAGAGAGCTGTTACTAAACATCATTACAGAATCATACTAAACATAAAATCACCAATGCAATTATAAACTTGAAGACCCACAAGTACCATCAATAGACACTGAATTACAGTTGTAGAGTATCGCCAACCTTACTTCAGCAGCACAGTCAATACTGGAGATAACTTCAGAATCTTAACGCCAATATTTACGTGCTGCTAAGGCACTGCTGACACTGCTATCAGAGGAGCTACGAATAAAAAGACAGGTACTTTCTTCAGAAGATCAGATCCTTGTATTTTGAGGCAGCACAATATGGCCTGCACCTTTTCAAAATCCACAAACCATTATGTGCTGCTACTTTACTCCAAGGTTTTATTTTTGAAAACTCATAGCACCTAAATAGTAATTTACAAGTTTTTTAGGAAAAAAGCAGAATACATAAATCCATGTTTGAAAAATCTAACATGTGTATAATTTTATAAGCTTTCAACAGAATAAAATGTATTTCTATGTCATAAGTTTAATAAAAGCCTATAGTAAAGTTAATACAGTGCTGTAATTTATAGTAATCATAAAATGAGAAAAACAAGTCAGTTTTCTGTGCCAACTTAATAAGAACCTGATTTATTAAACTAGCCAAACTTTTGAATGTGTTTAACACATGAAGCAGTTATAAAAATTGGTTTTTACCTTATTAAGAGCAGCACACCTTTCAAAGCAAAGTCATAGGATAAAGCTTTATGTTAAAAGACAAACATAAAACATATAAGAGCTCAGTTTCAAGAAATTTATACTAGCAAAATACTTAGAAGGCACACACTTGACATATTTCTCAAAATATATAATCCCCCCCCCAATCTACACAAGAACACTCAAGATTTATCTCAATACTGGAATAGTTATTTTGAGTTCAGTGTCATTTATTATCTATTACTCAGATCATCATTTTAACATAACAAGTCAATTTGGTTTCCTAAAAAGATATAAAACAGGAATCTTGTAGCTCACACCTAAGTAACCATTTGTATGTTTCTTATTAAAAAGGCTATTCCTTTAAAGGAATATCATTTTATATGATAGGACTTTGACTTACCTGAAACAAAATTTTTATTACATAAGGTCCAACTTCATTTTTGTGTGTGTGAATTCCTAGATTTTCTTATACTATTAAAAGACTGTCTTTTCTCTTTAGTGGGGGGACTTAACCTATTTCTTGACAAAGAACTGTTTTTATTATTCCAGTTCATAGCAGATTTTCCATTTAAACTAGACAACTGTGTAGCAATTGTTTTCTAGTATGGCCCATGCCATTTCTCTGTTCCTGTTCACCTTAGGTCACTTGAAATAGTAAACCGTCTTTAAATCTTTGCTTTCAAGTGTGCCAGCTTTAAAAAGTAAAAGCCTGAAAATAATTAAAGATAAAAGCTACTAAAAGTGATTTTTGTCCTTTATCTTTATACAATGGTTATCATTACAAATTCAATGGCTTTTTGAGACAGGTTTTCTTTGTGTAACCCTGGCTGTCCTGCAGTTCACTCTGTAGATCAGGATGGACTGGAACTCAGAGATCTATCTGCCTGATCTCCCTCCTGCATGCTAGGATTAAAGGCATGCACTACCATTCCTGGTTCTAAATTCAATGGTTTATATTCTGGCCTAAGGACCAGGATAATTTGCTTTGTTGGGTTTTTACATAGTTTAACATTTTACTAATATTCTTAAAGGAAAAAAAAAAAACATTCTGAAAGGTAAACTAAATGTCTTGCTTAGAAAAGTAACTTACATGTACATAAGAATGAATATACAGCAATCTTTAAATACCTGAAATTAATATTCTTCGTATAAGAAAACAATATTTATAGGCACGTTGCTTAAGCTATATCATCGTCTTGACTGCATCAGCATAATGGGACAGTTTTTGATTGAATAATAAGCAACTGGTAATTTGTTGGATCACAATGACAGAATACAGAATCCTGACATTCTCTCCTTTGAGTGTTTCCCATGGCTGTTATTCCTAGTACACTGACCCTGGTTTCTGTGATCTGCAAATGAACCATTAACATGCATATAAGCCTTTGGAGGATGCTTCAGAACCAGAGCCATCTTATGAAGTTGTCTAAGAACATGGAGAAAACACTACCAGGTTTAAATTCTGATAACAGGGCAACAAATCCCAGGGCACAAAAAAATCCTACTTAAATAGCAAAGCTAAAGGTATGAAATACTGCAACAAAATTTGGGAAGTTAAAAGCTGGGTATGTTAATACTATCTTTGATGTGGCAATATGCCACTATAAAGTCTTTGGAACTGTTTCTTCTCTAAACATTTTAAAACCCTAGTTCTAAAATTTGATATGTGAAATGTGACAAATCATTTGTAGTGCATACTACTAAATACTTAAAAATTCCATTTCCATATTTGATTTTTCTCTAAGAAAATGAGCTTATGTAATATTTGAAAAATAAAGTGTTCTAACAACAATAACAAAACAAAACACCCAAAATTTATTTACTGGCTATCAAAGGAAAACTAAACTGGTAGTTAAGACCAAGTCAGGTATGAACTGACGACTGAATTTGTATTTCAATTCTGTATTCAATTTGCTCATTTTTAACATGGAAATCTTTGACATTCAAGTTTCAGGGCTGCAGAGTTATTAGCTCAGTGGTTAAGAGCATTTTGTTGTTGTAAAAGTCCCAGGTTCAATTCCCAGCACCTATATGGAGCCTTAGCACTTCCTCCAGCATGTATCGCACAGACATACATGAAGGCAAAACACTCCTATGTATTTTAAAAAGTTCAAATTTCAGAAAAGAAGACAACAATGATCACACTAAATGTTCGGAGGATATTATCCCAGTGCATTTATGCTTAAAAGTGAAAAATCACATTGTATCAGATCATTATATTTGCAAATTTGAATTCCTACTCAAACCAGGTAGGTGGCTAAGTGTTGTGAGTAGAACATGCCTATAATTTTGGCACTCTAGAGATGGAGGCAGAAGGATTACTTCAGATTCAAGGCCAGGCAGGGTTTCAGAAATAAGCTGTTTCAGACAAAGAAAATAAATATACACCCCACCAAAATTCAGACCCTGGTATAACTGTTTTAATTTCACTGACCCCCATTCCCCCTCTCCCTCACCCCCCATTCACACAAGGGATCATATAAGCAGGGCTGTCCTGAATTTCACTCAACTGTCAAGGATGACCTTAGTCGTCCTGTCTCCTGCCCTCCACCCCGTCTCTAGGACTGCAGGTATGCACCACTGCACCCAGTCAACTTGTTGCAGGACATCAAACCCAGAGTGTCACACTTTTTAGGGAAGCACTGGACTAACTGAGTTACATTTCTGGTCAATTTTAACTTTTCTAAGATCCAAAGTAACTTCATATGTAAATTCTAGTAACTGAATCTAATTAGAAGGTGAAAGTTGCTCAAAGTGGGAAACAAAAATAGTTCATGTTTTGTAATATAACTTAATAAATTCCATGGTTATTATTTTGTTAATAGAAATATCATCATGGCTTAAGTGTAAAGGCACAGGTTCAGCATAATCATTCTATTAAACACTTATACATATCAAATATTGAAGGCTTTGTGGTCAAAGAATAAACTTTGTAATTCTCAAAACTTCAATAACTAAAAAAAGTTAGAGAATGCAATGAACTTCTGAATTATAAAGTAATATATAACCTTCAGAACACAGACTTCATATACTTACTAAGTCAATAGTCATCCTATCAGTAGGCATAAGGCATTCGTCTTTGCCCCCAATTACGACAGGAGCTGGCAAATTCATTACTAGTTAACTCCAAATCAAGCAACCAATTTTCACTTGTGGCATATATTTTCTCCCAGGAAACATTTTCCTTTAAAGAAACTAATTTTTTAAACAAGTTTTCTCTCATTCATTCATTCATTCATTTTGGGCTGGTGTTTTACCTGTGTATGTATCTGAATAGGGACTAGAACCTGGGACCTCTGGAAGAGCAACCAGTGTTTTTAATTGCTGAGCTATCTTCAGCTCCCTAAAAAGACTTAAGATAGGTAAATTTTCCTCTGGGGTAGCACAAAAGACATGAGTTGATACTATAAAGAAATTTATATCACAAGTAATTAAAAACAAAATTTCAGCTTATCTATCACACAATTACATTTTTACTAAGTATAAAAAAATCTCATCACTTGCCATATCACGGATTCAAACTTCCTCAATAATAAAAATATTCTGACTCTTTCCCCTTCTCTAGTATCAACTCCCATATTTATATTATTCATAATCCAACAACTGATAACACTTTAAAACTGGTATGATTATGTATCACTACTATTGTATTGCTAACCTGACATATTTTTCTAATGGAAAATAGCTTTTTTTTTTTTTAAAAACTAGCATAGCTTCTGAGAGTAGTTAAATTTAATGTTTCCTGAGTTAGGAAGTAATTAGTTTCTGTCATTAATAGATTACAGGATTAGCAATACTGACAGGACTAAACGTGAATTTTCCTTTATATTTTGTTTCTTTATTAGAACAATTCTTTGTATCTTTGCTGTATTATTAAAAAGATAATCTGGGCTGGTGAGATGGCTCAGCAGGTAAGAGCACTTACTGCTCTTCAGAAGGTCCTGAGTTCAAATCCCAGCAACCATATAGTGTCTAACAAGCACCTATAATGAGATCTGATGCCCTCTTCTGGTGCATCTGAAGTCAGCTAATCAGCTACAGTGTACTTACGTATAATGATAAAAAAATAAAATAAAAAAAAAAATCTAATATTTTTTAATGTGGATGATATACTCAAAGACTTTAAACTATTAATCATATATATTTAAATTAATTTTCTGCAAACATATATGTACAAGTATGCCATTTGTGTATTACCTGCAGCAAGGGAGTGTTGGATACCCTGGATACTCGCTTTGTTGTAAGCTGCCCAATGTAGTCTGCTATAGGTTCTGGGAACCAAACCTGGGTTCTCTGGAAGAGCTTCAAGCATTCTTAACCAGAGCCATCTCTCTAGCCCCTCAAATGATATAGTTTAAATTGGCATTATATAATTAAGTTTATGTAGCTAAAATGTAATGTGAAAAATCAAATCAAAAATAAAAAGAAAACAAGGAGCAAAAGAAAAGTATGACTACGAATTTCTTAAGCAACAAAAATTAGAACTCCAAACTAGAAAGCAAACTTGAAGGACATCTTTTTACTTAGAATAATGAATACAAAACACTACCATTATTCAATTCAGCACATCTAGCATATTAATACCATTAGGCCACAATTTCTAGGACATCCATATTCCACAGATGAAGGGCTAGGGAGACAAAAAGCTTGTCTAGGTTCTTGTAAGGCCCTGGTTTTCATCTCTAGCACTGTAAGAAAACAGGAAAAAATAAAATAAAAAACCCAACCAAACAAAACACCACCACTATCATCACCAAAAAGCAAAGCAAAACAAAACAAAACAAAACAAAACCCAACCAAATAAAAAGACCACAAGCCCTTCTCTTACACATACTCCATAAAGGATTAACATAAATCATTCTCTTAAGAGAAACTACAGTACTAAATAAACAGTAAAAGAGAAAGGTAGACACAGGCATACAAAACCAATAAGGGTCATGTAACATGGGTCACAGTAGGAGTACACTATCAACTGGAAAAAAAATGTCTTTTTTAGAAACTTAAGTTGATGCAAGACTGAAGCTGGCTTCCATGTGACCAATTAATGAGCCCAAGCCTAGATGGTACAAGATTAGGATTTATAAATATTTCCATTCTAATTCCTCAGAGATAAAAATATGGGAAAAAAAAAAAGCAACCAGTAGCATTTCACCATGAGTAAAACGAAGGTTTCGGTATTTATTTACCTTACTTCCCCTACCACCCCACCGGAAATAAACCATTCTTAAAGCTTGAGTTGAACGGCTGATCATCTGTAATTACAAGGTCATCTAACATACAGATTCTGGATTACTAATGCGACTGTGCCACAATGGAAGGGAAGCATCTGAAGCTCCAACTTTCTTTTAAACAGGGTCACCTAACTCTTAACACCACAGCTAGCTACGGAAACTCGAGCCTGAATTCTCTGCAGAGATGCAAAATCAGCTCAAGCACATGGAAGTGAATTTTTTCTTTTGTTAATTTGAGAGTCTGATTTACTTTCACAGAAATAATTACCTGTGTATATTTAACATGATTTTAATGCTAGTTTTCTTAGAGATATATTATCAGCTAATCTGTTAGAATTATTGTTATAATTTATACTTTTCAAATTTTAAAACAATCAAAATTTTAATCAAAATTTAAATAAATTTACATGTGTAAATGTGTGTACACATACAGAAAAGAAATTGCATTGGCTGTTTTCCCTACCTCCTGAAGTTTTAAAAGCTAAATTTAAAGAAGTCTCAAATGAATGTAAAAACCAAAAATATTTCTCAAGAGTCTCCTTTCAAGCTATAAAAGTGTAAGATCAATACATTTTGAGTAACAATACTAAAAATATCATTCCCAGCACTGAAGAGATGGCTCCTTGGTTAAGAGTACTTCTTGCTTTTGCAGATATCAGGGTTCCCAGTATCCATATGGTGACTTACAACCAACACTTTATAATTTGAATTCAGGGGATCCAAAATGCCCCCCCCTTCTTTCTTGTTTTTTTTTGAGACAGGATTTCTCTGTGTAGCCCTTGCTGTCCTGGATCTCACTGTGTAGACTAGGCTGTCCTTGAACTCAGAAATCTGCCTGCCTCTGCCTCCCAAGTGCTGGGATTAAAGGCGTGTGCCACTATTGTCCGGCCAAACACAGTACACATATATACATGCAGTTAAACACACAAGTAAAATAAGATATATATATATATATATATATATATATATATATATATGCCTTAAAAAAAGATCTTTGCTTATTAGTAAACTTTTTTTTTTTTTTTGGTTTTTCGAGACAGGGTTTCTCTCTATAGCCCTGGCTGTCCTGGAACTCACTTTGTAGACCAGGCTGGCCTCGAACTCGGAGATCCACCTGCCTCTGCCTCCCAAGTGCTGGGATTAAAGGCGTGCGCCACCACCGCCCGGCCTTATTAGTAAACTTTAAAGAAAGGATATTGTGATTTGAGACTTGGAGATAACAGGGCCTTTCTATAAAATACTTTCCACACTAGTAAGGTTGCCTGAGGAAAATGAAATTAGTACTTTTTTTTTTAAGTTTTTTGAGAAATTATTCTTGTTCTAAATTAATATCAATCATCAATGAATACAGAGCTAATCTGCAATTTAAGTTATTAAAGAATAAATAGAAAAATAATCAGATATAAATGGAAATATGATAGCAAATACAAGTCCATCTGTAGCAGTGGTTGTGGTGGGTCACTGAGGAAGGAAGAAGCTAGAAACTAATACTTACAAAATAATAATTGTTGGGCTACTTAGAGGGCCATTATAGTAATATCTTCATTTTATTCTTAAACCTAGGGGAAAAAAGTAAAGATTTTAAAATTTGATCTTATTACATAAGCAAAAACATTTTCAAGTGATGCCTGCAATCACTGTTTTTTTGTTTTTGTTTTTCGAGACAGGGTTTCTCTGTGTAGCCCTGGCTGTCCTGGAACTCACTCTGTAGACCAGGCTGGCCTTGAACTCAGAAATCCACCTGCCTCTGCCTCACAAGTGCTGAGATTAAAAGGTGTGTGCCACCACTGCCCGGCTGACTGTTTTCTTATTCTTATACATTAAAAAAAAAAAGAAGAAGAAGACAAAATTCAGTGGTTACTGATATCCATGAGGATAAATAACTCTGAGGGGGGTGGTAAAAAAAATCTGGAAATAAAGCATTATGCCATGCTAAAACAAAACACACCAGAAGAAAATATTGTTTAGATGTGTCTGAGGCAAAAAATAAGTGAAACTAGCAATGCTGCAATCATTTTCATGGCTGAACTTTACTTTTAAGAGAAAGGGTTTATAGATCCTCACACCCCAGCAGGAAATATATCACAGTTTATTCTTTAAAACAGAACCTTAAACTACCTCAGTTAGTCACAATGTTTTATTTCCAAGGGATATGATTAGACACTGTACTTGTACTTTTGAGACAGCCTTGCTAATAATACAGCCCAGACGGGCACTGAATTTGGGATACTCTTGCCTCATCTTCCTAGGTGCTGGGATTACTGGAATATGCCAACATACCTACACATAAGTACTTATTACCAGATATAGTATAGAATACACTAAATCTTTATACTTTTACCAGAGTATTCCAAGTGTATATTTTATTGCAAAATACTTAATTTCTCACAAAAGTATCAGCATTTCTTTTTATTTCAAAATCCACCAATTTCCTTTTCTAATCTCTACCCTAAAGCCAGCTCTACTGAATGTTTAAAAAAAAAAAAAAAACCCAATTACACATAAAGATCCTATGTGCCGGGGCTGGTGAGATGGCTCAGGGGTAAGAGCACCTGACTGTTCTTCCGAAGGTCCTGAGTTCAAGTCCCAGCAACCACATGGTGGCTCACAACCACCCTTAATGAGATCTGATACCCCCTTCTGGTATGTCTGAAGTCAGCTACAGTGTACTTATGTATAATAATAAATAAATCTTTCAAAAAATTATTTAAAAAAAAAAAAAGATCCTATGTGCCAAGCTCTGATCTCATTGGGCTCTTACAATGTAACTATAATCTTGATATGGCATTTATTTGTCTTACATGTTTTTTGCACTATAACTACAAATGTAATTGTTATACACATACACTTTCTTGAAACGTTGTTTTTTATTTGCTGAATACAGTTATTCAGAATATACAAAACTCTTAATGTCTGTGCAGTTATGAGACTATGTCACAACATATAATGGGGGTCAGGGGGTTCTACTGTAATTTCAACTGCACTACAAAGCTACCAAGTGCTCCACAAACTACAAATTCCCCAACATCTGAAAATACATTTTAAAAAAAAAAAGCTTCTTCTAGTTAGAAATTAACATTTTTTTAAAGTGTTGAGTTTTTTTTTTTTAAATTTTCCTTTTATTCTTCACATCTATTTTATGCTTTGCCTGTGTATGTGTCTATGTACTTCAAGCATGCCTAGTGCCCACGGAGCCTAGAAAAGGGTTTTTTGGGTTCCCTGGAACTGAACCTGGGTCCTCTGAAAGAGCAGCAAGTGTTCTCTTTTAACTTTTGAGCTATTCCTCCAGTCAGCAGTTTTTCTTAAGTGATCATTCTCTTCTGCTTTTAGAGTATATCTAACACAAGTATACTAAGGTCTCCATTAGAATAAACCACAATTTGTCCCAAGACAGTTTCATAAAAATAAAGTTCTGATAATGAATTATTCTTCATATGACTGAGAAAATACCAATACTTAGAAGTGTTGTAGAAATGATAAGCTTTCTAATTAGTTCCTGAATTTTGTATATCCAAGATAACCAGTGGCTGGGAATGGTAAAACCCGATGTAAATGGTTTGGTATGAACAATCCTTCCCACCCCTTCCCCATCTCATTTGTGGTATTCTTTTAAAAAAGAAAGAAAAGAAATGAGAGAAAGAAAGAAGAAAAAAATCTTTTAGAGCTTATAAAAAATATAAATTGTGGATACCTAGTATCAGAGATTTTGATTAAGCAGGTCAGGAATAATGCTTTATTTTATCTTATTTTACTAGCCAGTCCACAGAAACTTTTTTAGCAGGAGTCAATCAGGGTAGAGGATACTTTCAAGAGAGGATTATACAGCTAACTTTTAGGTTAAGCATATGCAATATTAGTATGTCTGTCAAACTACATTAACATATTAAGTATAGTACTATCCTAAAAGAGCAATTACAACTTACAGTTAATATGCTTAATTTCACAATGCCAGAATAGACTGTAGTCTCAATTAACTCAGATAAACATACCACCTGACAAAAGCTGTTTTTGTTAGTAATAACAATTAAGAAATGGTATTGTGAGTTTACTCTGACTGGTAAAGCAAACATTAAGCATGGGGATGGATCAGAAACAATTTTAATGATGACAATGAAAGAGAAATGAGTATCTTTTAAAAATACAACTGCAAATGTCAGGCTTTCAATTAGGACACCGATTAACAAAAACAAACATCACTTGTAGTTTTCTATCAAAGTCTTCCAAATGAAACTAGAACTTCACCAGAGATCTGGTATTTACAGAGCTAGGACTGTAATTACACAGATCAAGAGGGGAAAAACATGTAGTCTGAAAGTGGACAATCTACAAAACGATATCACTTGAAATCACAAAGTATAATTTCTAAAAGATACAGAATAGGACATGGCATCACTTTAAGAGATCATAAAAGTATGACCAGAAATATAAAAGTTTAAGGATAAAAAAACAACTTGTACATTTTCACCTCTAGCCTCTGTTGGTTCTAATGACTGATGACATGAAGTATAGGATGTTTTTATTATAGTGAAACTAACAGTAATTCAGCCTTCTTTATATGAGGCTATAAAAGGAAGATAATGTCCTCAAAGTGAAAGAAATACTCTAAAGTAGCCACAACTTTGCTTTTTTCAAATATATATCTGAATCTGTGGTACAAGCAACTTAACTATTAGTTAAGTTTTCTTATTCTTATTAGCTTAAAAATATAGAAAAGCACACATATTTGTAGAACTTTCAACTCTTAACATGAAATTTCCTGAAAAAAATTAAATATAACACCATTGAATAAACAGTTAAAAAAGTAAAAAACTCACAAATATTTACTATTCTCTTAAGGATGCACTGAAAAGAAAGTATCTTTCAAAACGCCCATCCTTCAAAGCACATATGGGCAACCTTTCCACTTGTATGCAAACTTCCTTGGCCACTATGGATTACACCAACAGCACTCTGCAGTACAAGCTAGCTGACAAGCAGTAGCGATCACCCAATTTCAGTTCTTCTAAGAGACAAGAACAACTGCTCTGGTGGTGACACTTGCTTCTTCCCCATGATGCTCCTACTATTTAAAAAGCACCACTCAAGAAAAACACATGCATCTAACTGAAAAAAGAAGTGCTTTTGTACAGTTTATTTAACAAGTACACTTGTATCATAGGATAAAATTATTTAAGAAGGAATTTAAAAGGGTAAGGTGGAGAAAAAAGACAAAATTTGTTTTGTTTATAAGGCTACATTTAACTACTCGATTGATTATCAGATCTCTCTGCAGAGTTTTAACCATTTATCAGAGTGAGTGCACAGACTTCCATAGTTGAACAAATTCCAATCAAAAACTAAAATCACACTTTTGCTCACAAAATGTCCTGGCTTCTTCCAGGCACACGACCTCAATCACTACCACATACTCACTTCAGGTACTATTTAGAAAAACAAAAACAACTAACTACCCCCTCCCACCAAAACCCCCCAAACACCACTACCATCCTGAGATTCAACCACTGGATATATAGCTCTGTGGTAGAATGTTTGCTAGTACAAGGCCTTTCAATCTCCAGAGTGGCAAAAAATAAATATAGCTTTAAGTGTTTAGCCAATATGATTTTTTTTTCCTTTTAGGAATTGATCTGGGGCCTTGGCATGCTAGCCAAGTGCCCTACCACTTGTAATAATACTTCCTCGACCTAGCCTAAAAGAGTTAACAAAAACCACAACTGAAGTATTGCCTGCTACAACAGTCTGAGTTTCATCCCTGAAACATGTACAGCTTAAGGTCCCGACTCAACTGTTCTCTGAATTCTGGGCATGCACCACTCCCACCATATACACAGTAATAAGATAAAAATTTAAAAATCACAAATATAAAAAAATTTCCAGTGTGATCTATGTTAAATATGCGCATTATAGAGCTAAAAACTTAGTTAGACTCAAAGTTATCAATTTATAAGAGAAATAGAAATGTTTAAAATAACGTTTGACATCTGTTAAAATACTTTTTATATAATAAAATGCTATTTATAGGACTCCAACTTTAAATGAAAGTTACCTTTCAACACTTTAAGCACTGATTCATAAACATTAGTTTGGATTATTATTTAAAAAACAAAACAATATAGATTAGAACTAGATATTAAATTTAAGTAATACCTAGTCTTGAAAGTAAAAAAAGTATGAGATGTACCAATATGGTAAATTTAGGTATTTTGCAAAAAACAAATAACTGTAATCGTTTATCAAAATGAATAAAATTTTTTCCCACTTAAATTGTCAGTGAAGAATATTAGAAATAAACTATTAAAAAAAATCCACAGGATAACAAGGTAATTTTGAATATACTTATTTAGTATGAAAGGTATGTGTAATGTAATTTATAACATTGAGTTGCTTGATTATTTTTGTTGCTGTTTTCTTTTACAGGTTTCTCCGTGTATCCCTGGCTGTCCTAGAACTCACTAAGTACACCAGGCCAGCCTCAAACTTACAGAAATCCTCTAGCCTTGCCTCTGAAGTACTGGGATTAAAAGCATGTGTCGCCACCACCCAATTTATAATATTTGGTTATATAGAAATAGTAATGGATTAATTTTAGAAATCACATTTGAAAAATGTGCATATTTTCTTCCAAGTGATTATATGAAAATAGCAAAGTAATATTAACCTAGTTAATATCTGATAATGAAATGTCTAAAGTGTACTTCTAAGTCATATTTAAAAAAAATTTAAAGGCTTAGAATTAATTAAATATCGCCTACTGAAAAATGTTGATCAGAAAGCATTAGTTCTGATACATTAGGCCTTATTTGAAAAAAAAAAAACAAATAAATTAGGAATATTTGTTACTTTTAGAAAACCACAAAATATGTATGTGTATATATATATAATATGTAAATTGCTTTACATAAACATTTAAAATATTTAAGTTAATTTTGTTATTTAGCAAATCTTAGCAATACTTTAAAATCTCTATCAAAGAAGACAATTCTGACATTTCAAATTCAAGTTCTGTTTATGAACTAGCATTCTAAATCACAATAATTTTAAGGTCCTCATTAACAAATGTAAAATCACCACCATCCTAGTTTATTAAAATATTTTTTCATTGTAAGGTAAATATCTCAGTAAGATAGAAATAGTGCTAGTAATAATTGTACTTTAAGGGCAATTTTTTTTCCTGAAACCCTGATCATACCTTTAATTGAAAATAAAATTACTATACTCAAGATATAACTATAACTGGAGAACAATTTTAATTAAAACACTTAAATCAATTCAATAAATTTCTGTCCTCAAATTCTTACCTAATAAACCACACTTCAAGAGAGAATTGGAAAGATTTGCAAATTTGAAGTATTTACAACATGTCCTTTAAAGGGTGGTTAAAGGACACTTAATCATTTATAATTGTAATGCTTTTATTATTAGCCAAGTTAAGGTTTCTTGCTGTATCAGAAGTGGTCAACTATAAGAAAACTCTTAATATCTGTACTATTGCTTTCAGATACTAGATTATTTAACAAGCTAAATTTCCTATGTTCATAAGCCAGTTTATAATTGTAGAGAGAACAATGACATAATGTCAAATATTTGGTTCAAAGAATAAATTCTAAGACCCTCATATATCATAATTTTAAACTCTTAAGTTCGAAACAACCATGCATTTATAAATCTTCACCTACATTATAAACTCATATACTGCTTTCTCTTTCATTTAACTCACTAAAACTGTGTCAATTATCTGGATTAAAAGATAAATGTCGATCCCTGCCAACCTCCGAGACACTCCATTTTCATCTTAATACTCTTTAAGCTAAAAAACACTGGGTAAGATAGAAGAAAAGTTTATTCATTCTTCATACACCGAAATTGTTTTGTCATAATTTAAAAATCAAAGTTATAAAGACATTCTATACTTTGTATTTATTTGAAACAGTCACCATATATCAATGTAACAAGCAGTTATCAGAGATTCACTCTTATTTAATTAAATTTCTATTTAGCTCTTAACATTTCTATTTTGTCTCAATTACTAACAAATGTGCATTTCTGGAATATCTATCTCATAAAAATATCAAACTACAGTTTATTAATATTTTAATAAGGATCTTGGCACTCTAGCATTCTTAAACACACCTGAGAATGTATTCTAAAATATTTAAGCTATTTAAAGTAAAAGATGTTTTATGTGCAGGAAAACTGTATTTTAGAATTAAGATTAAACTGCACTTCTTAAGAAAACAAAGCCTTTGGGATTTTTTTATTTGTTACTTATATATTCATAGTCATCCCATAGTCAACAATTCTAAAGAAAATTAGTTATCTTAACAACTGCCATTTTATTTAGCAAATATCACTAACCAAGTAATATTTAGTAATAATGCCAATATATTTTTATACCAGATTACCACCTAGGAAATAACAATTGTTTAAGCTGAACACTGCTATCTGAAATGCTCAACTAAATAAAGATCAAGTAAAAATAATGTTAGAAAAATATTTTCATTAATCTTATCTAATTTTTAGACTCTACCTACTTCTCTACTTGACAAACAGCCAAGTACTAAATTCCACTTGACTTAAAACACTTCATTTTATAAGAATAAAGTCCACTACATAATTAAATACCTTACATAGCACACTGTAGTAACACCCTCAGGAAAAAGAAAAATCACCATATATACTTTGTTCTTTATTAGGAGGTATGTGGGGGAAGGTAAATTCAGATATAGATCTACAACATAATAAAAACATCAACTATGTTCTTAAAAATCTGGAATTTTAACAAGCAAGAAAGACATGTAGATTCAGCCAATTTACAAGATTTCTGTTTATTCTTTACTTATTGATTTTAGTTCATTTAAATGTTCCAGATTACTCTTGAGTCCAATTATATTACAAAGATATCTTAGTGATAGGTTCTATAATGAATGTTAGTACAAAGCAGACATACCGCCACATGCTTACAATCCCAGCACTAAGGAAGAGGTTGAGGCAGAAAAATCAGTAGTTCTAGGCCAACTTAGGATACACAGCAAGTTCTTGGAAGGGCTGTAGAATTAAGACCCCGACTTAAGAAAACAAAAGCAAACAAACAAACAAGCACAACATTAGTATACCTTAATCTCCTATCATATTCCAATGCGTTACATGGTATTCAATCAAAGAAACTTCGGTTGTTTTCCAGAATTGGTTATCTTCTAAAGGTTAAAATCTGCAATAAAAATGACATGTATTACTGCATGAAGACACTCAACAGATAAATATCTCCTGTAGTTCCTTCCAGTTGATCTAATCCATCTTGACAAGGCTCAAAGAACCACTACTCTGAAAATGTCTTTAGAACAAAAACTAACTTGATTAAGAACAAGCAATAGCCATCGTCACCCAAGCCTCTTCAGACAACTCAGGTAAGTAAGTGTCTGCTTTCATTTCTCTTTAGGACAGTCATTTTCAAAGGAGCTACGAAAGAACTGAGACAGATTATACAAAATATTCTTTGTAATTCTAAAATCTGTATAGCTTAAAGTATGCAAAAGAGAAAGATAAAATTTGACTACCCGTCCCCTAAAATTACTAAACGAATCAATGACGACAAATTACGATTATTCTCACTTTAGTATTACAATACTTAAGAGAACATTTCCAAATCTTTTATTACAGTTCTACCAATTAAAAATTTTTTAAACAAATGAAAAATAAATGGACCACTACTAGACTAACCTTTTAATGTGTCCAAATAGAGTGAAAATGCAACTTTATTTATTTTTTTCATTTATTTCACCCTTTCTGGATCTTAATGACTTAACAAGTTACAACTATATTAAAAGAGCAAATTATTAAATTACCAAAGGGGTAAATGTACTACATATGAACCATAATGCTTTGTGGGAGTTTCCTACTTTTATTTAAGAATGGCTGAAGTGAGAAAATAAAGTAAAACCCTTTATTTCTCACTTCAGCTCTTGAATATAAAAAACCCTTTTATGTCTGTTGTTAAATATTTGATTGTGTAATGGGAAAAAAGCATATTTTTCAAAAGATAAAGAGTTTTTTTAAATATTTGAGTGCATTGAAATATATGTACCACAACCTTAAAAATAGCAAAACAATTAAAAATTAAATGTTAAATTTTCATATTGTAATATATGTTTTTAAGCAGTGTAAGAATATTAAGAGACAAAAGATTTGAATATAAAATAAGATGTTTATGAGTAAAAGAAAAATCTCAAAGTAAAACTTAAATTTATTAGTTTACTATTTATACTTAGAAAAAAATCACAAATCTTTCCTATGTAACATTTCTTTGCTCAAACAAGACAGGCTTAAATAAGAGCACATTAAATTCACAACTTCGAGAAATGTATTAAGAATAAATCACACACACACACACACACACACACACACACACACACACACACATTTATTAACTCTATTACTTGAAATCTGTCTCAAAGAGAAATCCATTAAAGCATCTTTTATAAATATAAAGGCAAGAAAACAAAAAGACCCTTCCTTACCTACCAGAAAGCATTATTTATAGAATTTATGATCATTTGTATATACCAACAATCTGATATTACACAATAGTAACATTCTAAAATAGACATTATCACTCTTAACACAACCATGTTTTAAGGTTCTAATAGTGTAATCTCTTAAAATTAAATGCTTTATCTCATTTTTCACACTTAGTTGAAATAAAGTGGTATTTTATTGCTGATTTCCTTTAGTTTTGTGAGATTTGAGACCACAGTTACAGCAAGTTTGAAATCTAATTATATGCTAAAATTAATTGCAAAGCATAGTTTCTAAATTTGTGCAATTAAAAAATAAAAAGTGTAAACTATGCATAGTCTTACAATTCTTTCTAAAATGTGCTGTTCTAATCATAATTGTTTCTCATAAAAGGGGTTAAAAAGAAATCAACGTGGGGATTAAGTGTCATTAAACAAAAGAAGAAAAAAAAGACAAAAGCCCCTTTAAGGTTAGAAACATCTTACGATTTGAGATGAACTTTATAAAATTTCCATAACTGTAAATGTAAAATCTAGTTGTTGAAAGTTTATTGAAGAAATAGTAAATATAGTCTGGAAACTTCTTTCTGTAAACTTAATCAGCTGACCAATAGTTCTCGACTGAAGACTTTGTCAACATTATTTAGTTACTACACAAACACATGAATAAGACTTGTACACAAGTCTTTAGGAAACAAAAACTAAAAAGCAGCATACAAAAGAGAAGAAAACATGGGAACTAGAACACAAATACTACCTTGAAATTTTTATCCTTAGATTTGGTTCCTAATAATCATTAAAACAGATACTAATCTAATGGCATACAAAAACCTGAGGCTAAATTTTGTAAATGTACACTGAAGACAAGTTAATAGGTTTTTTAAATTGTCTAAAATTAGACCTTTAATTGGAACTAGTATAAAGAACAAACAAATGAAAATCAATGCTAGCAGGGAAACTGATACTGTTGTTCCCACTCTCCTAGCATAGTAAATGGAGTGCCGGGAGAACCATATCAGTACCATTCTTCAGTGCTGTTTTCCTGTGGTAATAAATAACCTTTGAAGCTTTCACAAAAGAATAGAAAATTAGAGTAATCAGTTTCTGTAGAAAAACACAGATAACGGCATATAAACATTTAAATAAGTAGGTATGTATCTATTGGAATTCTCCCACCTAGCTAGTATTACATAAAACATGAAAATATTTTGAATGTTGTGAAATTTATTTAGGTGATAATATATTCTAAATCTTTACGGGAATTAGTTTAAATAAAGAATATCACTTTCAAAAAGTTAGTAAAACAAACAAATGAAAGAAAAAAGAAAAAAATACCTTCAATAATGGTCTTTACATAATACAAATCCCATAAACGGAAGTGTCAAAAATATGATTAAATTTCACCAATCTGGTGGAATTTAAAGATTTCTTCCACTCCCATAATTCTCTCCCAGTCATATAACTTGAATAGAAGTTAAAATATAAAAACAAACCAACAGTGAAAAGCAAGTCACATTTTACATGATTGTATGCAGGATAGAAATGAGATCTATAATTTTAGTAAATCAAATTTTATAGATAATTTTAGGAAACTTTTATAAAAAAAATCCAAAATAGATTCTAAAAAAAAAAAAAATTATGGGTTCCGTAAACATAATTATCATGAAGTAATACAAAATACAATTATTTATTATAAATTAATTTACAGTCCTATACATCTATAAAAATAGTTTTCATTTGAATATTTCTAACTGCATGTTTGTCTTAAGTTGAAATAATGCCTTAAAATTTCAATTATTTATAAGATATAAAAATTTAAAAGTTCCTTTCAAAATCATCTACTCTTTGAAAACCACACCCTGCCTGTTATCAAGATGGAATTAAAAGGAATGACAAGCAGGGTAATAAATATTGACACCTGACTCAAGGAACACTAAATTAAAACTAACTGAAACCAATCAAATAAACCAACATATGCACTGCTATATACAACACATTCAATGAATTTTTAAAAGGAATGCATTAATATATTATATATGCTCACCTGTGTATACTTACTTGTTCTATTCTCAATTAAGAAACATAAATGACTTGTAAACTAAAATTTTAAATCCACTGCAATAGCTGAGTTAGAAAACATTTAAAAACTGATTTGCAAAGTTCTAAGAATATATTCAATTTCTATGAAAAAATGTAGAACAGATAATTTAAAGTTCACTTTCATCAAAATGAAAGAAACAATTCCCCCATAATATGTATCCAATAAATACACGAAGGGTGAGACGTAAAAAATTTTATCAAAGGAAAAACCAAACACCTTAGATCCTTCGGAGAAGTTTTCAACCAATGGAGAACAGAAATGTCTTATAACTGCAACAGCAGAAATAGTTTTCTGAAAACAATCTCTTTAGTTTTACCTTTAAATATATATTTCAGTCATCTGAAAGGCTTTTACAGAACAACTCCACTATGTAGTAACTTAAAAAAAAAAAAAAAACTCCGATTTTACTTTTTGTATCTATTTGAATAGTTCTCTGACTAAACATAGTTTTTCCGTAGGTCAAGAATTATCAGCCCCGGGATCAACATTCAAACCCCCCAGTCCCGCTTCCCTCCAGCCAATCAGTGGGTAAGAAGCCCAGCGTTTGGGAGCTCCGTTAGACACAATTTGAAAAACATCACATTGCGCTCCTACTCTTCAGGAAGGGATCTAGATGAGGGCGGGTCCCCCAGTTTTCACCGACACACACCAAATCTAGGGTTCCGATAAAAAAAAAAAAATCCCAGAGGGAGAAAGCTCTGTAGGGGGCCTGCTCTGACTAGCAAGTCGCAGAGGTTCCCCACAGTTATTCCTCAGCGAATAACTGAGAAGCTGCAGCAAAAGCATTCCGCAGAGGATGTGCAAGCCAGGTCCGCGCGACCCTCCCGCAGAAGGTCACATTAGCTAAGGGTTAATCTAGGGGCGCCGAGGGAGGAAAGCGATCCAAGAGTTAAACGTGGACTCTTCACAAAGCCTAGTACCTAGCGAGCATTATCTAAAGTCGAAGCTGTCACTGGCTTATTCAAGAGCGGTCGACCCTGGGTTGACAAAAAAGCCAACAGCCAACGGGGAAAAAAAAAAAAAAAAAA
>NW_022196915.1:48196451-48198512 GCF_008632895.1 Mastomys coucha
CCCCCCGCGCCTAGTAAAGACAACTCCGCTTTCTTCCGCCCCAGCGTCAAGAGTTCCCAAGAAAAAGTTGAGGACTGCAAAATTGCCGTTAAATCGTAGGTCCAAAAAGGCTCGTCCGCGGGAAACACCAAGTTCCATGCTACTTTTCCTTGAGACGCTGCTGCGTTTCAAGGACCGGAGAAGGAAAAAGTGTTCTAAAAAGCGCGACGCCAGGAAATCGCAAGCTCGCTCGCAGCTCCGTCCTTCCCCTCACCCCGACACCCCTCCCTCGAGAGAGAGAGAGGAGAGAGAGAAGGAGAGGGAGGAGAGAGAGAGAGAGAGAGAGAGGGAGAGAGAGAGAGAGAGAGAGAGCGAGGACCGCCCGGAGAGCAACGACAAAATGACCCAGCTGGACGCGCGTCCGTCCTGCTCTCCGCCGGGCCCGGGGCCGGGGCCGGGACCCACCGGCCGCCCCGCTGGCCCGCGCCGCCTCTTCCCCGCGCTCCGCTCGCTGGCGCACCTCGGCTGCCACGGGGCAGCCATCCCTCCGGCGACCCAAGTTTCCCGGCAGGAGAAGGCCTGCTGCACTCGGACCGCCAGGCACCGTCGGGGAGCGCGGGCGACCCCGCCGCGCCGGCCTAGCTCCCCGGCCCGGCCGCTCGCGCTGACAGGTCGGGCGGCGGCTGCTCCGCCGCGTCCCGCTCAAACCGCGCCTCCCCTCCCCCAGTTCCGCGCTCCCGCCACCCGCGGCCAGACGCCGCCCACCCGAGGACACCCAAGTTACACCGGCCGGATCTCCAGGGGGGCTTCTGCCCTTAAAGTGAGGGCAGACCCCCGAGTCCGGTCCAGGCTCCCGTCACGGTCCTCCGGTCCCATCGCGGCCACCTCCCGAGACCCGCTTTGCTACTCCAGGCTCTTACCGACTGCGCCGGATCTGGAGAAGCCTCGCCGGCTGCCCTGTGGTCTAAGTTATTATTTTTTCTTTTTTGATAATTTTTGGGGGATTTTTTTTCCCCCGGCGCGATACTAGCGTCGCGCTACGCTCGGACAGGTTATCCCTTCCCTCCCGCTAGATTGATGAGATCGAGCATCACTCGAAAATGGCGCCGAAAGCGCTGAGGCTCCTCATTCAAATTCGTTAGAGCCAACCCCGCCGCCCCGGGGCATGCCGGGAACGCGGGCTGTCTCCACAGCTGTCCCTGCCCTCTCCCCACCCACCTCACCCCACCCCCGCGCGACCCTGTTGCGCATGCGGAAACCTCTCCCTCCCTCTCCCCCGGCACATGCGCAGGATCGTCGTGGCGCAAGGCTCTCTACTTCCTCGGTTCCAGTCCCCGCTGTTTCTTGCGCTTGTGTATGTGAGTGCGCGCGCCTGCGTCGTCCCCGTGCGGTAGTGGAGGTGGTCACCTTTCGGACACTACTTCCGTGACACACTAGTACCCCTACCTTTGGGACGAAACAAACTAGGGTCTATCTTTAGCGTTTCGTAAAAACAAAACAAAACAAAACCGCTTTCAACTGAACTCCAAGCCACGGAGTGCGCCTTCGAGCCTCGCGTGGCCGCTCAGAAACTTAAAACCGCCCCGCATCGCTATCGCGCTCTCGCCCTCAGCCAGCGCCTCCCAGATCTGTCACACCTAGGCCTCGAACCACTTCACCAGGTAGGGATTTTACAGTTCAGTCACACGACCAGCGGGCGGCTGTCACACACTGACGTCCTCCTCCACCCCAGACCTCGAGGTGCGCGACCCGCCCACTATGCGTTACGATTCTGAACTGGAGACGGAGATGTAACAATCTTTTAGACCTCACTAGGGTACTTTTCCAAAAGAAAAAAAAAGTTAGTGCTGTAGTAAATTATGGATTCACCAGATAGGCTTTCTGTTGTACGGAGCCCTGAAAAAGTTGTAAGAGCCACTGGGGTGATAACTGACAAACGCTTTGTGGATCAGGCGTTTCACTGCCCACAACACCTCTATGAAGTAGGTATTACTTTTGTTTTATGGCTGATGGTACCTGATGTTCCGATTAGAAATTCCCGTCTTACAGCTGGTAAGAGCAAGCTAGGTAAACTGACTTTAA
>NW_022196915.1:48198522-48237800 GCF_008632895.1 Mastomys coucha
GACGAATATTTTAATTTTTTTTTACAAAAGAATCTTTTGATCCTTTGCTTTGCAAGACATCGTTCCTGCCACTAGGCTAATGAAGATGACATTTTTAAAAAAGAAAAACTACCATTGCTCCTAAATGACTATAGGGTTGTGTTTGGTTATGTTTCCCTTGATTCTCATGGATTTTTAAAAATGAATGTGTGAATGTTTTGTTTACATGTGTGTATGTGCATCTTATAAGTGCCTTCAAACATCAAGAGAGAAGGGATTTCCTGGAACTGGAGTGAGAGATGGTTGTGATCCACAATGTGGATGCTAAAACTAAGCCTGGGTCCTTGGCAAAATCAACAAGTGCTCTTAACTGCTGAGCTATCTCCCCAGCTCTATCAAAAGTTTTTTGTTTTTGTTTTTCAAAAAAAACCCAACAGTTTAAATATCAGGAATATTACTGTTTGCTCTAGTTTTTATTATAAAAACAACTTGTGATGAATTGTAACTTTAAAAAATATCTTTTTATGGAGTTGAGACCGGCATAGAAGTCAGCTTTGCAGCCCAGGTTGACAATCCTGCTTCAGTCTCTTGAGTGCTGGGATTATAGGTTTGTGCCACCACATCCTGCAGGACTGTAACTTATGCCTGTTAAAACAGTGGATTTGAGACTTAAGCACTAAAGAGTAGGAGAGCTGGAGAAGGCTTCTGTGGTTTGCATTAGTGAGGTACAACTGGAAAAGAAATAGACCGTAGCAATCAGATCAAGACCGACATGGTGGAAGAGTGTCCAGTTGTCTATACTTGCTCCAACTAAAACTTATATGGCCGCCTCTTTAAGAATATTTAAGTCCCATTTTGTTTAGAATCTTAACAAACCATAAATCCTTATTGAGTCATTAAAATGGGAGAAACCAAAATCAAGTAACAAAGTTCTTGTGTGTCAACAGAAAGCCAATGGGGAAAATTATCTTCCCACCACAAGAGGGTGCAAATTCCCGAGTTAAATTTCAAAGGGAAAAAAGGAGATTTTTCTATCAGAATGAACTTTTTCTATCAATCTGAACTTTACAACTCCAAAACATGATACACCTTATGAGACTAAAGATCCCCACTCTTTAGGTAGTAATTAGTATTTGGGTACCAGGGTATACATGTCTGTCTCACCTCTGTCTGCCCACTTCCACCCACTCAGTTTAAGCTTCTGTATACAGTACACTCTGTACACTCCCGTCAGAGAGTAGAACCCAAGTCATATTTAAAATCTGGAGTGCAATCACCAGCAAGCAAACGGTAAGTGTGGATACTGTGGAAAACAGGTCTTGAAATCTCAGTGCTTGCCCCCTCCTACTGTTTCACATAGGAAGTACAACTGATGGAATGCTGGCTTCAGGATCTTAACTTAGTTAAAACTGTAAAAGCATCCTCATTCAAGAGAGACTCAACATACCAGAATCAGAAACCATTTTGAACAGTAACTTGAAAACAACACACAATCAAATTGATTAAAAACTGTTTAGCAGTTTGCAGGTGTGTGTTTGTTGTTGTTCTTGTTTTTTGTTTTCTCCTAGACAGGTTCTTCTATGTGGCTTTGGTTGTCCTGGAGCTCACTATATAGACCAGGTTGACCTCGAATTTACAGAGCTCTACCTGTTGCTTTCCCAGTACTGGAAGTAAAGGTACATACCACTATACCTAGCTTCTTCAGCAGTTTTTAGCACCCTTTTATGTTCCTGTTGTTTCTTTAAAACAAACTTAAAAAAAACCAACAAATTAGAGATTCAGATTTATAAAACATTATTAGATCATCCATTCATTTGCTGCCTCTTTCTCTCCAAATATATATTACTTGCCCCCGCCCCCACACCTTTTCCTTCTGAACTTTTCTCAGGCAAGCATAGGGTCCTAGCTCTTCACATCTATATTCCTGGGAGCGCATTTCCTGACAGCCTGGTAAACGTACACTTGAACAGTATTTTTACCATCATGTTACAATTTTTGAGGTTGACCTTTTATAGTATTCCTCCCTCTCTGACAGGAGCTTATCTTGGGCCAGGGAGTGCATTTAATTGTCCTATCTCTTTTAGCATCCTTTGCTCTGGAAAATTCCCACTCTTGTAAGTCCTTGATGTATTTGAAGGATACAGTGTCACACATCTTTAGAATGTTCACTCCGTGTTTCCTTACAGTTAGATGGAGACTATGCCTTTCAGCTGACTACTGCACAGACTCTGGTGTTTGTTCCTTCGGGTGTCACTTGTCGAACATGATCATCACACTGATGATCATAATTTTGATCACTTTGTCAATGTGTGACCCACACTTCCCACTGTGTAGTTACTCTTTTTTTTTTTCCTTCCTGGAAATAGAAAGCAGTTTGTGGGACCATTATATCCTACTCATCAGAAGTTCCTTTTAGGCTGGACGGTGGTGGTGCACGCCTTTAATCCCAGCACTTGGGAGGCAGAGGCAGGCAGATTTCTGAGTTTGAGGCCAGCCTGGTCTACAGAGTGAGTTTCAAGACAGCCAGGACTACACAGAGAAACTCTGTCTCAAAAAAACAAAAACAAACAAACAAACAAACAAAAAGTTCCTTTTATGTTCAGCATTTATAATTGCTTATACAGTTTATATGATCGATGCAAGATGACTGAACAAATCCACAGCCCCTCTTCATTTTCAGCTCATAGCATTCTCCTGTAAACAAAACCCTTCTAGTTTCCCTACTTAACTATTCATTATCTACATGAGTACATTCAAATTCCTGTTTTTCCACTTCTGTGTTTGCTTATTCTCATTTATGACATCCACCTACAAATATTTCTTAAAATTCATATTTTTATGTGCATATTTTGCCTGTGTGTATGTATGTACACCATGTTATGTCTGGTGCCTTTAGAGGTCAGAAGACAGTTTAGAGAACAGTATCAGATCCTCTGGAACTGGAGTTGTGAGCCACCCTGTGGGTGCTGGGAACCAAACCAAAATCCTCGACAAAAGACACAAGTATTCTTAACTGCTGAACCATCTCTCCAGCCACTCTGCTCATATTTTTATTTGTATATTTGTGTACTGCTTTTCTGAATCATTTAAGGTAGGTTACATAAATCACTGCCTTTCACCTCTAATGTTATATTTAATTATTTTGATATCCAAATTGTCTTCTGTGTAGCTAGTAGAAGCAGTTCCTCTTGTGGCTTCTGTTAACATTTCTTCATTGTTATTTTTAAAAAGCACTCCCTTACTTGCTTGTGTAATGAGATAGTACATGTTTATCTCTTACTTAAGTTTGCTTTTCCATGGAATAAGCCTTTTCCTTTTTAAAAGGTCTGTTTCCATGTTAGTGGAAAATGCTCTTAGGGACCAAGGTTCAGTATGCTTATTGGTACTGGATTATCTGCTTCTTGGAGCTTGTAGGAGACAGTTTTGAGATATGTGTGTGTGTATGTGTGTACTCACAAGTATTTATACACAAACCTTGCAATCTGTAAAGGATATAAATTTAATTTTAAATTACATATAATTTAAAGGCTACTATAGTGACATAAAGTTCTGGATAAAGGAAATGAAATCCCCAGCCCTCAGAGGCAGGCAGGACTCCATGAACTCAAGACCAGTCTGGTCTTTAGAAGGAGTTCTAGGACAGCCAGGGCTACACAGAGAAACACCCCCTCCTGAAAAACTGAAAGGGAGAGGGGTGCGGGGGAGGGGGGGAAGAAATGAAGTCACAGCCACACCATCAATTCATAGAGTTTTCATGTTCCCTTTTAGTCAGTATCTATATACATAATTATATAGTTTCATAGTTCTTTAATCCCTTTTCACTTAACATGCCATAAACATATGAGTTCCTATATAATTTTCACAGTATTTTAGATTTCTCTGAGATATATCATTAGACATTTAGCTTATTTCTAGTTTTAGGTATTATGATTCTGAAATGAATGTTTTTTACACATATGCCCCTTTTAATTTAACGTTTTATCAATTGATTGGAAGATTTTCTAGAAAACTCTCTGTGGGTTTTAATATATGTTCTTACACAGAATGGAACAAACATTTATCAGAATTCAAACTAGAATTGGAGATTAAATGAAAAAGAGTAATCTCTTTTACTGGACAGTTGAATATATAGTGAAAGATAAAATTTTCAAACAATTATAGCCTGAAAAATAGAGGAAGGTCATGTAATCCATGGAAATGGGTAACACAGGAAACTTAAAGGAGGTAGTCATTAGACTGTGTCGAAAGAAGCTTGGTAGAGAGAGCACTAGGATTAGAATGAGTTATGTTAGTATACACAGTAAAGGAGAGATAGGCCATAGAAAGCATTTTAAGTAGAATCATTAGAGTGTAGGAAAATGGAACAGTTGGGAAGAACCTGGCATTTCATACAGCTAGATAGTCTGCTGTAGTCTGTATCTTTGAAAGCAATGAGTAAGGACAGTCTGCTCATGGATAGAGGTTAGACCATTAATGGTTTTAGGTGCTACTTTTATACTGATACAATTGGAAAATCTTAAATTAATTTGGTTGTTTTTTGTTTTTGCTTTTGTTTGTTTGTTTTTTTCTGAGACAGGGTTTCTCTGTGTACCCTGGCTGTCCTGGAACTAGCTCTGTAGACTAGGCTTGAACACAAAGAAATCCACCTGCTTCTGCCTCTGCCTCTGCCTCTTGAGTGCTGGGATTAAAGGCATGAACCACCACTACTCTGCCCAATCAATATGAGATCTGTATTTTAGAAATTTACTTTCTAAATGAAGGGCTGGAGAGGTGGCTCAGAGGTTATGTGGGCATACTGCTCTTAAAGAGAACCTGAGTTCAGTTCCTCCATTGTTTTGCAAAAATAAACACATAAATACTTCCATCTCAGCATTGTATTCACATAGGTATACAAATATATACATATGATTAAAAATAAAATGAATCTTTGAGAGAAATCCACAAAATTTTCTTTTCTTTTTTTTTTTTCTTCCAGACAGGGTTTCCCTGTGTAGCCCTGGCTGTCCTGGAACTCACTCTGTAGACCAGGCTGGCCTCGAACTCAGAAATCCACCTGCCTCTGCCTCCCAAGTGCTGGGATTATAGGCGTGCGCCACCACTGCCTGGCTTACAAAATTTTCTTAATGAGGTTACTCAGAGAACAGAAAGGTATGGAGAAACTCCTTTGGAGAGAACTGTCCAGGCAAATTATTGAGCACTTGAACTTGGAGTAGAAGAGGCAACAAGAGTGAAATGAGGTATAAAAGAAAAAGGAATCATTTGCTCAGAATGCAGGTAAATATTCCTAGGTAACTATTTAGCACTTACTCTGTGCTACATGCATTTTTATTAATTATCAAGTATGTTTTTTTTAAAGATTTATTTATTTTATGTATGTGAGTACATTGTTGCTGTCTTCAGACATACCAGAAGAGGGCATCAGATCCCATTACAGATGGTTCTGAGCCACCATGTGGTTGCTGGGAATTGAATTCAGGACCTCTGGAAGAGCAGTCAGTGCTCTTAACTGCTGAGCCATCTCTCCAGCCCAATTATCAAGTATTTTAAGGGTGAACAAAACAACCACACTTTTTCCTCTTATGGTCTAATGATAGAAAACAGACATTAATGACCTTACAAATCACAATTCTCAGCAGTAACACAGGGTGCTGTGAAAGCACTGTAATATGGGGAGCTCACAATGGACATAAACAGTTTTTTTCGGGGGGTAGTGCAAAAGTGCCATAGAGTGATTGCATTTGGAGGGCAAAGGACCCAGTGTTTTTTGGAATTGAACTTAAGTTGTTATGTTTGACAGCAAGCACTTTACCCACTGAGCTATCTCTCTGGCTGTATGTCCTACCAGAACATCCAAAGATAGCTGTGTCTTCATCTCTGAAATCTAAATACATAACAAACATGTCAAGAGAGAATTCAAGCTCCATTTGAAAGTGAGACCACTATGTGGTCTGAAACTCAATTATCCTAGATTATCTAAGTAGATCCCCTATCACTAGAGGTCTTTTAAGTGTGATAGAAGAAGCATGAGAGAGGTGGCAGTGACAACATGTGAGAAAGGCTCAACCAGGTTTTGCTGGTTTGAAGATAGAAGAAGGATTGGGGCCTAGAAATAGCATGTAAGCTCTAGAAGCTATAAAAGTGTTTCGTAGAGCCTCCAGAGGGATCACAACTCTGCCCTCATCTTAATTTTGTGATACTGAGACTCATTTTGGATTCCTGACCTTCAAAACTATAAGGTAATATATTTTTATTGTTTACAGCCACTAACTTTATAATTGTGTAGTTGCACAGCAATAGGAAAGCATGAGAACAGCCACCACCTTTGCTTTTAAAACATTTATGTGTATTATATGTCATGGGGAGGGGGGAACTCACGTTTGCCAAAAGCATATGGTGGTCAGAAGACAACTCGGAGAAGTTGGCTCTCTGCTCATACCATGTCAGTTCCAAGGAATCAAACTAAGGTCATCAGTAGTCTTGGCAGCAAGTGTCTGTGCCCACTGAGCCACCTCACTGGCCAGCAAACTGCCATTTTCTATGTGTTATGTGGCTGTGGTAGAAAAATGAACAGTCAGTACTAAGTACTGTAGTATACTGCTTTGTTTATACAAATTCATAGGCTATTTTATAGTTTCCTTTTTTAAGGTCTACAAAGTGCCAGATCTCAAGATGACCAAGTGGTTAAATATAGCATCTAGTCCACCACTGAAATTATTGATATACCTTGAGATCACACCGTAATTTTTCGGTAGGAATATGGAGAGCTTCTCCTGTGGATTTACTCATCTAAGTATTCTACTTAAATTTGAGATTTATTTTAGGCTGATATTTAGTTTGTTCAGATAACTTAGATTATCTCTCCCATATCCATTTCTTAGAAAGAAATCCTTCTCAGAGGGTATTTATATAGTATGGTGCCCAGTATGGCTTGGCCATATAAGGGACAGTGTGACATGGTTTCCTGCCCCTGGAATGGAGCCAGCAGCGCATGGGCCTCCATGAGTGTTGATTGCTGTGGGCATAGGTTTGTTTGTATAATAGTGTACATATTTTCACGTTCCTCCTTCAAGGAATGCCCTCTCTGCCAAGGTTAATGACTCCATGATAATCAGAGACACCAAGAGTCCAGGAGGGGTGGCTTGTCTACGTCTCAGCAAAATGGTAGAGTGCTGTGACCTTATGGCTGTGAAAGTCAGGACAGCCCGTAAGGCTGTGGGAAAGAACACTGAAACCATGAGCTTGAAAATATATAATTTCTCAACTATGTAAAATAGAAGAATGTAATATGAATTGTATAAGGAGCTTCACAGATCTCAAGAAACAGCCAGTTTGTCAGAAAGATAATAAGGAAGGAGATAGAGATTTAGGGAGTGGTGATTGCAAGGCAAGATCCCACCCAGTTTTGTTTATGCTTACAAAGGCAGGTGGAGTCCAGAGTTCAGGGTCAGCCTAGTCCACGAGTGGCTTGAATAGTAATTTCAGGGTGGGGTCCCACTAAGCTATCTTATTGTCTATATGTTTGCGGTTTAAAAATCTAGGGGCTGAGATCATGGGATGTTAATTCAGGGGAGAATCAAAAACCAGGGGTAATTACTGAATAGATATGCAAAATAAAAATTGTGCTTTTGGTTTGCAAGAGAGAAGCTATCCAGAAAGTAGATAGTAAGAATAGTAAGAGAGAGCAATCTGGAAAGCTTTCTCGAGACAAGCGTACGCCTTCAGCCTGGACCCACATTTGTCTCTGAGTTATTTGTTTTTGCCACTCCTAGACATCCCTTCCTGAGAACCCCTCTCCAAGCTGAGGCTGGTCCTTGGCAGTTGGGATTGTGTGCTTTATCCTATGCAGGGGCAGATGCAAGTGTGTGAATATACCGGTGGAAACCAGAGGACAACACTTGGCGCCAGTGTTTGGATTTGGGTCCTGTCTACTGTTTTGTTTCTTTTTTCTTTTCTTTTTTGAGCTTGAAACTAACCCCAGGGATCTCTAGGCCCATAGATATACCCATCTTCGCTTCCCCAGTGTTGGAATACAACTGCACACACCATGCCTGTGTTGTTTTTAATGTGAGCTCTGGGTATGAAAGTCATGTCCTCATGCCTTCAAGGCAAGTACTTTACCAACTGAGCTATCTCTGTAGACTTAGATGATCACATTAAGAGAAAATATTGCTTAGGTGTAGATTTATTGTGTAAGATGGATAGACTTGTTTCATGAAACCTCAATGTGCATACTTTACCTTTTGTCATGTGACTTCTAAAGTTGATTAGACTAAGTTATACAGTGGTGGTGGGTATTTACATATGTGTCAGGAAGTGTATTTCTGTCTTGGGAAATTAACCTTGCATTGTTTATAGCCCTAGTTTCTAGAAGTGCAAATTCATACCTACAGCATTTTCCAACTCTAATTCTGTTCAGCATACAGGCCTTAGAGTTCTTTATTTATCTTTTCCTGTATGTGTCATCTTGCCTTCATGTTCTTCACTACAAACCACTGTGGACGGTAGTAAAATTCATTTACAGATTAAAAATTAAGATTTGAAGGTTAATTAACTTTTTTACTCTCCACCAATAAGGATAACTTAAAAGGGAATGAGCTCGTTTCTTTCACTTATTTACTTTCTAAAGTTGATGTGAAATGCTGACTTTGGATAAAGCAATAAACAGTGCTTTGTAAACATTGCCATGTAATGTAATGTTGTAATGTAATATAATGTAAACCTCGTGAGAAATTAAAAGGGATTGAGCCTATTTGGGTTTGGAACCACAGAATCCTAGAGTTAAAACATACCTCTTTCTCTCTGCACCTATTGTCCAAGTAGCCCCTGAAGCTATGAAAACAAACATGTTCCACTCACTTGTGACAATCCTTTAAAAATGGCCATTATTGCTTTCAGTCTGGATGACAACTGAGTCCACACTTGCTAATCCCTGAAATCTTAATGGGCTCTTTGATGCTTCTTTAGTAGTGTCATGATTTAACCCTTTTTTTCCTGGTTAGACTGTAAATTTACAGGACAGGACCCCTCTCAAAAAGTGATAGCCAGATTTATATATGTTCTGAACTATATCCTAATAGTTGGCACTCACTTTTTGTCGCATCTATTAAAATTCCTGTATTTGAGGAAGCAAATTTAGACTCATAAATAATAAAAATGAATCTGCTCTCGTCAGTTTATTTAAAAAAAAAATTGAGGCCCTTGAGTACTGTCACTCATGTGGCCCACTGCCAGTCTTGGCACCATGTCTCTGTTTTAATCTGTGCTATCCTATACTTTGATAAAGTTACCTTGCTACTTTTGTAAAAAATAAAGTTTAAAAAAATGGAGGGACAAAAGGTGCTTGCTGTCAAACCAGACAACCCGAGCTTACTCTCCAGACCTTCTTTCATACTGTACACACATGTACACAAAATAAATAAATGTAGAAGAATGAAACTTTATGATGTATAGAAAATGTCAGATTACATCTGATGACAAGAGAAATGTTGGTGATTTGGGATGATCCTGGAAGCTGAGGAGGACAGGAAATCAGGAGTCTACAAGCTTGACATGTTTATTTTTAATAAACAGAAATGAAATTAGAACTATAGTTTCTAGGACACATGAAGGAGGATATGTGACCAGTTCTTTAGGACAGTTGAGTTGAATGCCTCTTGTGTAAGGTTCTTCCCCCCCCCCCCCCCCCCCCCCCCCCAGAGACAGGGTTTCTCTGTGTAGCCCTGGCTGTCCTGGAACTCACTCTGTAGACCAGGCTGGCCTTGAACTCAGAAATCTGCCTGCCTCTGCCTCCCAAGTGCTGGGATTAAAGGCGTGGGCCATCACCGGCCTTACTGGCTTCTTAGCATCCTTGTTGGACAGGTCATAACCACCTATACACATAAACACACACACACACACACACACACACACTTCACGGGCACAATTAGAGGTGATCCATGAGCTAAAATAATAGTGGCCAATTTAAAAATGCATACTAAAATCAAATAAAATTTTCACATGTGTTAATAACATTCAATTTGAGTAAGAGTTTTTTTTTTCCCCTCCCAGGTTTTAAATTGTGGTAAAATTTAAATTTTCAATTTTGTGGTATTAAATTTATTTATAATGTGAACAACCATCATTGCTATCTGTCTTCATCTAGCAAAATTTGGAAGTCATTAAGATTACTGAACTACTTACTTCCCTAGCCCCCTCAAAAAAGTATGGTTACTAGAAGAGTAAACAAGTGCCTTAAAAACTGGTCCCAAACTAAATTTTCTTTAGTGTTATGTTTTGTCCTAAGTTTAGTGTAAATGCTCCATTGTTTTAAATATAGTGATGACGCAGTCTTTTCAGTCTCAGTGTAAACATGATATTTTAGGTAGAGCCCCCATCCTTCCCTCCCCTAGTGGCTTTTAATCCTCTAGGCGCATAAAAACAGCCCCACTCCCCACCCCTGCTGTGTTCCAAGCTGGACTTTTAGAGGCAAGGTTCTAGGCCATTCTGTGGTTGTATAACATGTCCCTTTTAGTTTTCTTTACAGCTTAGCCAAGGCTATTTATAGTAGGCTGTGCAATAGACTAATTGGTGCTTATCTCCCTTGAACATGAATGTGTCACAGAAACTGAGAATTCAGAATGAATGTTCAGAAGCATCCTTTTGTATTATCTCACACTTCATCATTACAAGTGCACAGAACAGTCTTACTGTGCAAACAGAGTGATTTAATGCCATGGCTAGAGCCATACCCTATTTTTCCAAAGAGTAGTAATTGTTTTTCAGCTGTCTATGAATTCTGACTTTTTGGGAGGGGGGAAAGGTCTCACCATGTCGCAAAGGCTGGCCTGTAAATCATGATCCTCTGCCTCAGCTTCCTAAATGATGAGATTAGAGGCATGTAACACCCAGCCCTGCTTTGCAAACTGTGTGGCTGTAAAATAACTTTAGTCTTCACACCCAGCTGTAACATCAGGGGAGTGTGGCCGACTTTGACAAGCAATGGCAACACTTGAAGTAAAATATGTATCCAAGTATAGGGATGGTTCTGATGCTAATGTCCTGCTCCCCAATTGGTTCTTGATCTATCAGTAAAGCAGCTATGGGCCAGTTGCTAGGCAGAAGGAGTAGGTGGCATTTCAGTGTCCCCACAGGCAAGCTGACAGACGCCAGGAGAGAAGAGGGAGAGTTTGCCATGCTTCAGAGAGAGAAAAAGCTAAAAAGCCATGTGAAATCTCAGGTTGAACCCATGTGAGATCTCAGGTTGAACTGCCTGTGGCCACTTCTACAGGTGGGCAGTTGGGGATGTTGAGCAGTGACTAAATGTAACTGAGCAACTAAAGTTGAGGTTAGGTGGAGAAGTGTGGAGCTAAGAGTATTGATAAGGGCATGCATCTCCAGGCTGGAGGTAAGTAGCGCCCAGCAATTGTGTCAAAAAGGCACATTGAAATTGAACAACTATGTGTGTCTGTGTTTTTCATCCGTGGACCCAGTACTCTTTGGGTCAGGGCTGGTAGCTTGGCTGGTTCCCTGAGCTTAGGGTAGCAAAAGCTACATGCCACATCCAACCTCCAAACTGAAGCTCTTTTCAAGTGTAGTAAGACAGAGCTCATCCCTGCCTATCCTCATAAAACTACTCACACCATCTGAAGAATAACCAGTCTCTTCCCTTTTGGTTGTGCCTTCTTTTGGCGGGCGGTATAACTCTAAAGTACCCCAATTCACAGAATGAATATTAAGAACATTTCTGTAGTCTGTTAAGAGGGCAGATCTCACATTGAACATATTGCCATAAGAAAGACACACAAGCAAAACTGTGGGTGCTTCCCAAGAAACAAAGGAGAATGTTCTTGTCCACATCAGGCATAGAGCTCAGGTCAGGGTAATTTTAGAAAAAAAAAAAAATTAGAGGCATAAGTGTGGCACTGGCAGTGAGAAGGCTGGACTAAAGTGATTTGTAAAGGATTCCTTCATTGATAGAAGAGTAAGCTTTGCTTATTTAGCAGAGGTTTCTGACTCCTAGGATTCCTATCTATTAATACTCTAAAATACTTGTGTTTTATTACTTCTATAAGGAAAATCTAAAGAAAGCCTGGTTACCCGGTTTTGTTCTGTAAAGGTAATTTTGTTCAGAACATTAGAATATGCTGTCAGCTATAGGTTTAAGAATACATTCTTGTTGGTTTGTGCCTGCTCAATGTCTATACCTGAAGCAGGTAGAACTTAATTTTAGCATTGGACTCTGTTTGAAATAGCATTATTCTTAATATTTAATTTAAAACAGACTCTAGAATCTGATATTAATAAGCTTACATATGCACACTAATGGCTGTATTATAAGGAACCAAGCAAGTATCTTATGAGATCGTGGATGTCTCAGGGGATTCATTTTTTCCCCTTATGTATGTATTTATTTATTTAGGTTTTCTGAGAGGGTTTTTCTGTGCAGCCCAAACTTGAACTCAGAAATCTGCTTGCCTCTGCCTCCCAAGTGCTAGAAGCATGCACCCCCACACCCGGCTTCTTTTTAAAACTTTTATAAGTTTTTAATCAAAATAGAATTATATCACCTATCCTTTTCCTTTTCCCTTTCCACCCTCTTGGTGATTCTTTTTAAATCACAGGAAAGGGGATAGTATCTAGTGAAGCTGTATAGTTCTCTTGATTTCTGCACAGTTTGGTTTGGTGGGACTAACAGTTTTCTCTCTTCTAGATTACTTTGTAAAACAGGCTTAGACAGGTTAAGATGCAAGGTATGGTCAAGTATGTTCTTCATGCCCATGTTTTTAAGCACTCTATTAACACTTTTATGCACTGTTATAGGGCAGTTGTTAATTAAAAGCCACCTTTACTCACAAGAAGAATTTTTGGAATGTTCAGTGTCCTTGATTTCTCACACTTCATTTTTTTTGGAGTATAGTTTTAATAAAATGTGTTTTATTTTTTTAAATCAGAAGTGGAATTAAATATGCTCTAGGGTCAATTAGGCCTTTTGCTTATCTAAACCCTAACTTTAAAAGATTATCCTGCTGCATTTATTCAGCCTTTGTATTACTCTCAGAACAATGAGCTGTAGCCTGAACTCTACAATAAAACTGTAAGACCAAAGGCTCAAACTTTTCTAAGCAACATAATTGCATCCCAGAACAAAACTCAGAAGTGTTTATAGAAATAGAAGAATGTCTAGCAATATGCCTCGTATCTAATTAAAGATTATTGGGTGCATAATGAAGCTAGAAAAATGACCTATAATGAGGAGAACAATCAATCAAATGAAAATGACCTTATATGGACATTCATGCCTGAATTAGCTGAAAGGGACATAAAACAGTATTATAGTAATGACCTACACATGTTTGAATAGCAGACATATAGGACATATTTCTATTTTGAAAAACAAAATTTTGGAGATGAAAGCTGTATTGTTTGAGATGAATAAAATTGACTAACTATGATTCAGGGCATATTAGGCATGGAGAAGACTAGTGAATGTGAAGACCCAGCACAGAGAGAATCCCTAGGGAAAGGGTTGAGAAGAGACGGCTCAGCAGTTAAGACCTCTTGCAGAGGTCCTGAGCTTGGTTCCCAGCATTCACATGGGACAACTCACAACTGCCTAAAAACTCCAGCACTAGGAGATCTGACACTTTCTGACCTCAATGGTCACTTCCCCACCCACCCACCCACCCTCATGCACTTTCCAACCCACCCACTCCCACATCCTTAAAAATAGCTACAAAAAAAATTGAAAGAATGAAGACATTAATTTTTAATGACAAGAGAATCAGTGAGCTATGAGATAAATTTCCAGGGGTCTCATACACATGTAATTGGAATGAGCAAAGGAGAAGAAACATACCCATAGAAGAGAAATTTGAAAAAGTATTGGCCCAAATTTTTTCATTTGCTGAAAACTATTACAACACATATTCAAAATACTCTGAAACTACCCCGAAGCACATCTGACCAAACTGACCAGTGAAAAAGAGAAAATCTTGAGAATAGCTACAAAACAAAACAAAACCAAAAACAACCAAAAAGCCAAAAAACCCAAAAGTGTACAATGGCTCAGAGATAACTTGTTTAACAACGCCTCCCGTCTAAGACCAGGAACAATACAAACATATCTGTTCTTACTCAGTCAGGAAACTGAAATAAATCTGATGAAATTTATCATCTCTGAGAGTGCTCTCAGCCTCTTTATTGTCCTCCCTCCTCCCACTCCTCTTCTCAGGGAGTCACTGGTTGACTAGGACTATAGATTAACTTGAATGTTTTAGAACTCTGTGAGTGGGGAATCGCATGGTGTGCATGTGATTAGTCTGAAATTCAGTTCATCTTAGAATCAAAGTTCATGTGGAACCATTTGATGTTCATTCCACTCTTCAGTCCCTAGGATTTCGATTTCTATATTATAGTAACTTTCACGTGTTTAGCAACAGGCCTGATAGCTTGCTCGATCTCTTGAGCCCCGCCCCAGTCACCTGGAGAGATCTCTTCCAAATTGTCGGCTTCTGGCGATAAGATTTTATGTGAACAATCTTGTGTTCGTTTCCTCATTTTCTTTTCTTTTCTTTTTTTTTTTCCTTTTTGGTTTTTTCCAGACAGGGTTTCTCTGTGTAGCCTTGGCTGTCCTGGAACTCACTCCGTAGACCAGGCTGGCCTCGAACTCAGTTCACCTGCCTCTGCCTCCCAAGTGCTGGGATTAAAGGCATGTGCCACCACTGCCCGGCTCATTTCCTCATTTTCTTTCCTCCTCACGGATAAAGATAAACCATTGCTAAACTTGTTCCTCCTTACTGCTTCCTCACAGACTGCCACTTGCCTCTTGGCAGACACCCTAGCGCCTTTCCTTATTACGCCTCTTTCTCTACCAACCTGTATAGACAGCAAACCCTCGAGGGAAGTGTAACTAGGTGAATAAGGAAAACCCAATTCCCTGGGGAAAGTAAATTTAAATAGGATAGTTTCCTTTTCTTTTAATGGTCCCACCAGGAAAGAAAGCAAAAGAGTAGAGCCCCAGAGACAGGACTGCAGGACTAGGAGGACAGGCTGAACACAGGGCTGTCTCTACAGTGCTCAGGCTGAACACAGGGCTGTCTCTACAGTGCTCAGGCTGAACACAGGGATGTCCCTACAGTGCTCAGGCTGAACACAGGGCTGTCTCTACAGTGCTCAGGCTGAACACAGGGCTGTCCCTACAGTGCTCATCCACTGTAAACTTTTAGCTACCGGGATGATAAAGAGATAGAAGATTGAGGTTTTGGCTTACCTCATACCTCAGCTGGGATTCTTGATATGGGCAATATTTATTTTGTATTATGTGAGTTTTTTAATTCCTAGGGTAGGGAAAAGCACACAAGAGAAGAAAACCATACTGCTGTAACCAATAGCTTAGCTTGATTTACCAAACAACTTTCCCAACACTGAAGTCCTATTAAGCTGAGTCCATTACCATTCCCCCCACCCATCCCCTTCTCTCCTTTTCCTTTGATAGAATCTCACTGCACAGCCAGCTGGTCTCCAACTCATTCCAGCCAAGGCTAGCCTCAAACTCTTGTTCCTCCTGCTTCAGTCCTGAGTGTTAGAATCACACATGTGAAGTACTAGGCCTAGCTTCTTTCTACTATTTGTTCCTATCAAACTGCCTATCAAAATGCTTGGGCAATAACAACCTTTCTCCTCCTGGGCAGTTCTGGTCATTGCTATGTCTAGTGTGCTGAACCTATACTAAGCACACAGTCACTAAATCTGATTACCTTTTTTTTCTCTGGTAGTCTAAGACCATTGCTGCTTTAAAATTAGACACACACATACACACACTCTCTTGCATATGTAAGATGTGCCTGAACTGGGTGTGTGGTGTTATGCTCATGAAAGGCTAAAGCAGGAAGACGTTGAAGACTCCTCAGCCTTCTGTCTATATGGGGGGACCTTGTTTAAAAAGCCCCTTTCTTGTTCCCCACATTTTTCTATTCTATAGATTTCAGTTCTCTTTTCTTTTTTCTTTAAAGACTTATTTTATGTATGTGAGTTATTTATTTTTATATGTAAGTACACTGTAGCTACCTTCAGACACACCATTAGAGGGCATCAGATCCTATTACAGATGGTTGTGAGCCACCATGTGGTTGCTGGGAATTGAACTCAGGATCTCTGGAAGAGCAGACAGTGCTCTTAACTGCTGAGCCATCTCTCCGGCCCTAAATTTCAGTTTTCATTTTCAATCACTTCATTATTACACATTCTTAGCAATTACTTACTAGCTTTTACTTCATTTTACATGTGTGTGCTTTTCTTAATATCTATTCTACACAGTTATATTTGAAGTTAAAAGGCAGTGCTTCAAATACATATTCACTGTGTGCTACAATGTTGTATGTGCAGCAAAAAAATGGACACTGATTGTGGTGTTGCTACCTGTAATCTTAGCACCCAGGTGTATAGGCCTGAAGACTGTTCACATATAGCCTTGCCTACTTGATAAGTTTTAGGCCAGGCTGGGCTATGTAGATTCTGTCTTTTTTTTTTTAAAAAAAAAAAAAAAAAAGAGGAAGAGGAGGAAGAACATGGAGGAAGAAGGAAGAGGAAGAAGAAAAGTAGACACTATCATGTAGACAGACATATTCTGCTCTTTCAAGAGAACTTAGATACAAAACTACATTTTTTGCTATTTTATTCGTATAATGTATGACTTTAATAAAATCTTCAATGTTCAGCTTAAAACCAAGGAAGTTTCCTAAGGAAAAGCATATAAAGGTATAAAAGCATAATTAAGATTTTTTTCAGCAATAAAATAATATAAAAACCATACACTAGTCATTTGAGTCTTGGTATGTTCATAGAAATTTTTATGGGAATCATGTTACATAGTTAATACAAATAATTTGCTTTAAGAAAATCTCTACTTCTTTTCAGAGTAGAAGTCCCATGGATACATCAGCCTGGCCCTCTACAGTCCTTAAACTGTTCCTTGTTGTCTCACGAAGGAATTAATGTGTTAGGACCCAGTGAGAGGGTTGCTAAGGTGTCAGAGTAAGGCTGTAAAAGTGTAACTCATCTTTTCTATAATAGATTTTCAAGTAGTTTAAGTGAGAGAAAGTCCCTCTCCACCTGTTGCCCAGCAACGATAAAGCCAGGCAGTGACTACTAAAGTGGGCTCTAGTGATGGCAGTTCACAGCAATCTGTTAGTCCTTTCCTCTCTCTCTCCACCAAAGCACCCCCGAGTGTGACAGGCTGCCGGAGAGTACCGTTTTCATTCAAAGTCTTTTCTAGTGCATATAAAAGCATACACTAACACGAAACCAATGGAAATATAAAACCTCAACTATAGATTGCTTTTTTGTTCTACCAACATTTACATAGCAGACTTCCCGTTTATGATTTCAGACATTCAGCCATACAATACTAATAAAAAAACGAGTTTGAGAACTTGTTTTCCAGGGGCCACTTTCCACTTGAGAATTTGTGTGTGGTCGTGGTGGTGAACATCCAAGCTAGTAACGGTTCCTGACTAGACATCAAGAGCCATGTTCTCATTTTTTGGCCACATCAGAGAAACTTCATCTGCTATTTTCCCTGTTAGGAATAGTCATTATTTGACTAGACTATAGTCAGTGTAGTGAGAATGGAATGATGTCTATTACTTTGAGACCCTTCCCTAAAAATCTTTGTAGGCTGAGGGAATAGCTTAGTTGGTACAGCAATTGTCTTGCATGCTCAAAGCCTTGGGCTTAGTCCCTAACACCACCTAAATTGGCTATAGTGGTACATGCTGATAGTCCAGGCATTCAGGGAGTTACAGATCACCTTCAGTTATGTATCAAGTTCTAGACTAGCCATGGATACACAAAACCCTGTCCAAAAACAACAAAAAGCCCCCCAAACCTCGCCTCTCAACAGACTAGAACAGAAGATTTCAAGGAAATCTTGGAGCATTTGGTTCTAAAAGCCTATGTGAAGAAATGCCTCCCAAAACTCCTTACTGAACTATTAATTTACTTCAAGAAGAAACAAATTTGAGACATGACTTATTTTTGAGTTGATCTATTACAGCAATGAGTCTATCTTCAATGTCCCTATAGTGCACAGTTTTAGTGAGTAACATTTCCATTATAACGTGAACATTTCCTAGTTGAGAGGCTGTGGGTGTGTGTAAACATTCCCCCAGGAGTGTGATACAGCACGGCTGATTCCCACTACTCATGGGTTTTACTGTGGATGAGCACTAAGAAGTGTAAAGGCACTTTGTGTGTTTGTAGTAACAGAACGGTGACATGGTATTCACTAAAACCTCTAAGAGGAAGGCTGCAGAGGTGGCTCAGTGCTCACTGCTCTTCCGGAGGACTGGAGTTCTGTCCCCAGGACTCACTGACCAGCTCACAATTGCCTGAAATTCCAGTTTCAGGGAATCTGACACCTTCTCTTGGCCTTCACCGGCACCCAAATACACTCACACATACACTTAGAAAAAATAGTTAGAAATCATAAAATATCATTTAAAAACAAAATCTAGCCGGGCGGTGGTGATGCATGCTTTTTATCCCAGCACTTGGGGGAGGCAGAGGCAGACGAATTTCTGAGTTCGAGGCCAGCCTGGTCTACAGAGTGAGTTCCAGGACAGCCAGGACTACACAGAGAAACCTTCTTGGAAAAAAAAAAAAAAAAAAGAACAAAACCAAAACAAAACAAAAAGCCAAAATCTAATCTTAAAAAACTTCTAAGAAGGGCTGGTAAGATGGCTCAGCGGGTAAGAGCACCGACTGTTCTTCTGAAGGTCACGAGTTCAAATCCCAGCAAGCACATGGTGGCTCACAACCACCTGTCATGTGATCTGAAGTCCTCTTCTGGTGTGTCTAAAGACAGCTACAGTGTACTTATGTATAATAATAAATAAAATCTTAAAAAAAAAACTTCTAAGAAAATGAAATGACCAAGTCCTTTTCTTGGATTTGTTTAATATGTAGCCATCATTGGTTTTGTGTCTATAACAAGTATGTTAAGAGCCCCGCCTTCTCCAAATAGCTAGGTAGGTAATAGCTAGGTTGGAGCTTATTGCCCTCAGCAATTCTAACAAGTTGGGCTGTGAGACTCTATCTGTTCCCTTTCTTAACCAGCACTCTGTCATAGATGACTGCGATGCCCTAGTGCAAGCCATACTATGCTGGAAGTCACTTTTAACTCGGATGTTCCGTCAGACTCCAAATTGACAATGGAGAGCCGCCTAGGAGCAACTTCAGGACTTAGAAACATGTTTGAGAGAAAGAATGCACTAGCACACGTCAATGCATAGGTGTGGTATTCTCCATCCATCACGGGTTCCAGAGACTTAAGTCATCTATCTGCCAGGCTCGCAGGATGAGTGTGGTTCCCCATGAACCGCCTGGCTGGCCCACCAGTAAAAACAGAATTAAAGATTGTTCCTTAAATTTTTTTTGTTTATGTTTTATAGATTTATGTGTTTTGCCTGCTTGGATATTAATATATCATTAAGGTCCCCTGGGACTGGACTTATAGATGGTGTAAGATCTCTTTTGGTTTCTGGGAACTAAAACTGAACACTCTACAAGAGCTGAACACTCTACAAGAGCTTAACTGCTGAGGTGTTTCTCTAGACCCCAGACAACTTATTACCTTCTTTATTTTAGTTAAAATAAAGTCAGCTTCAGGTAAGATTCTGTCATCTGATGTTACCAGGAAAAAAATGGGTTTCTTGTGGCAATAACCTCTGACAATACTTACTTTATTAAAAGAGTTTTAGCGACTATGCTAATGCCTAACACTCTTCCTGGTTTGTATTTTGTAAATGGTAGTCATTATAATAATATATAACAGCACTGAGACCTCTTACCTGTCATATTCCTTTTCTATTGGTATATTGTGTGTATGTCTCACATGCATGTGAATATGGAGGCCAGAGGCTGCCACTGCTTTTCTGTTACTTCTCACCTTATTCTCCTTTTCTATCTTATTTGTTTGTTTTGTTTTGTTTTGAGATGGGGTCTCTCATCGAACATGGAGCTCAACAATTTAGCTAGACTTTTGCTGTTAGCAAGTGCCAGCATTCTTCTGTCTCTAGTCCCCTAACACCGGGGCTATAGGCATGTGCAAATATGCCCAGCCCTTTTTAAATATGGGTTCTGGGGATTGAAGTTAAGTCTCCATGCTTTCAGGGTAAGGACTTTACTGACGGATCATACTCCCTCTTCCCCTACATTCTTACTTAGAAAATAACATGAAAAAAGAAAATGAAGTTCAGTCTAGCTAAGCCAAGGAGAGCTTCATACAAGGAGTGGAACCAGTCCAAAAAATGAGGGGGTTGGGAGAGGAATAGGGAGTGGGCATATTACAGGCAGCAAAGCTGGAGGTAGAGTCATTTAAGTCTTTTAACACTGGACACAGAGCTACCAAATTTGCTCTGCTGGGTTTCAATCTCGCTTTGGTCCAGTATTTCCTCACTACACTCAGGTTCTTCCCTTTTGGGATGGTAATGTATATTCTGTGCCACCATATATTGTTAAGTATGTAATTTACTTTTTGATGAGGGATGCAATTAAGAGATTGTCTTGAGTCTCAAGAGATATTGGATTTTGTACTTTTAAACAGTTTAAACAGTGTTGACACTGTCACTGAAAGACTATGAGGACTTTAAAAATGTGACTAAATGTAGTTTTCCATTACGATATGGCCATGAAACTTTAATGACAGGGCAGTAGAATGTGGGAGCTTGAATGAGCATGGCTCCCATAGGCAATGCCCATTTGAATGCATAGTTAAAGGTTTAAAAGCTTCCTCCCAGCCATCCATAGTGCCTGCAGTTGGAGATGAGGGCTCTTAGCTGCTCCTGCCACATGCTTTAGCTCTGCTACCATGGACTCTAGTCTCTGGACCTTAAGCCCAATTAAGCAATTTTATGAATTGCCTTATCATACAATAGAAAAGTAACCATTACAAACTCTTTTCTTGGTAATTTTTTCTCCATGAATGTTTGGGAGCCCCCAGGCATATAACCCATACCTTTTTTTTTCTTGTTTGTGGGGATTCATTACCCCCCAAGGTCATCTCACCCACATTTGCCATGTTTATGTTTTGTGATATCTATGTTCTTAGGAGTCTTAGAACTTGTATCCTGTCCCTGATACTTCTATTGAGTTCTGGTTACTAATTCATTGGTTTGGCCAGCAACTCCACTTAAATGTAATAAAGCCCTCTGAACTGGCACATTTAAAACACATCTTCTGCTCTTACTCTCTTGCCTTCTTGCTCACCCCTCTCTCTGCCTTCCCTCCTCCCCAGCCCCATCTCTCCATGTGGGCCTCGACTTCTTTACTCTTCTCCCTCTCTCTGCCTGTCTACAATAAATGCTGTAAAACAAAAAACAAAAAACAAAACAAAATAGCAACAAAAAACCCAAACAACAAAACAAACAAAAACTGCCAGGCAGTGGCACACGCCTTTAATCCCAGCACTTGGGAGGCAGAGGCAGGCAGATTTCTGAGTTCGAGGCCAGCCTGGTCTACAGAGTGAGTTCCAGGACAGCCAGGGCTATACAGAGAAACCCTGTCTTAAAAAACCAAACCAAACAAACAAACAAAAACCAAAAAAACAAACAAAAATCAACAACAAAAAAACCCTACATCTTGTTTCTTCTACAATTCATTTTCCTCTTATATCTTATCAGATGTCAATAAGTTGCACAATTTTAGTCAAGTGGGTAGGTTAAAAAGCAAACAAACTTGAACCCATTAACTCCTCGTTGTGGCACTTTGCTGTCTGTCATCTCTTAGCAACAACCCTCTTTAGATCTGTCTCTGTGCTGCTGTGGTTGGTGCTCTGAACAACCTACGTCCATGTTTCCAACAGGATCCCTTCTGTGAGCCCTCAGTGAAGGGTAAGGAGAGGCGGTGGAGGGAGAGTCCAGTTCCCCGAAGTATCACCTCTGCTGTCCTCTCAGCACAGGGCAGCAAGTGGCCAGCACCTTCCACTGGCCCGCAGCTCTCCAGTTATCTTCCCTCCCTAGTTTCCCAGTAGCAAGAGGACAGTAACTGCTAATACAGGTTGCGCCTTTATTTTGGTAATGATTTGCTTTGTCAGTCTTTAGTCTGTTAGGCTAAATGCTTCTCCTTCCACCCCCTGCCCTGAAACAGCGCTCACTATGTGGCCCTGGCTTGTCTAGAACTTACTATGTAGACAGATTGGCCTCAGACTTACTTGTGTGACAGTAGACCATGCCAGGAAACTTGGTAAGGTAGACTGGGTCTGAGTCTCCGGAAACTCAGGGTACACACCTGAGACAGCAGGAGGCTCCTGGCTCCCTGCCAGATTCCTGGCCTAGAACACGTGCCATACTTCCCACATAAGAAACTGTGACCTGTGGTCACATGGGCCCAGAGCAGAGTTCTCTATGCTAATGAGAGGGCTTCCCTAGAAGCCCTGCAAAAGGGATTTAATCTCGGGTCCATCCTGAGAAGTTGGTAGGAATCCATTTCCCAACAAACAGTTTGGAACTAAGGACTGTCTCTTTCATCTATCACTGCTGTGGGGGAACATGGAGAAGGCCTTTGCCTAAAGAGCCGTTACCTAAGTCTCCTGTAGAAGGCCTCTAGCCAACTGCAGCCAAGCTAAGGACAACCACCCCAGTGCTAAGTAGGAGCTCCAAGGCCCAGCCCCAGGTTAGACTCCATCCTCAGCCCAAGGGCCCCCAACAATCCTAACCTCGTTGCGGCCTTTTTCCCCACACTTTGTTCCTGACTCTTCTGTGCGGGTCCCAAGCCATCGACTGGGTGCTCAGGGGTCAGGGAATACCAGCTTCTGCTTTCCCACATCTCAGACTGTGCTTTTCCACCCTGGAGCAGTGTCTCAGAGCTTCCCTATAGCCCTGCAATTGCCCAACAGTGGTGCTGGAACAAGTGCAGTCAAACTCCATGCAGTTCAGAAGCTGTGCCCAGCTGCAGGGCGGAACCAGTACCACACAGGCATGAAGGTTCTCCTGCCTATGTCCTGCCTCTGAGTGCTGGGACTAAAGGTGTGTGCCACCACTCCAAGTGAGATACAATTCTTTCTGCTCTGTGGCTATTCTTATTCAGCAGTAGCCACCTGCGTGCATCTCACATTTAGAACAAAACCCAAACTCTTCTATGGCCTACAGTTTTTGTGATTAAACCCATCCTTTTCTCTAAGTGCCCATCTTTTCCCTTGAAACTCTTCTGGCTTCTTAAAAAAAATTACTATTATTGTTATGAGGCCTGAACCTTATGCATGGGATGCTAAGCAAACACTATATCACTGAGCAAGATGCCTAGCCTGGCTTTCTTACCTGTCTTGAACCCAGTGCTCTTCTGCAGGGCTTTTGTAGACACTATTCTCTGTATCTAAGTTGCCTGGGTCTTTGCCAAGTTCACTTCCTCTCTTTATTCAGTTCTCTTCTCAAAGTTGGACTTACAACCTTCTAACAACTCTATCTAAAGCAGCGGTTCTCAGTCTTCCTAATGCTGCCACCCTTTAATATAGTTCCTCATGTGGTGGTGACCCCCAGCCATAAAATGATTTTCACTGCTACTCATAACTGTAAGTTTGCTACTGTTATGAATTGTAATGTAAATATCTGATAATGCAGGATACCTGATGTGTAACCCCTGGGGGTTAGACCTGGGGCTGAGAACTACTGGAAGTATCCCCTGCTTTCTAGTTTCTGATCTGGTATTGTCTCAGCCCCACTCCCTGCCACACTTATCTGTTTCCTCACTGTAATATGAGATAAACTTTATAGAGGCAAAGGTGCCTGGCTCAGAGTTAAGGTATTCAGTAAGTTCCAGGACACAGGTAGAGTTAAGGAACTGTAGGACTTGAAACACACTGGAGGAAGTAGACCAGAGTTACTGTCAAGAAGACACTATCCAAGTGAGACAAAAAGACACAATACATATCTACTCATCTAGTACATAAGGCAGTAAGGGAAATAAAAAATTGCACTTAGGGATGTAACAGAAGAGCATTTCCCAAAACCAGATACAAACTGTATCTGCAGAAAATGCTTAAACAAAATGGGCATATAATATTCAATGTTGAGGTATATCCTGGTTAAGCCACTTTTATTTGGGTGAGATAAGCTCTCACGTAGTCCAGGCTGATGTTGCCCTTGAGCTCTAGATCCTCCTGCCAGCACATCTTGAGATCTGGGATTATGGGCATGTGTTCCCATACTTCACTGTGGATAAGCAGATGTGCCTAAGAAATGAAGGCAAACCTTTTCAGACCTCCTGGCAGGAGACACAATCACTTAAAGAAAGGAAGACATTAAGCTGACCTTACTCTTCCTCTAAGCAATTATTCATCAGAAAATAAATGAAAAATATCTGCATTTTTCATCAAAGGTAGCATAACCCTCAACTATCACATCTAAGTGACTGTCACCCAGGCGTTAATGGAGAAAGTAACCAACAAGATGGTTCAGTGTGTAAAGGTGATTGCTGCAAGCCTGATGTCTCAGTCTGATTCCCAGGATCCACACGGTGGGAGGAAGGGAATAGACTCCTGCAGGCTGTCCACTGACCTCCACATGTGTACCACGGCACACAGAAACACACACACATAAGAATACTACACATAATATATATTATATATACATAGAATAGCATATGAACATAGATCAAAGACAAATGACCAATGAAATTAAGATTACAGAAAAGAACTAAGTATAAAACATCTCTATTTACACTTTTCATGGAGGTGATTCTAATTCTGAAATATGTAGATAACAGCATTTTTTTTTTACTTTCAATATTTAGTAGCTAAGGTAATTTGTGGCACAGAAGTATTTTCCTAAGTGCTCAGCAATTTCTCTTCAAACCCCATCCATGAATTTTTAGTTATATTCATAATGAACACATCAAGGCTTATGCTTAACATAAAGACTTGCTCACATGATAAAAAATATGTATTTTAGTTGACTTTGGAAATATTCCTTTAAAAAAATAAACCATAGGGGCTGAGAAGATGGCTCAGCAAACAAGAACATTTACTATCCAAGCAAGAGGACCCGGGTCTGAATCTCTAGAACCACATAAAACTTGGCATGACCACACCCCATACCATCTCTAACCCCCGTGTTAGTAGTTAGAGACAGACATATCCTGGAACTTGCTGGCCAGCCAATTTTGTCAAAATAGCAAGCTTCAGGTTCAGTGAGAGAATGTCTCAAAAACCAAGGAAGAGAGCAAAATAAGATACCTAAACATTTTCTTCTGAATTCTACATGCACATGCATGGGAGCATATACCACAAACACTTCAAATTGTATTTTGAACCCATAGAAAGGTATTTCTTTACCATCGAAAGGTAAAGAAAATAACACAAGGAGTTTGAATTACTGTTTAATGAATAGTTAAGCCATACTTGACTTTTAACAACATTGTTGCTTTTAGCTATAAGTGTAGTTTGAATGACAACTGCCCCCATAGGCTTATATATTTGGATGCTTGGTTCAGTTGGTGGAACTTTTTGGGAAGGATTGGAAGGTGTGGTCTTGTTGGAGGAGGTGTGTCTCTGGGGGTTTCACAAGCCCAAGCTATTCCCAGTGTGTCTCTGTGTCAGTCTCTCAGTCTCCCTCCTCCCTGTCTCCTGATCGTGTCTCAATGATGAGTTCTTTGTTACTGCTCCTCACCATGCCTTATTGCCCATTGCTATGCTCCTTGCCATGATGGTCATGGAGCCTAACTCTTAGAAATTTTAAGTCACAAATAAGGATTTTTGACTTGGTCATGGTGTCTTAACACAGTAACAGAAAAGTAACTAAGACAGTAATATCATGGTTTGTATTTGAATCCTTAGTGTGTCAGTTTTACTGTAGGATAGTGTTATATTCTCTCTCTCTCTCTCTCTCTCTCTTTCTCTCTCTCTCTCTCTCTCTATTGAGACAGGGTTTCTCTGTGTAGCCCTGGTTGTTCTACAACTCAGTTTGTAGGTTTGAACTCAGTTAAAAAAAGAAAAGACTCATTAGATAGCTACTTTATAATAATTTCCTCAATTCTTACTCTGAGACATCGAGAGCTAGATGGCCCCACTTCCAGTTTCCTTTCATGTTATTATTTCTTTTTTGTAAAAAAAGTTTTTTTCCAAGATTTATGTATTTAATTTATTTATACGAGTACACTGTAGCTGTCTTCAGACAAACACTAGAAGAGTGCATCGGACCCCATTATAGGTGGTTGTGATCTACCATGTGGTTGCTGGGAATTGAACTCAAGACCTCTGAAAGAGCAGTCAGTGCTCTTAGCTGCTGGGCCATCTCTCCAGCCCTCATGTTATTGTTAATGTGCAGTAATTCTGTAACCAGGTGTCCTAGTTAGTGTTACTATTGATAAAATGCCATGACAACAAGCAAGTTGGGGGAAAAAAGGCTTATTTGGCTTACACTTCCATATCATAGTTCATCATTGAAGGAAGCTGGGACAGGGACTCAGATTGGGTAGGAATCTGGAGGCAGGAGCTGGTGCATGGGCCACGGAAGGGTGCTGTTTACTGGCTTGCTTCCACATTAGACTAGAATCTCAACTCACTGGCCTACATTAATACTCTGGGTCCAGTTTTATGTTCTTTCCACCATTATCACAGCCTTAAAATTCATTCCCATACATATTCTCCAGTTCTCTGCCTGAATGAATTAACACTCATGAAGCTCTTTAGTAGTATAGCACACCTTCTCATGGACTACTTTCTAGGCCTGCTCAGTCTTAATTGGTTCTAGGTCTAGAGGCAACTATTGGTGGGTGCTGCGGGATAGCAGTAATGTCTTATTTGACTTTTTTTTTTTTTTTCCAGAGGAACTCACTGCTGGTTTAGCAGACAATGAAGGATTAATTTCTCTGGTCAAAGTCAGAAGAGGCAGTATTTCAGGAGGTGGGGGTACATCTGCTGAGGTTTTTTTTTTACACTACTTCCTCGGGTAAGAGAAAACTCTTGAGAATCTCAGGGTGCAGAGATCTCAGATTCAATATTTATCTCCTCCCATATATCTCCTCTCCTTGTTACAGGATCCCATTCTTTACCAATGAATGCCCTTACTTTACAGCTGGCATCCTCCAAATGCTGATTTGAGTTTTCACTGTAACCTGGCCAGCCTTATAGAGAGAGCTTCGGTCTGGTTTTCTATGTGAGCTGTAACAGCTACTGGAGAGAAGGCTCACTTCCAGGCAACTCAGACACCTTTAGACTCCTCCTGGGCATCTGGAGCTGACCATTTCATCACTGGGTTCACTGTCCTCCAAAATGCTTGTTTGTTTTGTTTTGTTTTTCAAGACAGGGTTTCTCTGTATAGCCCTGGCTGTCCTGGAACTCACTCTGTAAACCAGGCCGGCCTTGAACTCAGAAATCTGCCTGCCTCTGCCTCCCAAGTGCTGGGATTAAAGGCGTGCTCCACCACTGCCGGGCTTCCCAAAAATGCTAGAAGTTGGTTAATTTTTTTTTTTTTTTTTTTTTAATCACAGCGCTCATTCTTTTCCTTTGTCAATTTATCCAGAGATGCTAGGAACAACCAACCAGTGTCATCATTTTTTCACAAATTGTCAAAAGTTTTATGTATAGACTCACCAAATCTGTTGCCTCTCACAGTTGGTGAATCAGGATAATCAAATACTTTTGTCTCCTTGAGTTTGTAAAACAGCTCACCCCACAGGCTTTCAGTGCTCTTGAGTTTCCAGGAGAGGCTTCAGTAATTTGTTGGCAAAACTGAGAAGCCTAACGGCGATACTTAAAAATTCACCTGTATACTTCTGCTACCAAAAATCTGTATTAGTCACGGTTCTCTAGAGGAACAGAACTTCAGAATGAAACTATGTACAGTTTATGTGTATATATAGAATGGCTTACAGGCTGTGGTCCAGCTAGGCCAACAATGGCTGTTTACCAATGGAAGGTCCATCAATCCAGGAGTTGTTCAGTCCGCAAGGCTAAATGTCTCAGCTAGTCTAATGCCGGTGAAGGAACCGACTTGCTAGGAGAGCAAGAGCAAGCTTCCGTTTACCATGTCCTTTTTATAGGCTGCCAGTAGAAGATGTGGTCCAGATTAAAGGTAAATCTTCCCAACTCAAAAGATCTGGATTAGATGTTTATCTTCCTATCTCAGAGATTCAGATTAGAAGTGGGTCTTCTCACTTCAAATGATTTAATTAAGAAAAAAAAATCTGTCACAGGTGTATCCAGCCATTTGGGTTTTAGTTAATTCCAGGTGTAGTTAAGTTGACAACCAAGACTAGCAATCACACAGGGAGCAAGCTTTCTGGCATATGGAAAAACAGCATGTGCAGATCTATGTGGTAGAGTTTGGTTGTGGTTGTTCCTCCTTCAGGACTGCTTTATGTCATCTGAAAGTGTTTACTTAAGCTCCTCTGGGCTGCCTCCATGGCAGCTGTGACATCACAGAGAAGTCAAGGTTTGGGGCCTGATAACAAAGTATGTTAATGGAATGTGCATGCTGCATCCATTAAAAAGAAAATCACGGCTGTATGAGAAACTTCAAAAAGGATTTTGGCTGTATAAGAAACTTTAAAAAGGACTTTTTTTTAGAAGCTACTTCAAAAAAATCATTAAGTGATCTACAAAGGACTCGTATTTTCTCACTATATGGGTGTACTTATTTTTTAAAGATCTATTCTTGTTATTTTTAATTATATGTATTTGTGTGTGTTTGTGTGTCTGCACAAATGTGCCTGCAGGTGCCACAGAGGCCAGAGGAACCAGCTGCCCCTGGAATCAGAGTCACAGGTAATTTTCCCAGAATGGGTGCTGAGAAGCAAACTCCAGTCTTCTGGAAGAACTATTCATGCTCTTACAGCTGAGCCATCGTCTCTCCAGCCCCAAAATGTACTTATTTTAAAATGTGTATAGTATGAATGTATAGTTCTTTTGACTCATAAATATAATTATGCAACTACAAAAGTATTTCAAATTGCCTTTAGGAGAATATGAATTATTAAAACAACCCAACCACTATTTTTATCTCTAAAAAAGAAGCATATTTAACCTAACACCACAGATACATAAATAATAGAAGCTTAAGGTGGATTATAAAAGATAACAGATTATAAAGAACATTTTTATTTACCTTGATAAAAGTGTTACTTTTAGTTCCCTAGATATAATTAAGCCCATTTACTAACTGTTGATTTAGCATTTACTGTGAAAATGGGAGGAGTCCATGCAACAATTACGCTTTCTTTTCCATTAAGAGTGGAAGTCTTTTCAGTCCTATTGTTTTTGAGACAGTCATATTCTGTGGGACATGCTGGTCTTGAATTCACAGTAGTCCTCCTGCCTCAGCTTCCCAGGCACTAAGCACCATGCCTGGCTCTTTTTGGTCTTATGAAGGAAGCAGCAGGTTTTTCTTTATTCTTGGGTAGCAGGACTGATGGCCTACAGAACTATAGCCATGCACCAAGGATTAAAGCCACAGAGGACTACAGCCATGCATTAAGGACTACAGCCATACATTAAGGACTACAGCCATGCAGAGTTATCCCCACACACTAAGGACACCATTGCGTTCACTTAGCCCTGTCCTTTAATGCCTCCTCCTGCTCCAGACTTGCCCTAAGTGTGAGTGTTCCTTGGAGTTCCTGGCTAACTAGAGAGCCTCCTGGTCCTCCTAGCCTCCCGCATGGTTTTAGCTGGTTTTCTGTGACTGCAGAGATCCAGACTTTACAGCAACCTCCCTGGGAAAGGTCCCCCCTATGGTGTAAAAGATGTGTTGACCCTGGGGTCCACACCTCCAATAGCTAATGACTTCTCTTGGAGTCTTCTCTCCAGCCCCGCTGTCTCGGGGTACTTGGCAGTGGTTCTAACAGATTCTGTCTTAGCTCACCATTCTTTTACATTCCATCTTTAAGTCTCCAGGATCCTGACAGGGCATATGTGACCAACTGTTACTTCCATCAAACATCTTCTGGAGGTTTTCGCTTTCTTACAGGTTTTGAGCTGAGGCATGGCAAGAACTGACTCACAAAGCAGAATAACCCTTTGAAATTCTGGGCTCAATGACTTGTAGGAGAGAAAAAGAAACACCCATTGCTTTTTTTTTTTTCTCAAAGTGTTTCTGTTCATCCTAAAAGGCTAAAAATTAATAATAAATATTTCCATCCAGGTACAAATACAAATTCCTCAGCATGATTATTCTGAATAATAAAGGCACTGACCATTTGTCCAGCTTCCCTCTTACCCCTTTTCAAGCCCCCCCCCCCAGCACCCGTACCCACATCTGTCATGCAGAAGCCAGTGTGCACTCTGTTCTCTTTTGGACACTCGTTTTTATTCTTAGCTGACCTAACCACCCAGGAAGTCACCATCTTTCTTTCAAGAGACACCCTATGGAAAGCAGCTACCACTCCACCCTTCCCCCACAAGGGAGCAACCTCACAATCTTTCTCATAGCATATGCCTCTTGGATTTCTAGAGCAAGGGGCTGGAGGAGTGTGGGAATGTAAAAATTTAAACCATAAAACCCCATCATGCAATAACCTACAAGTGGCGCGTACTAGGGAAGAAAAGCACATGTTTTTGTTGTACTTTCTTGGAAGAAATTGGGTGATAAACATGAAATTTATCATCCCACAAGACCAGACTTTTGACGCTAAATATCACAAATCCCTTCCTGTTATAGAATATTTATGTGCAGGGACTTTGTCAGCATTTAGTTTTCCCTTATTTTATTTTCTGTAATATGGGCATCCTATTCCTATGCTGCAGGTGTCCAGGAAAGCGGCTGGTTCATTACTCCTCTTCTCATTCAGTAACCTCCACTCAAATGGTCATGACAGTTCCCAGATTCTCCATTTACTCCACAAATGTTCCACTTCCACTGTTCTAAGCAGTCTTCTCCTGACCAGTGTCTTATAACACAGATTCTAAGAACCAAATATTTTTCTTTTCGAAGACTGTAAAGTGTTGCTTCTTAATAGAGATCTCTGCTATAATAGGGCGGGCGGGCTGATCCCAGCGAAGTGTATTTCCCTGCTCTTAACTCATCTACCTATAAATAGCGCCGCTCACCGAGCTGAGTCACCAAAACCCAGAGTTTACTCAAAATAGCTCTTAAGGACTGCTGGAATCGAGTCGCTCCAGTGGTGACAGATTGACCACACACCCATCAAGCTGGGCCATGGACCAGAGCCATAGAACTGGCTCCTAACCACCAGGCGCCCAGAGGGCTAACCAGGAGAGTAAGACCCTAGTCCCTGGGAAATCGAAGTCTGGACTCAGGAACCAGCTAGTGGCCAGACTCCACCTTGACCGAACAGAGTCCTCCCCGCCCTTTTGGAGCTGGGAGCCGCGGGGGACCCGGCACCCGGCACCGCCCTCACCCACTACACACACAATGGGGCGCGTCGAGGGGTGGCCGGACCGAAGCTTCAGACTAAGCCCCCCTGCCGAACTCTCGGTTGTTTTGCCAAAGCACCTGACGACCTCAGACTATTGCCTACCCTCACGAGGGTGCAGAGGCTTGGGAGCAGCAGCCTGGGGGAAAAGAAAACGGAAGTGCCACCCCCTGCAGGCAGGGTGGTGACGTCACCCTACCGCCAGCCTGTAGTGGGGGTGGCTGCCCGTCACGTGATCCACGCCCCTCTGAATCCCGCGCGCGCGCTCCCTCCTCCCCCTCCAACCAGACTCCCACCTCTCCCGCCTCCTCTCCCCAACTTTCGCCCTCCCTGCTCTCTCACCGCTGTCAACAGAGCCAGCTCCGCCCTCCCTTTGCCTTGGCGCCCCCACCAACGGCGACGCCGCGGGCTCCGGAGCTCAGGTCCCCGCTCCCCGAGCGCGGGGTGGGTGCCCCCCTATCCCACTCTGTCCCCAATTCCAAGCGCTCAGGGTGCGTGGGCCTCGGGGGTGCAGTGGCGGCAGCGACAATTCTCCACTCATTCCTCCCACCGCGGACCAGGCGGACTCTGCAGGTCTGCGTTCAAAGGAGACGGAGAGAGACGCACGGCCTCCCGGGAGCCCCCTCCTCTCACCCTGCGGCCAGCTCTGCCCGCCAGCCGTGCGGAGCTTCGTTTCTCCCGTGGGGGCCGCGCGTAGATCGCATCCTGGAGCCCCTGACTCCTCTCCTCTCCGCGCACGCCCGGGTTACAGCTTTTTTTTTTTTTTTTTTTTTTGGCTGTCGCTGCTGCTCCTCGTTCTATTTCCTTACCCTCCGCCCCCCGCCACGGTTCCCTTCTAAAAGTGGAGGCTGGAGGAGGGAGAAAAGAAGCCAGAGTCGAAAGGGGCGGTGCGCACTGACCTGTCAGCGACGGAGGAAGACCCCCGGTCTGGGCGAGCTCTCCAGCCAGTGGGGGCACTGGAGCGCAGGGCTCGAGCGGAGCGGCGGCTGCGCTCGGCCAGGTGTCCCCCTAGGCCGGTCCGCGCCGCCCCCTCCCTGGGCGCCGCGCTCCCCGCCCCAACATCGGGGACCAGGGAACCCCCCAGCTCGATTTTTTTGTGCAGTTTCAGCAAAGCTCCGAGGAAGTTGGTCCTTTTGTTCCACTATTTATAGATTGCGTCAACATTGCGAAAAGAAGAAGGCGGAGCGGTGGCCCCTCCCCCGCCCCTCGGCCCGCTCCCAGGAGAGAAAAGCCCCAGCACACGACCTAAGTACACAGCGCGCCAGCCGCCCGCCCCCGGGCCTCCTGCTCGCCACTTCCCCCTCCCCCCGCCCGGGCCCGAGCGCTGCCAACCCCGTCACGTGCCCTCCCGGGAAAACCAGCTCCCCCGGGCTGTGCGCCGCCCGCCTGGTTCCGTGGCAGCGGCCTCCGCCCTGCGGCGCTCTCCTGCCCGTGGCTGGGGTCGCTGGGCCGGGTGGTTGTGCACAAACTGGGTACCCGCACTCCGGCCACTCGATGGGGGACTCCCCCGCCCCCCGGCTCCACGCTTTGCGCGGAATAGCCCGGAGCGTCCCTCTCGCTCGCTCGCTCGCTCGGGCGTCTCTACCCGCCTCGGTCTCTGGGAGCGCCACCGCCCTACTTGCAGAGAGCGCGCGCGTTTGGGCCTCGCTTTGGAGCCCACGGCCTGGACACATCCCTGTGCCCCCCTCGCGCGGCGGCTCCCGCAGGCGTTGGCTTGCTGCAAGGCCTCGCTTCCCCGCACTGATGGCCAACGGGCGTGAGGGGTTGCGGGGGCGGCTCGCCGCAGCTCCCAGGCAAAAGCGCGGGGCGCGGGAAGCGCAGGGCAGACGCTCTGGATCCGCAGGTGCAGCTAGCTAGCTTCACGCTAGCTTCCTTCTCGCTTTCCAAGCTGCTTAAAGACCCAGGCAGTCGCGCATCCGACCCCTTGAGGACTTACTCTTTGGTTACAGGAGTGATTGGGGCAAACCACTACAAGTTGCCTTTAAACCCCGAGGACGAAGTGATAGGCCCCTCCAACCCCCGAAGTGAAACTGAGCGCCCTGCTGGCCTAAAGCCTAGGCGGAGGGCTGGGTGTAAACAAAAAGTGCGATAAACACCAAAGGAAGGCCTTACAATCAAGCCAAACTTAAGTGGTTTGTTTACGCGTAATTAACTTCCATAGCTTTTAGTCCCTTTCCTAAGGAGTTGATTTAGAACACAGTTGTACTTTTCAGGATCAGAATATAGTAAGTTAGTTACCAGATCACTGGTTCAGGAAAACAGGCTGAGCTCGGACGAGAACAGGAAACACGTCGGACCTTTCTTAGCAACTGGAGAGGGGTAACAGTCTAGAAGAACTCCCCCGCCTCAAGTTCGGACCACCACTCCTCAGCACGAGCCCCTATCCCCTTTGAGGGGCTAGGAAGTTAGATAGAGGGGTGGGTCCAAAGATGGTAGAGCTTTCCAAGAGTTAGCTGGGGAGGAAATGGGTTGCCTAGAGTTGAGAAACCTTTCCAGATTTAGGCCCGCTTTCTTTCTTCCTTTCTTTTTCTTTCTTCCTTCCTTCCCTTCTTTCTTTCTTTCTTTTCTTCTTTCTTTCTTTCTTTGTAGAGGAGAAACTTTAGATTCTAAAGCTTAGAACGGTGGCTTCCAAGTTTGCTGTGTGTATGTTTGCTAAAAGAAGGAAGTGAGACAATAGAAAGTGAACTTTTGCAGTGCTCGGTTCCTTTCTAAAGTTTGGAACTGCAGGCCTGACAGGCTTTGGCCGCCCACACCTGGCGGTATGCAGAGCCTAGGGCGGGAGCTCATTCTTTCTTCCCCATCCTCTGCAATTTATCCAAAGGCCCTAGCTACTCACCTTCCCGTCCTTCTACTCTTTTCATTTTTTCAGCATTTGGAAAACAAACCTCTTATGAATGCAAATTCGTTTCTTTGACACTTTGGGTTGCAGCAATATCTACAAATTACGTTTCTTTGCATTTAGTAAACAAGTCAGGGCCTCCTGATCCTTCCCACCCCTGCAAGCGTTAGAGTTTGTCATGGCATGGTCATGGTTACCTTATTGCCTTACCCGGTCCCCGACTAAGGCTCAGCTATTTTGTCAAGACACCGACTTTCCGCCCCCACTTTGTTCTTTCACGGTCTTCCTAGCCGCGGAGAGGAGGGAAAGAAAGCAAAACGAAACCACTTCAGGCGCATCAGTCACAGCCACTTCCCTCAAGGCAGCGGTGACAGACCAAAGTGTAGGGTCGCAAAGATTGGCCGAGTTGGGGGGTTGTGTGGGGGAGCTGTTCCTGGAGGAAGCCCAGGAGTTGCCAGGATCTGTCCTAGGTTGCGAGGGTTCCCCCCCACATCTCCGGACAAGCGAACGTGGATAGTACATCAATCTTGCATGGTCTGGGTCTCGAAGTTGAAGACTGTTTGGGACCCTGCAGAAGTAAAGGAGTGTGACATTGGAGCGAGTTTGGCTTCTAGTGGCAGATTTCTTAGCAGTGTCTCGGGCAGGCGCAAAGGCCTCTTGGGACACGAGGCCCACGGAATTCTTGCCCCGCTGAAATTGGATAAGCATCCCGCCCACACGCAAACAACCAAAGTTCTATACAATTTAAAAGACTTCGGGAAACTAGTGGCATCCCTCTTCCCTTACAGGAGCTACTGTAGTGACAAAGGCGGCCTCTGGCAGGTTTCAAAGAAGCCAACTTTCACAGCTAAGGGAAAGCATTCCACGAGGTGAAGGGAACCAAACACAACTGGCGCGCTCAGGAATGGCAGCTGGTGTCAATCCGGTCAGCTAAAATGTGTCCTCGCTTCCCCTTCTTCCCCCACAGAGAAACAACACTGACTTGAAGCAGCCTACACTCTCACCCCACCCCCATACTTTCCTCACCGCACACTTGATTCTGTTTAGTAACACCTTTGTTGCAGCAGCAGTATCTGTGGGTCTGGGCAAGTGTGAGAAAGACCTGCAGAGTCTCAGGGAGTCGAAAGTGGAAACCGTTTGCGGGATTGCTCGCTCTGCTCACACACACCTGACTAAGGACTTAGCAGCCAGCCATTACCCTTCCAGCTGCTCAGAGGCGCTTTCGCACTGAGGTCATTCGAACTGTAAAACCTGAGACTAGGAGTCCCGTACGCATTTGCATTGTTCAGACTCGGCTTCGCCAATAATTTATTTAACTCAAAAAATGGCCTTGCCTTTCAGACCGCGGCGTGGAGTTCTCTTGGTCGAACCTTGGAAAGGCAGAGTTGGTTTCCTGGTACTGTTTGGTCATTCCAAAATGTGTTGTCTCTTATTTCTACCCCCAGGACCACTCGGTAAAGATCAGAAAGCGCTAACTGTGAAAGGGAAGGCCCACTCTACCCTCTTTTCCCTCTTCATCGGTGAGGCAAGCTACCTAGGAAATAATAGACCCTGATGATCTCTTTTTAGCTTTCCCCCATTTCTTTAAAAAAGTAAAATTACTCAGCACAAAAGCTAGTTTTGACTCAAGAGATGATAAAAAGGTCTGCCTTTACCAAGTTCACTTTTTGGTCTTATTATATGGCTAGTTTTCTCACTCTCTTGCAAATGACGTATTTTCGTGAACGGGTTCCATGGGGTGTTGCTGCTAACGTGGGTGTCTGTGATTGTGAAGTTGGTCTTCTCTATTCTTTCTAAACAAAAAGCATGAGCTTTAAAAAAAAAATTCCATAGTCTACGGCGATTTTTTTTTTGTAAAAAAAGAAAAATCCATGCATTCATAACTAATACTTTGCCTGAGCTAAAGTTGAGACTTAAATGCTCAAACTGCTATCCCTCTGTGCAGTCCTTAGAGCCATTGAAACCCCTGTCCTTTGCGTTTGCCACTGAAACCCGCGTCAGACACCTCGGTGTGGAGTCCAGTTTGGAAATCAATCCATGCCTCTCGAGGTGAAGTGGGAGCATGCCCAAGCGATGCATCTGGCTTTAGATTTTATGAGGAATACGGTCTGGAAAAGGGAACGCCTGTTTTAGCCGGCTGCATGCCCTGCTTAGAGTCCTCCTGGAATTCCTCCTGCAAACAGCGCGCCTGGCCTCGACCCACAGGGCCTCAGGCGACCTCTGGGCGCCCGCCGAGCTTTTGAGTTAACCCTCCAGCAGCGAGCTCTCCGCGGCCTCAGCCGGGGTCGCTAAGCGGCGGCTGACTTCAACCAAAGGAAAAAGTTGAAGGTTGTAGCTCGGATGTCCTGAAGCTGGAGAAAGGGAGAAGAGACTCTGCCTCCCCGGTTAGTTGCTAAAAAACCTCGGACACCTCGCGCTCGCTGCGAGGCGAAGAAAACTCCCTTGGGGGAAACACTAGTGTACCCAAGACTGTGTCAAACACTCCGCGAATCCCAAGGTAGCGGTCCACCCCCGCCCACCACCAGGGTTCTTTCACAATCCTGCCTGTTTCCGATGATGGCTCGGCGTGGGCTAGGGGCTACAAAGAGGTGCAGGAGCCGAACCCTCCGTTTTCCGCCCACTCAGTCCGGGAAACCTTGAAGCGGTTAAAAAAGGCGCGACGCGGTGGGATGTGGGGACGGTGACACGGTTCACTCGGTGTCCGGGTAGAGTCCGGGGGGGGGGGGGGGGGGGGGGGGGGGGGGGGGGGGGGGGGGGGGGGGGGGGATCAGCAGGGAGCAAGCGGAGGCTGCAGGTCAGAGTATCTGCTACTGAGGGATGCTTCCAAAGAAAACCAGGGTGAGAAAAGAATGGAGCTCGCAGCAGGGGGCCCCTGGACACAGTTATGTCCCCGGGGGGTGCCTGGACTCGAAACGAGGGAAGAGACTCCCCTGTGGGCTTCTCCCTGAGCGGGGCTGGAAGGGTGCTGAGCGCGGGGCACTGAGGTCGCCTTCAGAGGCCGCGGAGGCGCTTCGCGGGTCAAGGCTGGGGAGGAAGGGGGGGCTCATCGAAAGTAGCGCCTCTCGCCTCGCGCTCCAGTGACCCTCGGAGAGGGAAGGGAGCCTGGGCAACTAGAAGTCCAGTCTAAAATCACCCGGTTCCCCAAGTTTGTAAAGTGAAAATCCTCACAGAACTACGCCCATTTCCCCTTCCAGAAGAAAACCAAAGCAAGCCTAAAGCCAGGCCTCCGAGGGTATCTGAACTTTGTGTCCCCACCCCGCCTGCACGGGCGTGGGCTGCGGGACGCTACTCCTCAGGCTGCCGGGCGTGGGGTGCGTTGAGTGCAAGGCTGGTCACCTCAGGGAATCACAGCAGGAAATGCTTCGGCTGGCTTTCGATCACCCAGTCAAAACATTTGGTTGTATCTCGAAATAACTTTTTTGATAGTCTGGAAAAATAAACAACCCCTCCCCCCAGCACAAATAGAATAACAGACTTGCATCAGACAACCGCTTATTCCAACTATAGTGAGACTTCCCCCCACCCCATTAATGGAAAGAACTGAAAATCTGAAGATTTGAGGGCTTCCCACAGTTTCTGGCTGCTGTTCCTCGTTTTCACCTGATTCTCTCCTCTCCCCCTCCTCTTTCTCCACTATTACTTTCTATCTTATTTTTCTTTTTCAGGAACTTGCTTCAATCATATCTCCTACAACAATACGTTAGCCCTCTCACCCTAGCCTGTACACTGCAGTTTACATATCCTCGCAAAAACAACCAGTTTTTGGTTCTTTTTAATGTACAGTCTCGGATAATTGTGCATTGTTTGTGTGTGAGCAGCTCTCTCTCTCTCTCTCTCTCTCTCTCTCTCTCTCTCCTTTCTCTCTTCGTCCCTCCCTCCTTCCCTCTCTTCCTTCCTTCCCCCAACAGCGACATGTGCCAAAGTACAAGCTAGGTCTCCTTCCCAATACTGATAGGGCTTTATTTTTACAGGAATTTAAAGAATGGGGAAAAAAATCATGATGTGCTAAGCCACAACTCTGCTTTTTTTAAAGATAAATATGAATACTAAACGATGTAATCCGTTTTTTGGAAAAAAACTTAAACATTACTAAGTATGGATCTTCTCATTTTCTTTGGCTGTTTTTCACTTCCAATAAGGAAGTATTAAAAACGAAATTCTTGCAAATAAAATAAAATTATGTAAGCTGTACACCTTACTTTGGAGAAACAAGATGGAAATTTCAGGTTTTTTTTAAAAAAGATTTTTTATGGGTTGGCAGTTAATAATGTGAAATAAAATGTTTAAGCTAGTCTTATCCGGTGCCTGCACGCAGTAGGTGCTTACTGAGCATTTCATCTCCTTACCTCCTTTCTCTTCTTCCTGCCCTTAAAAATGTTGGCAGAAGATACAGACTTCCCAGTGTCTAAGGAAATTATGTTAAACTTTGCTTCTGGTTAAGGTAATCTCCACTTACATAAAAACTCACAAAATTTTCCCAGGGAACTTTAATAAGATATTAAAACTTAATGGAAATAGCTAGGCAGAATAAAAGCATTGTGATTACATACACATAAATCTGAAACACATTAAATTAATTCGAGTTTTTCAGTGACAGTAATAGTAACTATTACCCTTTGATTCCCTTTACCTACTTCTTTAGTAAGAACGAAATTTGTGGGTTGTTACTCATTTCTAGCATCTCTGGTGGAACAGCCTCCGCCCACTGCTGACCTATCTTGACCTTGTATCTGTCAGAGCGCAATTTGTATTTTTATGCAATTTGGCCGATTTTCTTTTTGATAGAGGTTTAAAGTGCATTTTTAAAAGCATAAAATCGGAAACTGGAGAAAGCATTTAACACCCACGAGCGGGGAAAACCCGCCTACGCCCTCCTCCTGTCCTGCGCGTGGAGACCCTGGAGGCTGAGAGCTGGCCAGAGCCACTTTGTGACACTGCTCAGGGTCACCTAGTCCTGGATTATTTTCTTTGTGGCCCTTTCACGGAGAGTAAACAGACAGAAAGTGAGTTTCCTGACAACTTTGCCCTGCTCTCTAAATAGCAGAGAATTAAGTTTGCCTCTTCTCTTCTCTTCTCTTCTCTTCTCTTCTCTTCTCTTCTCTTCTCTTCTCTTCTCTTC
>NW_022196915.1:48237821-48250666 GCF_008632895.1 Mastomys coucha
TTTAAAAAAAAAAAAACACTGAGCAGGTGACCTCTCCTTGCAACAGGTCTCAGTCCCCTGGATCCTTCTTTTCCGCTCGGGAAAGAAGAGTCGCACCTAATCAGTGTGGAACTCTTTCAGAGATGCGTGCTTGGACTCAGCGCATTTGTCTCCAACACTACACCAAAATTAAAGCGTCATGCGAGATAAGAACTTGGTGTCAATGTTTGCACACACGCGCCCTTACGAAATCTCTTCACATACAGAGCGGCGCATTTGCAACCCTAGGACCATCTCTTTTGATGGGTTCGCTAGTTCTAGAAAAGTGTACCACACACCAGTTTCCTGCACTTATCTCCAGTCTCCATTCCAGTGATCTGCAATCCCGAGGCTCGACTATGACTTCTCCGAAATCCCGCGCCGGGTTCCTTCTTGCGCGGAGCGGTGAGCGCGGTGCGGTGGAGGTCATAGGAAGTTCAGAGCAGCACGTCTGCTTTGGAATTGGAAAAAAACCGAAACGTTTGAGTCATTGGAAGCTGTGGGAGCTGTGGTCTGGGGCTCAGGCCGGAGCCCCGTCAAAGCCTTCCTTGCGCGAGAACCGTGGACCCCTGTGCCTTGTTCAAACTGGACGCAGCGCGGGGAGGGCCGGTACCCGATTACTTTCGGTCTGTTGGGGTCCTTGCGGCAGCGTGACCAGGATATATTCTTACTTTTGAGAACTGAGATTTGCACTCGGCCCTGGACTTCACCCTGCACCTCCGCAGCCGGGATTGCCTTCGTAGAGCTTTCCCATCTGAGAACGTGGGGGTCCAACCCGGTCGCGTTGCGTCGCGTCTGCTGGGACTGATAGTGTCCTTACCTCCCTGATTGGCCCCTTGGGTGCTCCGCAGCCATGCAGGTATCCGGACGGAGGCAGGAGAATGAAGACGCGATAGCCGAGAGAAACCCACGCGGGCTCCCACGCTGCGGCAAAGCCGCAGGTATTTGAGCAGCTTGGCCCGAGAGCGAGGGGCTCGCAGGGGAAACTGCTTCTCAAACTTCAGAGCTCAAACAATTCTGGTAGGGAAAAGGGAAGAACTCTTTTCTCAGTATCCTGCCAGTACTGGCCAGCCAGCAGAAGCACTCAGACTGAGGGTCCCAGAAGTCCTAGGGCCCACTGGGAGAAGGGAACCTTTTCTGACTCAGGGTTGCTAGAAGAGGTATTTCAGAGGCCTATGCCTTCTAGGCACTGGGGAAGGTCTTGCCTAAGATCCCTTAGGGTTTACCCCAAGAGGGCTGAAGGGAAGCCTCAGACACCAGACTAAATTTAGGTAGAGAATTCACAAGGATATTTCCAGGACCCATTAGCCTCTAGGCAGAAGTTAGCTCCTATTTCCTCTTTGACTAAGCATTACCTAAGTTTTCCAAATGTACAATCAGTGAACTTAAGGCCTACCACTGCCTTCGGAGAAGCCCGAGTTTGGGGCTGTCCAAGTACATTTTAAATTTTGTTCTCCCCTTCTAGTGAGGGCTGGGTACAGACCTACATTTCCTGATAAATACATGGAGGCCCGCTCTCCTTTATTAGGAGAGAGGGTTTGATCATATGTTGGGTCACTGGGAGAGGTTTTGCCTGTGTTGGGCAAATGGGCTTCCCTGTGGTAAGAGACTTCTGTGGCTAACTTGGAAAGGAGTCCCATGTGACACTAAGAGAAGCATGAAAGTACCCATCAGACAGGACTGCCCCCTCCCCGTGTGTGTGTGTGTGTGTGTGTGTGTGTGTGTGTGTGTGTGTGTGTATGTGTGTGTGTGTGTGTGTAGGGAGGGATGGGGCATTAGGGTAGTTCTTGCCCAGTGTCAGAGGAAGGCTGAGAAGCCCATCTAGAGGTGGAGAGTACAGGACCAGAGCTGAGACCAAGTTCAGATTGAAGTGTACATTCTCCTGACTGAGTATATTGTATTTAAGCTTCTTCCTGTTTACTTTCTATTCATCCTTTGGTCAAGTGTTTGTTCCTGTCCCCACTTGCCAGAAGAAGGTAATTCAGCTAACAATTACGTTGCTTAGTAAGTAGCTGTTGCATGTGAAGCCCAGGCTTGGGAGCCTGAACAAGACAGCTCTTGTCCACATAGAGTTGCATAGAGTTTACAATCCAGATTCTATAGAGAAACAACGAAGAGATGCTATAATGGGGGACAGATGGGGGGCATAGCCAGGGCAAAGTGAGGGTAGCTAATTACAAGTTGGTATCCTTGGAACACAAAGAGCAGAGGAACTGTGTGGGGAGCAGAGTGGAGGTATGGGAGGGGGTTAGCCTGGAATCTCCCCACTGGCATGGGAAGTGCATGCAGGGCTATAGTACTGCATTGCACCCAGAGGTGTATCTGCTAATACTGTAGTAACATTATGGCCAAAGGCAACCTGGGAAGGGAAGGGTTTGCTTCCTCTTCCAACACTGAGGAAAGACAAGGCGGGAACAGAAGGTAGGAACTGATCCAGAGAGTGCTGCTGACTGGCTTGCTCCCCTTGGCTTATTCAGCCTGCTTCCATCTAGAACCCAGGCCTACCTAACCAAGAGCAGAACCGGCTACAAGGAGTTGGGCCTGCCATGTCAATCATTAATTAAGCAAATGCCCCCACAGCCTTGTTTTGCCTACAGGTATTTTCTCAATTAAGATTCCTTCTTTCCAGATAATTGTCTAGGTTTGTGTCAAAAGGACAAACACATTTGCTGGTGGGAGTGTGAGGAAGGCAGCTGGTCACCTTTCAGCAGATTTTATATATATATATATGTATATATATATATATATACATATATATATATATATATATATATATATATATATATATATATATATATATATATATATATATATATATATATATATATATATATAAAGATAGTGCACAGGAAGTGAGGGTGAGCTACTAAACCTCAAGGCTGGCTCCAGTGACTCACTTCCTCCAGGGAGGCTCCTCCTCCAGGTTCTACAACCTTCCAAAGTAAAGCCACAAGACAGGGGAAACAAGGATCCCCCAACTGCATGAGCCTGTAGGTATTAGCATGGGTATACGTCACATTCAAAACAAAACATGTTCAAAACCAAACAAGAAGACAAGATGGCACCAAACCAAGCAACCCCCAGCTTCATGGTCCCTTACAACCTTGTTAAAAGGATGTGGGGACATTCTCCTGCAAAGAAAGATAAGAGTTTAAGCATATGAATAAATAGGGAATTAACCCCAGTGTGGGCAGATCTGATGGGAAGTCTTCAGAGTGGCTATGGGTGACATAAGTTATAGCATATTATAAAATGTCCAAAGTCTTTTTGGATCTAGGAATATACTGAGCTGTATCTGTCCAGGTTGGTATTTTTTTTTCCTGTTTCTTAAACCTGGAAGACATCAAGGTGACTTATTAAAACTATGCAATTCATGCCAGGCAGTGGGGGCACTCACCTTTAATCCCAGCACTTGGGAAGCAGAGGCAGGAGGATCTCTGAGTTTGAGGCCAGCCTGGTATACAGAGCTAAGTTCCAGGAAAGCCAGGACTACCCAAAGAAACCCTGTCTTGAAAAAAAAAAAAAACAAACCAAAAAACAAAAATCCAAAACTGTACAATTCACTTCACTCCACTAGAGGCAAATTTACTAGAGGTGGAGCCTGGATTTTCCATTAAAAAAACAAGGCCCTAAATCTTGTCTATCTTGGAGGCCAGAGGCTGGAGGCCAGAAGAGCATCAGGTCCCCTGGATCTGTTGTTATAAGCAGTTGTGAGCTGATCAGCATGAGTGCTGGGAACCAAACTAGTCTTAGGTCCTCTGCACAGGCAATACGCGCTCTTGATTACTGAGCCATTTTTAACCCAGCCCCTTCAAATGAAACTTTGAGCAAAAGGCTAGGAAGGAAGGAAGAACAGCTATGGCTGAAGGTGGCCATAAGGAAGAGTGAGTTGTGTCGTTGACCTATGAGAGACTAGCCCTTCCTTCTGTGTATTGCAGACCTGGTACTGTGTCACCACACAAGAGGTATGTAGCATTTAGCAACTAAATGGATAAACTAACAGAATACCATCCTTTTGAATCCAGTTGTAATCAAGGAACACCAACACTTTCATCAGCTTAGACCAAGGGCAAGATAATCCCCCTGGGTGTTCATTTTCACTAACAAATTCTTGGACCACACGCACTCTCATTTACTTAAACCGAAACTCAGGAGATACTTGGTTCTTATGGTGTAATTTTCTATAACTCCTTGCCAGTGCTAACTCAGGAAAAGGACTCAGGGACGGAATCGGAAAACCTGGTGAAGTTCAGGTGGCTCTTTTTAGGTTCAGGGAGGCAGTCAGGTTGCATTGCTAAGGCAAAATGGAAGAACCATTTCTCTGCAAGAATAACACACATGGCTGATTTTAAAAATTAGTTCACTTTTCATCTGCTTATACCAATATATTTTCATTGTAAGAAGTTTGAAAAATACAGAAAGTCATAAAAAAGGAAATAAAATTGACTTTTGCTTTACATTTTTGTTTTTTATTCCTGTGTATGTTGGTATGGGTATGTGCACAGATGCTCAAGGTAGCAGAAAAGGGACTTTGGTCCCATGCAGCTACTTACAGTGGTGCAGGATCCTGGTTCGCTCTTCAGAGCAGTGAGCACTCTTACACTGAACCAGCTATCTGGTCTCCAAGTTTGCTTCTCTTACTATCTTTCTAGACCAGTTGTTCTTAACCTTCCTAATTCTGCAACCCTTTCATATCGTTCTTCATGTTACGCTGACTCCCAACCAAAACTTTGTTTTCGCTGCTATTTCATAACTGTAATTTTGCTACTGTTATGAACCATAATATATGATATGTGACCCCCCAAAGGGGTTTTGACGCACAGGCCTAGAGGCCTTGAGAACTACTGACCTAGAGGTAATGCTCTTATTGATATCAACCCCTGGCCCCCCTGTGGTGAATCAAACTCAGGGACGCCTGCATGCCAGGTATCATCTTCTCATTTGAATCTTACAGTGAAGTATAAGCAATAAATCATCCGAATGTGCTTTTAACTTTTATAGCTTTGACTATTACTTACATGGTTAAATATTGCTCAACAACATGTTTAAAAAAAATTTACCTGCCACAAATTATGAAAGAAAACACCACCATTTTATTTTTTTTATTTTGAGACAGAGTCTCACTATGTGGCTCTCATGGCTTAGAACTTGCTAGGTAGGCCGGGCTGGTCCTGACCTCACAGAGTGTTTGAATTAGAAGCATGTTCCATGATATGTGTGTGTGTGTGTGTGTGTGTGTGTGCGCGCGCGAGCGCGCACTGAGTACCCTTCATTTGTTGTGTGTGTCTTTGCCTGAATACTATGGCAGGCATACTTTAATTCATAGGGTCAAATTGCTTTCAAGAATGACTGCACTGGACTGGAGAGATGGCTCAGTAGTTAAGAGCACTGACTGCTCTTCTAGAGGTCTTGAGTTCAAATCCCAGCAACCACATAGTGGCTCATAACCATCTGTAATGAGATCTGATGCTCTCTTCTGGTGTGTCTGAAGACAGCTACAGTGTACTTATATATAATAAATAAGTAAGTAAATTAAAAAAAAAAAAAGACTGGCTGCACCAAGGTACAAACAATGTATGTTGAATATCCTTCCTCACACCTAACCCAAACCTTGGGAATAGAGCTGAGGTTTAAAAGGCCCAGTGTAACTGTTTTCCGGAATTTACAGTTGAAATTCCATCTCAGTATTTTGTCTTCCTTACAGAGCAGTGAAGCCTGGGGAAGGCTGATTGGCCTGTCTCCTGCTGTTATGCTGGCAGAGCCACTGTAAAGCCTCCTTGAGCTCAGGGACACAGCCTCTACTCCAATGGGAAGTTACCCCAGCTCTCTACCAAGCTCACTGTGACCTCTCCTGCCCCTGAGCAGCCTCTGGCTGTCAGTTGTCTTGGGGGACCTTTCTCCACGGTAGATCTATTCTTGTGCAGGGTGAAAGTATTCACTTTGCTATCCTTGCGATGTGAGTCATGTGAGGATAAAGAGCCAGAAGGGCGGTGAGTAGCTCCTGCCTAAACCACACAGCTGTGATCTCAGTATTTGTAACTGGAAACAGCATATCTCGGGGGTCTTTCTCAGTTTCATCAGGACAAGATATTCTCTTTTTTATGTTCTGATAGGAAGCGAGTGCACAAGAGAGAAGTGGGGAATTTTGGGAATCTTGAATAAGAACCTCGCATGTTACTGATTTCATCAGGTATAAACACAGAGACACACGTACACACTCTCCCCATTTAAAGAAAGAATGCTGACTTTTCTTTCTTTGCTTACAAAACTGAAAACCTGGCACAATTTTTAACTTGTAGCTTGGCAGTATTGCAAATTATAGGCCAGAAAAGCCAAATTGGGTGAAAATTAAAGGCCCCTCCCCACCCACCTCCAGTTGCAGGGAAAATTGTGCCATTTGTACACATTTCTGTTGTTTCGGCCTGATTTCTAACTGCATTCACTGGAACCATCAGTGTCAGTCACTGGGACCATCAGTGTGGGTTAGAGCTTCCTGGAGAAGGCGTGTGGTGGCCAGGGCCAGCTTGGGGCTCTTTGGCATTGTAGCTATACTGTTGATATTAATGAATGCTGATTTAATTGTTTTGAAATATTGATTGGAGAAATATGCAATGTGGTTTTATCTGAGCTTCTCGTGCCCACCTTAATCATGCATACATAAACAGACTCACGGCTTGGGAGGTCAATATCAGACATGTTTACAAATTTGGGTTTTGTTTTGTTTTTTTGTTTTTTCCTGTAGGTGCCTGGGATGGAGTGTGAACTCGATGACTGAGGGTTCATGCAGTAATGAAAAATTGTTTTCCTTTTCTAGTAATTTATTTTTAGTTGACATAGGGTCTCATGTCTTTCTGGCCAGCACCAGCTTGCTGGGTAGCTGAGGATAACCCTGAATTCCTGGTCTTCCTGTCTCTCAAGTGCCGGGATTACAAGCATATTCCGCCACATTTGCCCATGTAAAACAGTCATATAACAGAGCAACCATTTGAGAATTTACCAGTACTCTGATTCCCAGAAGTACCCATTTCTTGGATATATATTTTACTTATTTTTACAATGGGGATACATTTTCACTTTGTGCTTTTCCCTGTTAGCAGGTTTTAGGCTTTTCCTCCTCGGCTTTCCGTTGGTTGGCATTTAAGAACTCAGGTGAAGCCATATTACTAACGTTGTCATGGGGCTGGGGTAGGTGGGTGGTACTGTTTGGTTTGGGGGAGCAAAGTGGTTCTGTGTGGGACAAGTGTCTTATTGCGTAGCCTCATTCTTACAAATTGAACATGTGACTAAAGAATAGCCATTAGTGTCTCTTTTTAAAAATAATTAAGCAACAGAATTTACTCAATACTTGAATTAAGCAAAACTGTCCCTTTTTTTCTCCTTTTCAGAGTCTCAGAACTCATGAGGCTTCCTTCTTCCTTTTTCTTTTTCTTTCTTTCTTTCTTTTCTTTTTTTGTCTTCCTCCCCATGATGGGCCTTAAGTTGGGGGAAAATGTGAGGGCGGCAGCTCAATAGGTCAGACTTGTCCGGGACTGTCAGCTCAGCCGTGCCTCTGCCTCTTTTTTTTTTTTTTTTTCCCTTCTGTTTTACTTTTTATAGTAAAACATTTGTGGTAAGCAAAGCAGATGTGGCTTTAAATGTTCAGCACGGGACTGTTTTTCACTAATGAAACTGTGTTTTTACATGTGATTTGCCAGTTTATTACTGGCTAAACTGTGAGCTAGGTTGATTGGTGAGTACTCAAAATAGAACTGAACCTAGTTGATTTGTTTAGCAGGCATTTTATGATATTGTGGCTGCTATGAACTTCCGTGGGTTATAAGTAACAACGGTTGGGGCTGGAGAGATGGCTCAGCAGTTAGGAGTGAAAATTTCTTCTAGCAGCAGAGATCTAGAGCTCAGTCCCCAGCCCCAACAACTCCAGCTCAGGGGATCCAATGCCTCTGGCCTCTGAGGTCAGGCACCTCACCCACATGCAGATGCGCACACGTACACATAATTAAAGAATAATAAAAGTAAAAATTGAAAAGAAATCACAGTTGCTGTTACGCAGCTCTGGGAAGGGAGAGAATGCAGGCTTGTGCGGGAATGCAAATCTAGTGGTGTAAGTCATGGCCTCTGTCGAAATAAAATCGGCGGTCAGTTTGAGTGTGTTACACAACATGCTGAATCCTGGCTTGCCGAACTGGCTCGTTGAATTGTTTGCAGCTCACTTGATTGTGATTCACAGCTCATTTTTCCTCTCTATTTATTTACTCTCTGCTTGCTAAATAAATGAAGGTATATATTGTGCTTTTGCCTCCTCCCACTTCAAACTTAGGAATACTGTGAAATGAGACCACGACACTTGACCATAAAATATACATTTGGACCCCATTGTTTGGGCTCGCTCTCAGCTTGGTGTCTCTTTCTCAGTCTTAGAGTATTTCTACACTATTGGGGATGGAACCTGGGGCCTCATGCATACTAAGCAAATGTTCAATTACTCTGCCAGCCAGGACATCTCCTCCTGGTCCAGACATAATTAACTTATATTTGAGCTTGATCAAATCAACACTCAGGATGAAGATGGGCCCTCATTTTCTGAAATGTCAACTTGCCTGATATGGATAAATATACTTAGCAGGCTGGTGCTCTGCATTGGTCAGTAACCACTCAGGGCTCACCCAGGAAGGAGAGGCCCTGTAAAGAGAAGCTTCAAGTAGAGGATGCCTTAGAACAGGTCCTTGAGCATTGTTGAGATCCAGAATGGCATCTGGCTTTGAGACACACAGAGTCCAACTAAGGCTTTCATTAGCTAGGATGAAAACGCCTGAGGCCCTGTCACAGCAGACTGAACGAAAGGATAAGGCTTGTGTTTTTGTTCTGTTTTGTTTTGTTTTGTTTTTTTCACTGTCTTGGGGGCAGTGAATGGGCATAGTTGGTGAGAAAAGGTATTGTGAAGACAGATTCTGGGTGGGTGGGGGAATCTGAGCCTACCTTACATCTGTGATAGACATAGAGCTTATGCCACCAAGCAAGCCATGTAGTCCCCTCCTCCTCTCAGTTAACCTTTCACCTTTGGGTTTGGGTCACAGCCTTTGGGGAAAGGGTGGAGGAAGAAGCAGAATTGATGTATGTCTCACCCATCTGGATTTTAATTAATTAGAGTCTACTTGGAAAGGTGACTCTGCCTGTAGCCATTTTTGCAAGAGTGATGAGTTCGTTTCTTAATGAATAGCTATTCTTCAAGCTTGCTCTGGATCCAGGAGGGGATATGAGCAGTAATTAGCTCTGAAGGCACAGTCAAAGTATAAAACTTGCACTCAAGCCAGGAACGTTATTTGCATATCAAATAAATGGCAGGGTTATGCTAGTGTCTCAGAGTTTCTCGTTATCCTAATCAGTAAAGAAAACGAAACCAGATGTTTTCATTTAAGTTCTGAATTGTGTTACTATTAAAATTAAAAAAAAAAATCAAGCTGAAGCATCTCTCTAAACGCTATCTAATCATTCCTCCAGATAGAATTCTCTGAAAGGCTCGTGGCGTTTTGAGAGTGGAATCTGGCTTCATGCTGGATTTTACAGTTTGCTGTGAGCCGCGCACACATTTCATCTATGTGTTCCTTTCCGGCCTGCCAGTTTCCTCAAGTACTGTTTTTGTTGTGGCTTCAGCGATTCTCGTTCAAAACACAGCAGCACTGAGTCATGGAAAACACTAGATAGGGCAGTTAGAAGAATCAGTTCTTATCTGCGATCATCCATTAGTGTTCTGGGAAATGTGGCTCTTCCTCTTGTCAGACGCTCTGAGTCTTAAGGAGACTATGTGCGCCAAGCAGGACTAGATGTGGGTTCGTCTCTAGAAACTGGATATCTTAAGCCTCAGGGCAACATTGCCTTGCAGTTAGAAGTGACGGCCTGTCTGGGAATGAGGCTTGTCTAGCACAAGTGAGGGCCTGTGTTCAATCCCCAGCACTGAAAAATAAAGAGGGAAGAAAGGAAAAAGTGGATGTCTGTGATAGAAACACTGAGTGCTAATAGGATTTGAAAAACAAATCCCTTTAATTAACTGAGTGCACAATTTTTAAAAATCTGTGTGTCTTAAGGATAGTGTTTAATATCTTTTTTTCTTGTTATAAGGACATGTAAAATACGTGTGAAAGGACATTATAAAATACGTGTTCATTCCAAAATTTTTACAAAATTCAGTGAAAAAAAAAAGACCTCAATTTGACTTTAGAACAAACCACTAACATTTTGATACATTTCAAGTCTCTGTGTTTCTCTTTTATTTTATATCATGTGTGGTTTTTTATGTTTTCCATATCAGGGTCATAGTGTTTCTACTAACTACTTTGATTTATTTCACTTTAGAAAGCATTATGAATTATTTTCTCTATCTTTACTCTGAAACAGTTTTAAAAGCTGCAGTCAATCTGACCTTTAGTTTCTGTGAGTATCAGGTGAACTGTTTTACCTTTTTCTTAAGAAGCAAAGCTTACTAATAGGTGACGTTTTGAGATAGACATGTAGCACTCCACTGTGTGTGTGTGTGTGTTTCAGTTTATGATGAGAGTACGCAGCAGTAATTATAGAAGAGCAGCGATAGGGCCTGGTCAGGAGCAACCCGCAACCACGATGCTTGTGTTTGGCTTCTGGCCCTGTACTTTCTAATCGCTGTCCAGAATTACCCCAAGCAGGCAATCCATGTCCTAGCAGCATACAAATCGTAAATATCAGTATAAAGGAACAGTCCAGTGTAAGGTCCCAACACTCCGTGGCTGTTTCTAACCACAATTCAGCCAGACAGAGGAAAAAAAAATGACCCATCCCTGTTCAATTTATGCTGAATAGACATGCCTTTTATGCCTGTTATCTGAATTCCTCCAGCTATAAGAAGATGCTGGTGCCAGTACGGTAAGATTCAGAATACGTGCACTTTGGTTTCTCTTCATTCAGCGAATTGGACATGTCTTTGTGTTGCTTTAGTTTACAATTAGAGGAGTTGGAGGAGCCAGGCTGGGGACAAGTCCAGGGGACCCGCCCTCATCTGGCACTTTAGATTCTATATTGCAATGCAAGGGCCCCATAGGGACTCTTACTTTTGGTGCCACAGTGGGAGGCAAGGCCTGTCTGCGCTGTCATTGCTGCCTGAGCTGTCTTTCCATCCATGGAAGTTGGACAGAGACAAAAGCGAGATTTTGATTTTGACAGTATCACTCTCCTGACCCATCTGGATTCTTGACTTTCATTATGCTAGCCATACCTTCAGTCAGTTATTTTACAGATGGCAACAATTTGTTCTTGACAACTGATTCAAAATACCTCTTCAATCAGTGGCCAAGGCCAGTATCTGAACAATACGATGATAAATTAAAGACACGTTCCAACTACACTCAACTCACAAATGTATGCAGGGACATGCATGCGTCTGTCACCACAGCACTCTTCGTGGTCCTTAAGAATAGAGTTTGACCTGCAGTTGAGATATATAATAGTCAAGTGTATGTTTGGAGAAGACATGCATCAAGGAAGGAAAGCCATGAGGGAAGAGCATATCTGGGAAACAAGGTCTTGAAAACACTTCTCTTTATTGTTTGTTTGTTTGTTTATTTACTTAAATTTATGGCTATGGGTTTGTTTTTTTTTTGTTTGTTTTTTTTTTTTTTTGCCTGCATGTGTATCTGTGAATCATCTCTGTGTAGGATGCCCTTGGAAGCCAGAAGAGGGCTTCAGATCCCCTAAAACTGAAGTTACAGATAGTTGTGAGCTGTCTGTGTGGGAGCTCAGAAATCAAACCCAGGCCCTCTGCAAGAGCAGCCCAGCAATGCTTTCAACTTCTGAGCTATCTCTCCAGTCCCTATCATAAGATTTCTAGGTAATATGTTTTGAAGAAAGAAAAAAACAAAAAACAAAAACAAACGCTTTCAGAGAAAACTGTTGTGTGGCACACATGCCTGTTTTTAAGGCACGGGAACCCAGCTGTTCTTAAACACTTTGGCATTTGGAGGACTTTCGATTGCCTGGGATTTAAATAGAAACTGCCAGCGTGTATCAGACCCTCTTCGGGACAAGGAATAACGACGACGTGCTGTGCTTGATGAACGACTGGGAGAGTTGGAAGTGGGTCTGTAGTATTTGCATCTGTCACTGGTTAGCTGATGAATTACTAGAGATTTGTGTCTTTCCAAGTCAGCCAGCGTGACCCGCTGTTTCATCACGGCTGATGGGTGCCTTGGACAGCTCGCTTTCCAAATGTCAGACAAGACAGACTTTTACAAAATGTACAGTTGAGTATGATGTCATCCAATGGCAGTCCAGAAAGTATGATGAAGAGCAAGACATTGTGGGAAACTCAGAGTGAGATTTCTACTTCCAAGTTGCTCTGGATCCCACGGACTCGTTCGGTGTAGTGATCCTCAGTGTTCAGTCATACCCCTGCCTTCCCCCTCCCAGGTGCTGCTTCTCAGTTCTCACTCCCACCTCCAGTCTCCTGTGACGCCTGAGCTCAGAGTTTGCTTCCACTGGCACATTCTTCTCCTATTACATTTTTGTATTACTTTATTATTATTTTTATTACATTATTTTTTATGACATTGTTTTTTTTAAATTGTATGTGATGTATGTGGAGGTCAGATGGTTTCACCACGAGGGCTAGGAGCCAGGAATCTTTCTTTACTTGTTCTGCCCTGCTGGTCTCTGGGTCTAACACAACCCCCTACCCCCATCCAAGCTAAAGGTCATTTCTCTTTGTCCTCAGCAACCAGACATGTACTTGAAAAGCTTACTAGTCCCTCTTCTTACACCTGGGTACTCTCCAGCCCCTTCTCCTTCCTGCATCTTACTAGTCC
>NW_022196915.1:48250786-48258960 GCF_008632895.1 Mastomys coucha
CTGCATCTTACTAGTCCCTCTTCTTACACCTGGGTACTCTCCAGCCCCTTCTCCTTCCTGCATCTGAGCTTCGGTCAGTCTTGTCCTTCCTCTGGACTCTCTTCTTGCTCTTATCCTTGTTCCAGCCCTGGACCACTCAGGTAGAAGGGAACTCCTTGTTCTTGTCTCTCAGCCCCACTACCCTGGCTCCTCCATTTGCAAAGTCAAGTGGCACAAAGTCGTGTTCAATAAGTATTCGGCAAATGAAAGAATTAAAGAGAGAGACAATATGTAGATTCTGAATCTCATATTGCTGCCTTTTCTGTGATTAAACAGTGAATAGCCGTTCTTTCTGACCCACACATACTCTTTTCTTTCAAAAACTTAAAGAAAGAGACACTTTTCATTATTCAAATAAGCCATATAAATGGGGAGAAAAGTGTTTGAGGACTCCAGAAAAGAAAAATAAAGTACCCTTCATTTTTTAGGACTCATCCATGCCAACAAAAATACTTTGAAGTAGGGTGTATGAGTCTCTTGTGATAACTAGTGATTTATATTGATTTTTTTCTTTTGTATGGTATTGGGATTAAACCCAGGGCCTTACATATGCGGGACTGTTACACACCTGTCTATGCTGGAGCCACATGATATATCTTTTCTCATTTCGTATTTTTTTTTTAAAGATTTATATTTATTATATGTGAGTACACTGTAGCTATCTTCAGACACACCAGAAGAGGGAGTTAGATCTCATTACAGATGGTTGTGAGCCACCATGTGGTTGCTGGGATTTGAACTCAGGACCTTCGGAAGAGCAGTCAGTGCTCTTAACCGCTGAGCCACCTCACCAGCCCCTCATTTCGTATTTTAAGACAATGTCTTGCTAGGTTGCCCAGGCTGGACTTGAACCTGAAATCCTCATCTTCCAGGATAGCTGGAAATACAAAGCTGTATTTCCAGGCCCAGCTAGGTGAAATCTCAAAGAGATCATTTAGTTTAATGGGAAGAAGGAGTTTTTCTAGTCTTGACAACCTCAAATTGTGTTAGCACAATAGTGACAAATATATAGATTTAAATGGTACCCCAAGAGGATAAGTATAATCATATAGACTAAAGCATCCCTCTGTGTATTGGAGATCTTGCTTTTTAAAATTAAGTTTATTTTTTTTGTTGGGCAGTGATGGCATACGCTTTTAATTACAACACTTGAGAGGACGAGGCAAGCAGATCTCTGAGTTTCAGGATAGCCAAAGCTACAAAGAGTTTATTTCCTATATACAACTGGGGGGGGGGGGGGGGTCTGCAGGTATCCAGGTTAGTAGGGATCTGCAAAGAGGTGAGAATGAAAATTAGTTCAGATTCATTTTTATCAACATTGATCAAACTTTGGGGAGTCTGATACCAGGTAGTTTAATGCCAATATATTTAAACCCAATATAATTTGGAAAAAAAATGTTCTCATGTAACACAATCTGCAATGAACAAGAAAGCATAATTACACTAAACCTCTACTCAGGATCCATGCCAGATCTTCCAAGATGATGGGTTCTGGAGTTAGGCTACCTGTATGAGCTGAAGGGCCCAGGGAAGGGGCTGGCCTGGTACTGGTCCTATAAATAGCTTAGAGTTCTCTTGGGATATTAGCCACCTCTGGTTCTGCTTGTGGGAGCTTGGGGAGGCCTCTGACTATACAGGTAATGTAAGGGTGATTTAGATCTCTGGTCTCTGGTCCTGGTGGTGGGAGCTTGGTATGGTCTGGTCCAACAGGTACTGCAGAGTTACCTAGCTTTCTGATGGAAGAACAAGTTGTATGTCTGTTCCTTTGAGAGGACAATCCTGAATGCTTAATGTTCTTGATTTCCATGGGCATAAGGGCCTTCAGCCTCCCAAGACATAACCTAAGAGATCTTGACATTTTAAAGAGAGGGTTTTCTTTTGGAAATTGTAGTAGGTACGTCATTTAGACAAGCTGTAATGTTTCAAAAAATTTTTTCTCTTTGTGGAGATGGTAGGAGGTGTTCTTTATTTTTCTTTCTTAATTTTTCTTTCTTTCTTTTCTTTTCTTTTTTTTTTTTTTTTTTTTTTTTTTTTTTTTGGTTTTTCTAGACAGGGTTTCTCTATATAGCCCTGGCTATTCTGGAACTCACTCTGTAGACCAGGCTGGCTGCTTCTGCTTCCCAAGTGAGGGGATTAAAGGTATGTGCCACCACTGCTCGATTTCTTTTTTCTTTTTTCTTCTTCTTCTTTTTTTTTGTTTGTGCATTTTAAAAAAGATTTATTTATTTATTTATTTATTTGATGTATATGAGTATACTGTTGCTGTCTTCAGACACATCAGATGAGGACATCGGATCCCATTACAGATGGTTGTGAGCCACCTCGTGGTTGCTGGGAATTGAACTCAGGACCTCTGGAAGAGCAGTCAGTGCTTTTAACTGCGAAGCCATCTCTCCAGCCCTGTTTGTGCATTTTTAATGGTGAACAAAACAAAAGAAGACAACAACAACAACTCACCAAACCCCCAGGGGATAGGAACATAACAGCTAGTCAGTTGCTTGCCGTACAAGTACAAAGACCTGAGTGTGGAGCCACAAGGCCCATAAGGGACACCAAGTACAGAGACTTGCATCTGCCTTCCCACAAACGAGAGGCAGGGATTGGCAGGTCTCTGGAGCTCACTTGCCAGCCAATCTATCCAACTTGATGCATTCCAGTGGTTTGGTTAATTTGCTTTTCAACTTGACACAAACTAGAGTCATCTAGGAAGAGGAACTGTAACTGAGAAAATGCCTTGGTCAGAGGCATTGGTCACATGCTACTTGCCTGTAGCATGTCTAAATTTATTGATGTGGTCCTGCCGTCTTGGATGCAGAATTCTTCCATGGCCTCGACATCAGTTCCGACCTCCAGATTCCTTCCTTGAATTCTTGTTCTGACTTCCCTTCATCATGGACTATGGTGTGGATGTGTAAGCCAAATAAACCCCTGCATCCCCAAGTAGCTTTTGCTTATGATGTTTGATACAACAGTAGGGTGAAAAGCAGGACCTCCAGGCTCAGGGCAATTATGTACTCTTGCACAGACACAAACATGTATCTACCCAGCACATACTCACAGGACATCCAGATCTTAGTTTTACGTTTACCTTCCTAACTGTGTAAGTATGCTCAGCCCTCTGGATACTAATTCTTTCTCTCCCCTCCCTTTAGTGTTTGGCCCACTCCTCTTCAACTTTTTGTTTCTATGATTTTTGGCCACTTAAAATACTTCATATGAACAGAATCATGTGGTATTTGTTTTTTCATGATTGGTTTATTTTACTTGGCATAACGTCTGCCAGCTTCATATATGCTGTGCAATCTGACAGGATTTCTCTTTTTTTCCCAAAGGTTGTTTAATATTCCATTTGTATGAAAATACCACTTTCTTTGTCTATCTGTCACTCATATGCATATTTTGTTTGCTTCCACCTCGGGACTATTGCCAAACAATGCTGCAGTGACCATGGGAGCCCTGTTATCTCCTCGACATGTTGATTTCATTTCCTGTGTGTCTTGGTCCAGTTGTAGGATGCTTAGGACTTACGATGGCTCTAGTTTTCTTTTCTTTTTGGAATTTCCATACAGTTTTCCACAGTAACTGCACCTGAGTCTCAGCCTCTCCCTTTCCTGGCTAGTTCTTCCTTTCCATTCCTTTGTTGTGGCCATTCTACCAAGTGTGTGAGACGGTAGCTACTATGGTTCTGATAGTTTTCTTGGTTAGTGGCATCGAGCATATATATTTATTACTTGTTGCCTTTTGTAGACTTTCAGAAATATTAAACAATATTTTGTGCGTGTGTGTGCGTACGCATGTGCATGTTTATACGTGCTATGCCACAGTGGGTATGTGGGTATGTGGGACAGCTTGCAGGGGTCCGTTCGCTCCTTCTACCCCATGAACTCTGAGGAACAACCTGGGTCATTAGCTTTGAAGCCAAGTGCTTTTACCTGCTGAGGACTATCTTGCTGGTCCCCATTTAATTTATCTTTTTTTTTTTTTTTGAATATCTGTTCTTTGTCCATTTTAAAACCTGGTTACAATAATTGTACAATTATTCAAGTTCACCATATACTCTAGATATGAAGCTCTTCTCAGACATCTATCTAATTTCCACACAGTTTTTCCCACTGCACGGGTTTCCTTCTCACTCTAAGGCTTGTTTCCTTTGATGATCACACAATTTTAATTCTTATTTTGGCTTTAAATACGACATTTTTAATAGTGGGCAGTAAAATATTCTTGGTTATCCAAACATGTTTATATAAGTAAAACAATAACAAAAACAGATCAACTCTGTGTCGTCCTTTGATCATGAAGACATGCACAAATGTACATCAGTCCAAACGTAAGCTCTTGCTCCCGGTCAGTTCAGATGAAAGATTAAATTTTGTGTGTGTGTGTGTGTGTGTGTGTGTGTGTGTGTGTGCGCGCGCGCGTGCATGAGAGAGAGAGAGAGAGAGAGAGAGAGAGAGAGAGAGAGAGAGAGAGAGAGAGAGAGAGAGAGAGAGAGAGAGAGAGAGAGAGAGAAACTGATTCACCTTAACTTTAAAGAAAGAGTCACTGAAACTAGACTTGGAAGTTACCATTTCAGCTGACTAGCTGACTAGGAACCCCTCCTCCCCTGGCTAAGGTCTCCAATTTCTTTTTACCAAACCAGGCTTTTGTGTGGGTGCTTTTGTGTGGGTGCTTTCGTGTGGGATCTGAACTCTAGTACTTTACACACAGAGGTATTTTTCTCATCCCCTACTTTATTTTTTTCTAGATATTTTTTGATTCCAACTATTTTAAAATGGTTTGAGATTATTCTGTCTATCTAACCATTCCATCTTACCTTCCTACTGATCTACCTACCTATTTACTTAAAAAAAGAACAAAAACAAACAAACAAACAAACAAAACAGGCTCTTGCAGCCTTGGCTGGTGTTGAACTCACTAGTATGTAGTAAGTAGTGTGTAGTATGTAGTATTAGAATGATCTTGAATTTCTACTTCTTTTGCCCCCACCTTTCAACTGAAGTTCTAGGCCAGTACTACCACATGTGGGGACTTATTGGGTATGGAACCCAGGGCCTTGGACAAGCTGCTCAGGAACTCTATGAATTGAGCTACATTCCCAGCCCTAAAACAATTTCAAACTTTACTTCACATGATATTTTCAAAATATCACTGAAGAAAACGAAAGTAAGGCTGGAGAGATGGCTCAGTGGTTAATAGCACTGGCTGCTCTTATAGAGGACTCAGGTTTAGCAGCTCATAATTGTCTGTAACTCCAATTCCAGGGGATCCAACATCCTCACATAGACATGCATGTGGGAAAAAATGCACATAAAATAAAAATAAATACTTTAAAAAAGATGCCTGATTTAAAAAAAAATGAAAGTAGCCTTTTATTATGCTACATTAGTCTAATCAATGTGTCATATATGCCACTTTATTTTATTTTATTAAGACAAGGTTTTTCTGTGTAGTTCTGGCTGCGTGGAACTCTCTCTGTAGACTAAGCTGGTGTTTGAACTCAGATCTACCTGCCTCTGCCTCCTGAGGGCTGGGACTAAAGGTGTGCATCACCACAGGCAGGCAAATGCTCTTTCGTGTTTAATCATTTCCTGTAGCGTTCCACTCAAACACAGAAGTGGCTGCAGTGTGAATACACTCTGGAAGCCAAGGAGGGCCCTGGTGTTCAGTTTTCTTTGGGCCCAGGTCTGCCTTTTTGTCTCCTAGTAGAGGGAACTGGACTCCCACACTTTAACTTGCACACAATAGGAGACATGCGGTCTGCTATTCTTGCCACTTTCTATATTCCTTTACGACCTCATTGACTACTTCAGAGATCTGCTGGGATTGGATTTCTCATCTATAGAACACAACAAAGCAGAGAGTCAGGAGCTTCTAGTACAGCTAATACAGGCCTTCTGGCCCTGTTCAGGATGGCCACATAATGCTTGGTTTGGGCAACAGTCTTTTTGTGCCCTTTTTAGAACCAGAGAACTCATGTGTTACAGAATATTATTTTCCTTGGTTTTAAACAGTGTGCTGGCAGGTTATCCTGTTGTCTGCAGGTCCATGGGAAGGTTAGGTCTTCTGCACAGGACGTTTGCGCAGAACTGCAATGCTGTCAAGAGAGAGGGTTCAGGACTCAGAGTTGGCCCAAGGAAAGACACCAGGCTACAGCCCTTGCTTTACTCTGTTTGACTGAGCTCAATGTCATTATTTAATTTTTAACTTTCATCATAAAAACCATAGAAGTGCCGGGCCGTGGTGGCGCACACCTTTAATCCCAGCACTTGGAAGGCAGAGGCAGGCAAATTTCTGAGTTCGAGGCCAGCCTGGTCTATAGAGTGAGTTCCAGGACAGCCAGGGCTACACAGAGAAACCCTGTCTCGAAAAACAAAACAAAAAAAAGAAAAACAAAACCAAAAAAACCCAAAAAACAACGCCCCCCAAAAAAACAAAAAACCAAAACCAAAACAAAAACCCAACAACAAAACAATGGAAGTGAGGTATTTTCTTACTTCTGGGTCTTGATCTGTCTCAAAGACCCAGAGTAGCAGTTCTATATGGGCTTCTGAAAGCGGCTAAGGATGGATACAGAGCTCAGAGTGGGAAAATGGAAATGAATCACATTAGCATAGACAATGGTATAAAAGCTAAAGCCATTCACCTCAGGACTGTTTTAGCTCCTACAACAGAAACCCCTAGTTTTAAGTAATCATTCTACAATTTTTAACATGGGAAATCTGAATGTTTTTTCCTGGCAGGTGTGCCAGGTCTGACAGATGGTATGCTGATGTAGGTTCATGCTGACCAGCACCTCATGTGTGTGGACCCACTGAGCTCATGGGAGAGTTTCTCACAGAATCCTGACGTATGTCTGGTTTGCAGTTTCTCTGTCTGTCTTTGCGGTACACATCCTGCTGATTCTACTTATAACAGCAGAATGATAAAGTATCTGTGGATTACAATCATGCTATTGATATGTTCTAGATACCTTGGCCAAGATAATAATAAATCAGGCAAAGCCAAGTATATTTAAGCTTTTAAACAAGGATATGTCTTTACTACCTGCGCTAATGAATCCTGTCTTCCAGGATTAAGAGGATAGGGGGAATGCATGGGAAATTATTTTTGAAGGAAAGTAGAATGCTATCTAGAGTTTAAAAAAAAAGCAATCATAGACATTGTTAAAGGACCAGCATTTCGACACAAGCCCTATAAAAGCCTTGTGCGTGATAGGTTGCTTGTTATTAGTTTTTAGCCTTTGCAGTCTTTGGGGACTTTTGCTGGCATGGATTTCTCATTTAGTAGAGTGCAGTCAGCTGCATTGTGCACTGTTCTATGGAGACATTGTGTTTCATTCCTATTTACCTCATCCTTGTGGGCAAACATCTGCTTTTCTGTCTTGTTAGAACTGCAGCTGGATTTCTGGAATTCTGTGGCTGTCTGGTATTTTCTTCTGCATATTAATATGATTATGTTGCACGCAGGGTTCTCTCTTTCCTTTCAAGATAAATATCTCCCTAATACTGCAGGAGCATGAAAGTTACACAGGTCTATTGTGAAATAGTTAAGCTATGAAAAAGAAATGGAAATAGTAGGAACAACAGTGTCAAAAACCCTAGTGAATTAACATTGGTAATATGATAACATGCCAGCAACCATCCCCTATAAGTTTCTTCATGCATATGTATTTACATATAAATGTATGTTACATAAGGATCTAAAATTAAATATAAATACAATTTTAAGGAAATACACACAAGCCCTCTTGTAACCTTTTCCCCATACTAATAACCGTGTGCCTAGATCACTATTTTAATGCCTGCATTGTGTGTATTATATTTGAAATACAACCTTGCACTGGGCAGGCCTTCAATCAGTAATGTCGAATGAATGAACAATAGCATATCTTACTCGACTTCTGGGGTTGAGATGCACTCAGTGGTACAGTTTTTGCCTTCCAGGCCCTGGGTACAATCGCCAGCGCCACAGAAAACCGAAACAAAGACGCCTGACCCAATCTCTTACTCGTGGACATAGGTGATCTAATAGTTTTCACTATTAAAGACTACACAACAGTGGATGCCTGTAGGATGCCGTCCCGCAGCTCCTACCTGCGTGGGGTTCCACGAACCGAGGATTTGGAAACCTGT
>NW_022196915.1:48269054-48273653 GCF_008632895.1 Mastomys coucha
CCCCAGCGAGCTAAGTCTCTGGTTTCGGATTTGAGTTCTTTCAAGAACACAGCAGGGCCACCACAGATGCCCTTCGCATCTTCTGTTCGAGTAAAACTTGTGCAAGTTGACTCCACAGCTGGAAACAGCCGCATTTGCTGGTGTGGTGGTTTGACTATGCTTGGCTCAGGGAGCGGCACTGTTAGGAGGGTGTGGCCTTGCTGAAGTAGGTGTGGCCTTGTTAGAGGAAGTCTGTCACTGTGGGGGTGGGTTTTGAGGCCTTCCTCCTAGCTTCCTGGAAGTCAGTCTTCCCCTGTCGGCCTTTGGATCAAGATGTAGAACTCTCAGCTCCTCCAGCCTCACGTCTGCCTGGACGCTGCCGTGCCCCTGCCTCGATGATAATGGACTGAACTTCTGAACCTCTAAGCCAGCCCCAACTAAATATTGTCCTTCTAAGAGTTGCCTTGGTCATGGTGTCTCTTCACAGCAATGGAACCCTAACTAAGACCACTGGTGAATGCCCAAATATACCCAAGCCATCCATTCACAATGATTAACAAAACATAAGGTGTCTGTTTCTATACATTCTCCCCAATGGACTCACTCTTGCCAGTCTCTTTAGAATTTGTCATTCTGAAAAAACATCACTTACTAGTTTTCCTTATATTATTGCTGTTACAAGCAAGACTATCATCTATTTCTGTATTTATCTGATTTTTTTTTAATATAAATTTCTTGCTGTTTGCCCAATGATTTTCCCCCTGAAACTCTGGAGACCTGTTTTAATGAGGTCATTTAATTTTGTAATCCTAAAATACAGTACAAAACACTGCCCTGCCTCTCTCCCTAACTCCCATGCAGGAGTTTGAACTCAGGTGCTAAGCGAGCAGTCTACCACTAAGACCTCTATCCCAAAACACTTCCTTGTATTGGTTGTGCTGACAAATGAAGGCATTGACCCTCAGTTCTCATTTGTCTGAAGAGCAAAAAGGAGAGAATTTAGAGATTTTACATCTTAATTCAGTGTCTCTTTGTCTGAAGGATTCCTGCTAAAATCAAGGGATTTCTTTAAAAAAGCAATAGTTATTTGGACAATAGAAGTTGTCCGGACGTTGTCTGAATTCTAAAAGTGTAGGGTGGGGGTTGGAGGAATCAGTTCATCATCCATATAGTTCAAATGGCAGGCTTCATTTCCCAGCTAGTAAACACAGCATTTACATTTCTTCTGTTTGTTTCACCTTTACAATACCTCAGCAAACGTGTAGTTTGGAGGTTAGAGAGAGCAAGCTCATCTACCTTGCCGGGTCCTCACCGTTGCTTGACTTGAACCGTTGAAGCCGCTCTGCAGACATCTTTCCCAATCGTTGTGTACCCTCACTGGTTCTGATAATACCTGTTGGGCCTGGGGGAATTCCTCTTAGGCACACCTACCCAGGAAGAAGATGGCCCCTGAGCTGTGCAAGCCCAGTTGTCGACTCACCAGTCTTCTCACGATTGTAGAGGAGCAGAAGAACCCATTTCCAGGTGCCTGTCAGCTTCTTCGGGGGTGGCTTCCCTCTTGACTTTCTTAGTCTTATGGCTGGGAAGGTGCTGAGGGTCAGAGGATGAACCCATACTCCTAGGTCAGCGGTTCTTATCTTTCCTGTTTATTTAGTACAGTTCCTCTTGTTGCAATCCTCCTCAACCATAAGATTATTTTTGTTGCTACCTCACGACTGTAGTTTTGCAACCATTAAGAATCATAATACCTGATGTTTCCAATGTTGTAACCCCTGTGAAAGAGTCCAGGGTCGCATCCTACAGGCTGAGAATCACTCACTGTTCTACATTCCGGTGAAGGCCCTGCCAGCACCTGGGAGACACTGACTCCACTTTACTTTATTTATTTACTTATTTATTTTTATTTTTTATTTTTATTTTGGATTTTTCGAGATAGGGTTTCTCTGTGGAGCCCTGGCTGTCTTGGACCTCACTCTGTAGATCAGGCTGACCTGAAACTGAGAAATCTGCCTGCCTCTGCCTCCCAAGTGCTGGGATTAAAGGCATGCGCCACCACTGCCTGGCAGGTCGTTTTATTTTTATTTTATTTTATTTTATTTATTTTATTTTTTTGAGACAGGGCCTCTCTCTAGGATCTGGTGCTTGCCATTTAGGCTAGGCTGGCTGGCCAGTGAACCCCCTCTGTGTCCCTGACTTCCCAGTGCTGGGATTACAAGTATCCGCCAGCTTTATGTGGGATCAGGGATCAAAATCAGGCCCTCATGTTTATACACTTTGCAAACTGAGCCATCTCCACAACCTTCTTTCTCCCAGCATAACCCTCCCCTAGTTACATCTCTAATTACCTCTCTTCTATTTACTCCCCCAAATCCTCCCATAACCCCACCCCTCGCTTACTTCATAAATTCTTCAAGTCCAGGTCAAAACCCCAGGAAGTGAATCTCAGTTTCTGCTTAGTAGTAAGGAGCTGGCATCCAGTGGAGACACTTGGTGACTCCTCTTTTCCAGAGGCCCCTTTGTGTGTGGCAGTTAGCCTTGCCTTGAAAAGTGTTTGTAGGGGTTAGTGTGCTAAGGCCTCTGTCTTTAGGAACCAGGATCTGATTTCTACTCATTTCCACTCAAGTGTCAGGTAGGGTGAGGCACTGCAGCCTTCCAGTCAGCTTCTTTCTTTTCACAAACTCATTTAAGGGGAAAAGGTGAATGACATGGGGACTGTCTAGCCTAGAGACTTCTAAATCCCCCAATTCTAAATTGTGCAAACCCTTTTAAAAATTACTTGAAAATATGTCTAAAACAATGCCGTTGTTACCATTTTAGCTAGTTATAAGTGCCCTTTGCAGTGGCATTAAGTATCGACACTGCTGGGCAACCATTCACCGCCATTCACCATAGAACTCTCTTCATCTTGCAAAGATGAGACAGTGCCCCTTTAAACCTGCCTCCCCTCCTCCCCTCCCAGCCACTGACAGACGCCATTCTATTTTCCACGCTGAGGGCTGTTTTGAGGGTTTTTTTTTTTTTTCTTTTCAAAATAAGGCAAAGATCTATCAGGAATGGGTTTGGGAACAGTCCTACCTGGAACACAGTCTGCTACTGGCCACACAGTCTGCTAGTATTATAATTATACATCTTCTTGAAATACATTTGGAATAGTTTCTACATAAAAAAGAACTATATATATATGTATATGATGCTGTATATGTATATATATATATATATATATATATATATATATATGATGCTGGAGGTTCTTTCCAATGTTTGAACCATATGAATATCTTATCAAGGATTATGTAAACACAGCGTGTTTGCTGGTGTGTATGTAAAGAACCCTGATACAAATCCTGATATCATTACACGGCCCTCCCAAACTTCAAAGCTTCAGAAAAGATTTTTTTAAAAAAACTATACCAGGTTCAGCTGGCTACCCCACTTGGCTGTAGAGCACTGAAGAGTCCGAACTTGACCCTGCAGCCTCCGCGTATACAACGCTGCCTTCAACTCTGATGATGATTTAGACATGACCGGCTTCCAGGAAATGAAGGTCAGCTCGATGGGGTAGCTGTATCTGGCTTAAGCAACCCAGCTTTTGCCGTAGGTAGTGAGAACATTTTATAATTCTTTTTCCAAAAACATTTCCAAACTTTTGCAAAGATAGGCTCCTTGTGAAGTGTGAAAGTGTCTAATTGAACTGTATTAACAGAGGATTCCACAACTGAAAGCAGCAAGGGGGAAAATGTTCCCAAAATATGGTGATTTCGATCAAATCAATTGTAGTTGAAAAGAAAAAAAACAATGAATCAGCATAGGGAAGAATGTCTTTTGAATGGTTTGGTTATAAAGAGAACGTGGAATAACTTAAATTAAAAACCCACATGTTTTTATTGTTCCTAGTGGCTGCTCCTGGCAGGATTTACACAATGTTTGTATTCCATGAAATTAATAAACTAGGCACTATGCTATGATATTTAAATCAGACAGATGTGCAGATGTTTAAGTACTGTTTATATATTTATTATCATTATTATTGTTTTTAGATTATAATGCAATTATATCATTTCCCCATCCCCTTTCCTTTCTCTAAACTTTCCCACGAGCTCTTTGCTCTCGAATTTATGGCCTCTTTTTTTTTTTCTTTTTTTTTCCTTTTTTGTTTTTTTTTTCAAGACAGGGTTTCTCTGTATAGCCCTGGCTATCCTGGAACTCACTCTGTAGACCAGGCTGGCCTCAAACTTAGAAATCTGCCTGCCTCTGTCTCCCAAGTGCTGGGATTAAAGGCGTGCACCACCACTGCCCAGCGCCTCTTTTTCATAGTTATTTGCATACACACATAGATTCTTAAATTTACATATCTAACATGTTCAGTTCGTATAATGCTACCTTTGTGTCTTATTTCAGGGCTGACCAGTTGGTACAGGACGACTAATTGGTGTGCTCTTCCTCAGAAAGGCTATTCTCTCACTCTGAGGCGTTCTCAGTTGCCTGTAGTTCTTTTTTTTAGGCTTGAGGGCTTGTGAGTTTTCCCCCTCTCACACTAGCTTTCTTGTTTAGGCAACCATGTTGGTAAGACTTCTTGGGTGTAGCTTCTCTATTTACATTTTTTTTTTTTTTTTTTTTTTT
>NW_022196915.1:48273762-48289545 GCF_008632895.1 Mastomys coucha
CAAACTCAGAAATCCGCCTGCCTCTGCCTCCCAAGTGCTGGGATTAAAGGCGTGCGCCACCACAGCCCTCTATTTACATTTTTAATTTTAAAATTTTATTTATTTTATGTGTAGGGGTGGTTGGTTGGCATGTCTGTGCTCCACGTGTATGAAGTCCCAGCAGAGGCCAGAAGAGGGTACTGGACCTCATTCTGATTGAAGTTCCAGAGTTTTATGAGCTTCCGTATTGGTGCTAGGAATAGAACCTGGGTCCTCTGGAAGAGCTGTCAGTGCTTTTAATCACCAAGTTATCAAAACCCTTAACTGCTATTCATTAGCTGATTTGAAGATAAATATCTTAAAATATTTTGAAATTATAAACGATGGTTTTTTTAACTTTTTTTTTTTTTAATTTTGCCTGTTTTGTGTTCTGCCAGCATAGATGCCTGTGCACCATGTGCATGCAGTGCCTGCAAGGGCCAGAAGAGGGCATCAGATGCCTTTGATTGGAGTTACAGACAGTTATGGGGAGCCATGTGGGTGCTGAAAATCAAACCTAAGTCCTCTGAAAGAGCAGCTGATGCTCTTAACCGCCAAACCATCTCTTCAGTCTCCAGGAATGGTATTTTTGATGAAAGTCAGATATGATTCTATATGTAAACCTTTTGAATTATAACTACTTAGTATTTTTGTGATGGTATCCATTCACTCATTCATTCATTCACTCATTCATTTAACAAACATTTCTTGGGCACTTACTCTGTGCTCACTGTTAATCCAGTAGTTTTCTGTAGTCTCTATTAGAGAAAGTATCTAAGGAGGTCAACCGCATTAAATGATCTGGGACACACCAGCGTGGGGTGAAGCAGTATGACTAGAAGATTTTGTGTTCTTAAATCACATCTCAGGAGCTAATTTTCATCAAGGATTTTCTCTAGCTTTAACTGGAATGTAGAAATTTTGATTGGCAAGTGGTTTCTTTGACTGGCCCCCTAGGAACAGCTCTTGTAATGTTATCCTAATATATGTATGGGGAAAGAGAATATTGTGTTGAACTAACTTGAAAAGCACATTTCATAATCAGAAAACGACTTCAATGTTATTAGAGCCTTATTCTTGTGTCCTACGCTGTATGTGCAAGGGAAATGTTGAGAAGGGTCTTGCCCAGACCAGTTTCTTGCAGTTTCATGCAATTGGGTTTGATGGTCTTCTGCCATGGGACAGGGTTGTAGTTCATGGTTCTCATGGTTTTGCTAAAGAGTCAGTGGATTGAAATAGACATTTTATCCCACACTCTTAGAACCCCACGAGTCTCTTTTTTGTTCCATTATTGAAAGTGAATAACAGTGCGCCACAAACAAGAGCAACTCCTATGTTTCAAGCTTTTCTTTTGTGTAGTTAAAGGAACAACTAGTCCAAAGAGGAGAGGGCTCAGGAAAAAGATGAAAACAGCCATCCCCACCCTTCCCATGTTGTCTGGACCTATCCAGATCTGGCAAAAATGTGAAGTTACCCACCCTAAGGAATATTGCAAGACTTACTCATTTTCTGAAAGGTCCCAGGTTAGCGGTTGTAGAGGGAAGTTTTTTTTTTTCTTTTTTTGGTGGTGGTGTGTAGATGTACAGATTTATCCAAGTAGTTTGTACTCATAGGCCTATGGAAACTAGACATTTCTTTTCCCAGTCATTATAACTTTTTTTTTTTTCCGAGACAGAGTTTCTCTGTGTAGCCTTGGCTGTCTTGGAACTCACTCTGTAGACCAGGCTCGAACTCAGAAATCCACCTGCCTCTGCCTCCCAAGTGCTGGGATTAAAGGCGTGTGCTACTACTGCCTGGCTAAAGTAATATTCTTAATGTTCATTTAGTATGTGTGTACATGTATGTATGCATATGAATGGTATGGTACACATGTGGAGGTCGTAGGTCAGAGGTCAGGGCATAGTTTGGAAGGCTTAGTTCTTTCCTTCCACCATGTGGGTTTTGGGGATCAAACTCAGGTCTATAGGTTTAACGACAAGCACCTTTATCTGTCTCCCATCTTGTTTTCTTTCTATTTATATATATATTTATTTGTTTGTTTGTTTGTTTGTTTTTGAGGTAGGCTTTCTCACCAGCCTGTAGCTCACCAAGTAGAATAGTCTGGCCAGTCAATCAGTCCTAGGGATCTATCTGCCTGTTTCTAACTTCTAACACTGTCACTATGCCTACCTTTTGGTTTGTTTTAAGGTGGGTTCCAGGGATTGAACTCAGAGGTCCTCAGGCTCACAAGGCTAACAGCTCACTTACTGAGCTCCCTGGCCCTGATTCTGAAGTAACGGTTAAATTGGTTTGCTGAAATGGATCTAGAACAGCTCCAGGAAAATGGTAGACTAACAGAGTGTCAAGCGGGCAGGACTGTCAGCAGCTGCTCTGGTTCCTGGGTCTCTTTTCTAGTCCTTAGTTTTACGCTCTGAAGTTTCTTCCTCGGTGTGATCTAGTCACTGCTATTAGGAGTAGGAAGAACAACAGGGAACACTGTCTCCAGGGCTTGGACAATGCTCCTGTAGCGCTCAGCACATTGGCCAGGCGTGCTAACGGGTTCTCTTTGTGAGGCCAGTTCATGCAAGTGTTAACAGTGAAGTTGGGAGGCAGAAGACTGACTGGTCCTGGGAATATGTCTACAGTCACAAAACCCGGAACTTTGGCAGTGTGACCCAGCATAAATATCTTAGAATCAAGTCTTGTTATTGGGAATGAAATGACAGAAACAATGGGAATAAGTCCTGTAAAGAAGTCTCAAGGAGGCAGGAGGACTGAGAGTTCAAGGCCATCCTCAACTACTTAATGTATTCAAGGGCAACCTTGGATCCATAAGACTCTGTTTCTAAAAACAAAACTGAAACCAGAAATCACTTAGTGGTTCATTATGAGTATATCACACACACACACACACACACACACACACACACACACACACACACACGCACACACACGCATGCTCACATACACACAGAGGCAGGCATGCACACACAATGAAACTAAAAACATCCTGACCATTGATATTGTCATCATTTATTCAGCCATTCAGTAAACATGTATGAAAGAATTCAGGGCTTGCAAGATGGCTCAATGGGTAAGAGCACTGACTGCTCTTCCAAAGATCCTGAGTTCAGATCCCAGCAACCACATGGTGGCTCACAACCACCAGAAATGAGATCGGATGCCCTCTTCTGGTGCGTCTGAAGGCAGCTATAGTGAATTACACTGGAGCAAGCGGGCCTGGCAGAGGTTCTGAGTTCAATTCCCAACAACCACACACATGATAGCTCACGGCCATCTGTACAGCTAGTGTACTCATACACATAAAATAAATAAATCTTTAAAAAAAAAAAAAGAATTCACTATTTTATATCCAGACACAGAATGAGAATACACACACTCATGCACACACACACACACAAAGTGACACAAAGCTATATGTAATCATAGGCTTCATAAAGCCACCCCACCCCCTTATACTCATTGCCAGCAGCGGCAGCTGCTGTGGTGCCTTGTATAGAGGAGGCAGCTTGCTGTTAGAGGAGGAGAGGCCTTAATTCTACCATTTATGAGCAGTGGGGCACCAGCAAGCTCCTTGGCCTCTCTGAACTTTTGATGATGATAATTTACATATTGTTTTGAGATTTAACGGTACATTATTTTCCTTGGCTTTGCTATGATGGTTTACAAAGCTTACTTTAGGTCAGAGACCCAGGCAAAGAAATATTGACCTTTAGAAGATGAATTTTGATATGAGTGTTAGGAAAGCAGGTGGGGCTTCCCCTGAGATTCTTATCTTTAAACAGACAAGAATGCGCGGCTGCAGTGTTTTCCCTGCCTGCCCAGCAATGACCGAGATGCTCCTAGTGGCTGCATAAACCCCAGCTCAGTGTGTCCTCTGTGAGTAGGTGCTCAGTCATGATCACTTGATATGGCCCCCGGGGTCCATCACCCCGAATCACTGCTTTTTTATATTCAGCTTTATCTTTCCATTCGAATCACTGATGAATGACTCCAAGCAGATTGTGAAGGGAGCTTAAAGAGATTATGGATTTCCACGAACAGCAGGGATCTGAGAAATATGGCTTACTGTAGGGTATCCCACGGTGTTATGGGACCCCAGAACAGCACATTCTTCTTGCCACACGAGCCTCTGTCACATGCCCACAGAGGTAGCCCCAGTGAGGTAGGGATGGGCATGGGAATGCCACATCAGCACCATGGTGATTTGTGGGCAGGACACATCTAATACTAGATCATGAGCTTGATACTTAGAGGGAAGGACCCGAGATCTGCCTAACAGCGTCGGCCAGCGTTGGCACAGTAGTTGTTTGTCACATTTGTTGAATTGATTTATTATCTACAGTCAGTGGGAGTAAAAAGAGAGCCTTTTAAAGTGCCCAAAGGGTTTTCCTTGTTGAAAGCAAATCGCAGCTTCTGATTAATACTCATAATAATTCTGTCTCTTGCCCCAGTGTTCTGGGGGAAGGGAAATAAATTTGAAATGGGGAATCAGAAAATTCTACACTGCCTGTGAGCCATTCCTTGTCTGTGTGAAAGAAATCAAGGTGAAGAAAGTCCAGGGATGTCTAAGAAGTTCACATATACACAAAGACAAAAAAGAAAAAGAAAAATAGAAACAGAAATAAAACAAACCCCCAAACCCACAAGTGAATGGAACCCCAAGTGGAGGTCAGCTGAGTGAAGGTCTCTGTGGTCTCTTGTGAGGAAACAAACGTTCCGAGCCTGCTTCTAGACGCACATGACTGGTTTTATTCAAGACTGATTGCTGGTTAAACAAGAAAATGTCTGTATAATTTGTCCTAATCAATGATACATTACCTATTAACTTGAAGAGACTTGTGTGCATATAGCTTATTCGGTGACTTTTCCTGCTTCCTAAACCAGCTCATTAAACGAATACTTAAGTGTGGTCAAGCAGGCCCACTCAATCTGCTCAGCGTCTTGGTGTCTGGGCAAGGCGTACTCAGGGATATGTTGGCACGCATGTGAAATCCTCATATCCACTTGTATGACTAAACATATTCAGCAGCACTTTCTGTGTACCTGCCTGTGTACCCGAGGAGGGAAGGCAGGCTGGATGTGGCCCTGTTAGAGAACCCTGCTATGGAGGTCACAGCTCCCCATGACTGGATGGCTCATGCAAAATGGAGGACTCCTTTCTCAGTGGGACTTCCCTTTCTCTGCCCAACTTGGTCTGGAGAGTGTCCCTGAACACAGTTTCCTGGCTGTCCCTGAAGAGTGACCTTGTGCAGAGCTTCCTAACACAGTACGCAAGACCCGCTCCGGCTTCCCACCCGCATGATAGTTAGGTACTGTATATTGAGGACCAATTCGCTTTTTTTCTCCTGTACCTGCCTTTAAAGGCCCTTACATACCTATTACTGGGACAATACAGTAGAATTATCGCATGCAGCAGTCTCTGGAAATCCATCTGTCATCCTTACAGCTACCCGATCACCACCTCTGCTTCCTTTGTCCTCAAGGGCTGGTGGTGATGAGCCCCAGGAGCAGGGAGGCCCACACTGCCCATCCTCAAGCTTACTTGAAGGGTGGCTGGCACTGCAGAGCACACGGCAGCATTGCTAGAGTGTCATTGCTAGAGTCTTGCTGTTTTTCATTCCTTATTCCCTAGGGTGAGATGACCCAGAGCTTTTCAGTGAGACAAACATCTCATTCACTGTCCTTCAGGCCACTTCAACCTTGATCCAGTAATTGATTATATAAAAGAAGAGGGAGGGTTTAAGAGAAAGATAATTGCTTAATTTCCTGTTTTTTTTGAATGCCAACTTGGAAGTGGACCGTGATTTGTGGCGGATGAATTGATGATTTTTGAAGTCCTGAATAGTAAAGACCTTCATTGCATCAGCTTTGCTTTATACTGAGGTCACAGGCCACAGTTTTAATTCTGGCTGAAAAACTGTTGGAACAGCACGTGCCTTTATCAGCTCTTAGCACTCAGGCATCTAGAGTCCTTGAGATGCTCTGAGCGTCCTTTCTGGATTGGCTCACTCTCCTGCTACCAGCAGGTGTCATTATGGAAATATGAAAATACAATATATTTGTAAAAGCTGGCTGTGAGAAAGAAAGGTAACGCTTCAGATATTAAAAAAGAAATTAAAAAAGTGGAGAAATCCCGTGTTACCATGATTACAATGGTGCCATGATTAATTATAATGTAGGCATGTTCCGAAGTCTTCCCTTGCTGGCACAGGGTTCAAGGCACATACTCAATTTGTTTATAGTAAGTTAAGCAAATATTTACTGAGACCTATGTTAGGCTCAGAGGGTCTGAAAAGTGAAAAAAAGGTTGTTTAAACCTTTTTATATTATTATTCTGGATTAAATAAGGTAAATTTCATGTAAGAATGTTTCAAGTAAGAATACACTTTGTGTGTATTTCCTCTCCTTAATAAAAACAATTCTTATCCTTAAGGACTTGGTATGACACCTGGGGACAACAGGCTACATTCATAAAATAATTGGCTCATGGACTAAAGTAACTGGTTATTATAACATGCAAGACTAAAAAACACAGTACAAGCTGAAGAACTTCTGGCTAAAGAGTTAGGAGTTTGTCCACAGTGGACCGGCTTTTGTTTTGTTTTGAGATAAGGTCTTTTTTTGTGGGGGTAGGGGTTCAAGACAGGGTTTCTCTGTGTAGCCCTGGCTGTCCTGGAACTCACTCTGTAGACCAGGATGGCTTCAACCTCAGAAATCCGCCTGCCTCTGCCTCCCAAGTGCTAAGATTAAAGGCACCACTGCCTGGAGAGATAAGGTCTTTTTCTACAGCCCTGACTGGTGGGCAACTTCAAGTGTAGACAAGGCTGATCTGGAACTCACAGAGATCCAGCTGCCTCTGTCTCCGTAGAGCTGTGATTAATGGGGTGCACCACCATGCCTATGTGATGGTTTTATGCCTTTCAGTAGGCACTTTAAACTTATTTGGAATTCACTCATTCATTTTTTTCTTGTTAATTTCCATCACCTGTGTTTCTTCATACAGATAATTCCTACTGAATTATAATAAATGCTATTAGTTTGGGGTTCAAAGCCATAACACTTGGATGTAATAATCTATGGTGTAATCAACTGCTGATGTAATCAAGCCTTTCTACAGATTAAGGTAAACACTGCCTGTGTCTTTGTCCTAGGGGCTTACCCCAGGAAACTAGAGAAAAGCATTCGTGTCGTCCAAGTCAGAGCTTCATCTGCCTATTGCCTGCCGAGACTTTAAGGTTTGCCAGCATATGAGACAGTTTTGCCCTTTGCATTCTAATTTTGTGTCTGGATCTACAGTGAACTCTTTATACATGTTTACTGAATGGCTGAATAAATAATGACAATATCAGGATGTTTGTAGTGTTTCTGTGTGTGCGTGTGTTTTGCTCGTAGTGAACCATTAGAGATTTCTGATTTCAGTTTTGTGTTTAGAGACAGTCTTATGTATCCCGGGTTGCCCTTGAATTCATTAAGTAGTTTAGGATGGCCTTGAACTCTTGGTCTTCCTGCCTCTACTTCCTGAGTGCTGGGATTATAGTGTGTACCACCAAATCTGCTGGTTTTAGTGTCTTTAAACTATAAGCAAGCTCTTATAGACATTTGTGAAACAACAGCGGAACATCTTTATACATTTAGTTATTTTCTATCATCAATATCAATAATATTTTCTATTACCTAGGTTATTTTCATACTCAATTTAACAGCAGATTTTTTTTTTTTAGCAACTTTTGTTTATTGGTTCTTTGAAAGAATTTTATTGCATCTTTGAAGAAGTCTCTCTTTTTGTTGTCATACTTCATCAGCTAACACAATATTTAATTGTAGTATATGACTACAGTAATACAAATGACGTAGCTTTACTGACAGCCGATTATTAGTAAGCCTGCCTTTCAGACAGTGTGTGGAAAACTACAGGCTTGTGAAGAAGGAGGCTTCTAACCAAGAGCATCTCATCGAGCCAGTATGCCTTCCCCATGGCACAGAGTTCTCCAGGTTATGTGCTTGGTGAGGCTGGCTTGTTTATTCAGTTAGACAGAGTTGCTTTCTTGTTTATGGTCTAATATTGAAGCCATAGGTCACGTGTGATCTCTCAGAAATTGGTATTGGGAACTGAACAGTTCCTTCAGATATTAGGAACTGACAACTTTTACACTGCCTGTGAGTTTGGACTGCGGTTCTGCTGATCCCCTACGTAGAGGAATGGGCTTCAGAGGAAGATGAAGAAGCCGGTCTTCTGCTTTCGCTTCATCTGTCAGGCACTTTGCTCCTTTGTCCATACAGTGTAGCCTTGTGTTGCCGGTCCTTGGGAGGTAAGTTCTTCAGCAGAGCCACCCTATTGTCTGTCTGTACCTTCCATGAAGGTATGGCTTGTGCGAAAGAACTATTTGTGAGGGTGGATAGGGGTGGAGTTAGAGGTCAGACCTTGGCGCCCTGAATCTGCCTCCAGAACACCCCAGACACTTCTGACTGGGTGTGTCCTCACTGCTTTCTGATTTGGAATTTCCTGCATTTATTGCATCCTTTGTTTGCTGGAAAGCCACATATGAGGTGTGGGAAGTTGTCCTTTACCCTACAGTTCTTTCCTCTTAGCTCAAGCCTCAGGTTCTAAGGCTAGTCTAAATCCTTCCCAGCTAGTAGATGGCAACTGGAGGGTGAGCCTCGTTGGCAATCGGAACCGTTGTCTCAGGGTTTGTGGCTTTTGCTGGAGTCTGATTCTGAGTGCCTTTTTCATTGTCCACCTTCTCACAGCATTTTATCACAAAAGCTCCGTGGTATTACAGAATTATTTTTACTATTGTACTTTCAGATGTCATAGAAAGGAAAGACAGACCAATCCACAGTGTTGAGGAAAGCCAGTCACGGCGACTGAGACCGAGGCAAGCTTGCAAAAGGTATGGCTGCATCTTTTTATTTTTTTATTTTTTATTTATTGAAAACATATTTTTTTTCACACACTATATTCTGATCATGGCTTCTCCTCCCCAACTCCTCCCAGATTCTACCCACCTCCTCACCCACCCAACTCCACACACTTTCCCTCTTTAGCCAAAAAACAAAAAACATACAAACAAACAAAACAAAGCCAAAAAAACTCCAACCCACCCACCAATTACAAACATACTAACAACAACAAAACCCCCAAACAACCCAAACAAACAAAGAAACAAAATGCAAGAGAACGCACACATACAAACCCTACAAAACCCCATAAAATTGGAAAACATAATATATAGGCCAAGATCAATAACACAAAACAAAATAACCCTCAACTCCCCCACCCCCCCCCGAAAAAAACCCCATAAACCAAATAAAGCAACATGAGACAAAAAGTCTACAAAAACCAAACAAACTCTAAAACCCAACAATAACAACCAAAAACCAGGAAACAAAAAACATAAACAACCCCCATTGAGTTAGCTTTGTGTTGACCATCTACTGCTGGGCATGGAGCCTGCCTTTTGTGTGGTTAATATACTCAGTGAGACTCTATCCAAGAAAACAAATTTTTCTTTTTGCAAGTGAGAGTCAGTTGCAGATGGCTTCTTTATTAGGGATGGCAACCTGAGTTCGCTTCCCCATCTCAGTGCTGGAACTCAATCTGGCCTGAACCTGTGCGGACTCTGTGCACGCTGCCACAGTCTCTGAGTTCACACATGCCTCAGCCCTATGATATCTGAAAAACACTGTCTCCTTGGAGTCCTCCATCCACTCCGGCTCTTACAATCTTTCTGGCTCCTTTTCTGCAGAGCTCCCAGAGCCCTAATTAGAGGGCTTTGATGAAGACGTCCCATTTAGTACTACTGAGTGTTTCGAAATTCCTCACTCTCTGCACATGGTCCATCTGTGGGCCTCTGTGCTAGGTCCTATCTACCGCACATAGAGGACGCTTCTCTGATGATGACAGAGTGAGGCACTGAACTATGGGTGGATCAGAATGTCCTTAGGAGGCATTTTATTACTATTTCCATTAGCAGAACAATAGTATTGGTTTTCCTTTAGGTCCATGGCCTATCCACTCTCAGGTTTTTGGCTACCTGAGCAGTATCAAGTATACAGGCTCCATTTCATGGACTGAGCCTTAAATCTGATCAGACAGTGGTTGGTTGGTTATTTCCACAACATTTGTGCCATTAATGTATAACATGTCTTGAAGGCTGGTGACTGTTGTAGATTGAAGGGTTTGTGGATGGGTAAGTACTTACCTCCTGATAGTATGTATTCACAGTAGCTTCCAGTACCATGGACACTAGTCAGTAGAGCGAACTGCTAATAGTAAGATACCATTTCAGTTTCTCCACGTTTGATGACATATGTAAGTACTGTCTTCAGCAATAGGGCTTTACCACCAGGTTGTGGAGGACAAAGAGTAGCCTTGGCAATAGTCTGGTTTGTTTTGGGGTTTCCATGGTCCCCTTTGGCCAACAACTCAATTAGATGTAACCCACTTCTGACACTGGAGGTTTCGTTTGATGACAAGAGATGTCTAGTTTGGGGCATTCTATCCCCATTATTTGGTGACTCTGTTTAGATTTCTTTTGTATATGTACATTTTTTTAAAAAAAGATTTATTTATTTATTTTATGTGTATGAGTACACTGTAGCTGAACAGATGGCTGTGAGACATCATATGGCTGCTGGGAATTGAACTCAGGACCTCTGCTCACTCAGGCCCCGCTCTCTCCGGCCCCACTCGCTGCTTGCTCCGGAGTAATACACTGTAGCTGTCTTCAGACGCACCAGAAGAGGGCATCGGATCTCATTATGGGTGGTTGTGAGCCACCATGTGGTTGCTGGGATCCAAACTCAGGACCTTCGGAAGAGCAGTCAGTGTTCTTACCCGCTGAGCCATCTCACCAGCCCCTGTACATGTTTTTAGAAGCTTCTACAGTAGTAGGTTTCCATATGGCCCCTCAAACAATCCTTAGTGTTAATTGTCTCACCCCATATTCCCTCCCTTAACGCTCTCTTTCACCCCCTGCACATTTAATCCTCCTGCTCTGGTACTCCAGCCTATCTCTCCATAATGATATATTAATTTCCCCTTCCTTGGGAGATCCTCGCCTCCCCTAGGTCCTTACTTGATACCTCACCTTTGTGGTTATACATACTGAAGCATTCATATAAGAGAAAATATACAATATTTGTCTTTTTGTGTCTGGATTATCTCACTCAGGTTATTATTTTTTTTTCTATCTCCATCCACATATCTGCAAATTTCATTTTTCTTAATGGCTGAGTATATTCCATCATGTAATTGTACCACATTTACATTATCCATTCCTCAGCTGATAGACATAGGGTCTACTTCCAATTCCTGGCTATTAGTAACAGAGCAGGATTGAACATGGATGAACAGGTGTCTCTGTGGTAGGGTGTAGAGTCCTTTGGAATACCCAAGAGTAGTCTAGCTGGATTTTGAGGCAGATCATTTCCCAGCTTTCTGAAGATTTGCTATTCTGATTTCCATGGTGACAATCCCACCAGTAATAGATGACTTCCTCTTTCCTCACATTCTCACTAGATTAATACATTTGTCATTTGTTTTATTGTCATTCTCACTGGTGTGAGATGAAATCTTAAAGTAATTTTGATTTCCCTAATGATGGTAAATATTCTCTCTCTTCTCCCTGCTCTTCTTCTCTCTCCCCCTCCCCCTCGATCTTATTCTTTGTCCTCCTCCTCATCTTCTTCCTTCTCCTCATCCTTTTTTTCCCCCTCTTTGTACTACTAGCTGTCTTGGAACTTGCTCTGTAGACCAGGCTGGCCTCAGACTCAGAGATGTATCTGCCTCTGTCTCCCGAGTGATGGGTTAAAGGCCTGTACCACCACCTCCCAGTTTGTTGAACATTTTCTTTTCTTCTCTTTTTTTCCCCTTTGGTTTTTTGAGACAGGGTTTCTCTGTGTTGCCCTGGCCGACCTGGAACTCACTCTGTAGACCAGGTTGGCCTCAAACTCAGAGATCTGTCTGCCTTTGCCTCCCAAGTGCTGGCGGGGATTAAAGGTGAACACTTTCAAGTGTTTTCCAGCCATTGAGTTTTATCTTTTGAGAGCTCTGTTTACTTCTGTACCCTAGCTTTTAATTGAGTTATTTGTTTTCTTGGTGTTCAGTTTTCTTTTTGTTCTTTATAAATGTTAGGTATATGAGTGCGTCTTTTGCCAAACAGAAGCTTTTCAGTTTCATGAGATCCCATTATAAATTGTTGGTCTTAGTGACTGTGGTGGTTTCAATAGGTTTGGCCCATGGGGAGTGGCACCATTAAGAGGTGTGGCCATTTTGGAGGAAGTGTGTCATTGTGGGGGCTTTGAGGTCCTCTTTGCTCAAGCTCTGTCTACTGTGGCATTCCAGTCTCCTCCCGGCTGCCTTCAGATCAAGATGTACAATTCTCGGCTCCATCTCCAGCACCATGGTAGCCTGTATTCTGCATGCTTCCAGCCACCACGATAATGGACTGAACCTCTGAAACTGTAAGCCAGCTCCAACTAAATGTTTTCCTTTATAAGACTTGGCTTGGTGATGGTGTCTCTTCACAACAATGGAAACTCTAAGACAGTGCCTGTGTTTTGTTTCTGTTTAGAAAGTCGTTTCCTTTGCTAATGTGTTCAAGACTATTACCCCTGACCCCCTTTCTCTCCCATGAGATTCAGGGTATCTGGCCTTAGGTTGAGGCTCTTGACTCATTTGGAAATGAATTTTATGCAGGGTGATAAAACAGATATATTTGGATTTTTCTATATGTAGCCATCCAGTTTGACCAGCACCATCTGTTGAAGATGCTGTCTTTTTTTCCCAGTGTGCATTTGGCTTTTTGTCAAAAATCAGGTGTCCAGCTGGGCAGTGGTGGCACACACCTTTGGCGCACACCTTTAATCCCAGCACTTGGGAAGCAGAGGCAGGCAGATTTCTGAGTTTGAGGCCAGCCTGGTCTACAGAGTGAGTTCCAGGACAGCTAGGGCTACACAGAGAAACACTGTCTCGAAAAAAAAACAAAAAAAAAAACCCAAAAAAACAAAACAAAACAAAACAAAAAAATTAGGTGTCCATAGGTATGTGGACTTACAACTGTGTCTTCGGTTTGATTTCATTGAACAACATGTTTGTTGTTATGTCAATACCATGCTGGTTTTTTTTTTTTTTATTAATATAGCTCTTAGAAGAACTTGAAATCTGCTCTGCTAACAGCTCATTGGCCCCTATATTATGCATAGTATTCAGGTTTTTTTTTTAGCTATCTTTTTTTTTATTTCCATATAAAGCTGAAAGTTGTCCTTTTAAGTTCTGTGAAGAATTCTGTTGGAATTTTGATGGGGATTGTGTTGAATCTGTAGACTTTTGTAGGATGGCTATTTTCCCTAGATTGATCCTACAATCCATAGCAGGTTTTTCTGTTTTCAGATATCTTCTTCACTTTCTTTTTTCCAGTGTCTTAAGGTTTGTATTATACACATCTCTATCTTACTGGCTATCATCTTGTTTTCTTATTTTTATTTATTTACTTACTTATTTTGAGTCTTCAGTATCACAGTGGTCACATGTTTGCTTGAACAAGCCAAAAATTGAGTTATGTGGCTTTGGAGCGACCTTTTCTCCATTTGCTTAGCTTCAAGGAGAATAAGGTCTTCAAGAGAAATGGAGAAGAGGCTAAAATGAACCGTCCCTCTGTCTCTTCACATTTGTTCTGTGGGATTGTGCAGTCCTTGTCCTTGGTCCCTAAACTTGGAAATCTCTTGTAATACTATAATTTGCCCTCATTGGTTTCTTTTTTATTTTTTCTCTAGTGAATAATTCAAGTGTTCTCAAATTTCTATTTTAAAAATGTCCCTCCAGGAATCCACAGTGAAAATGAGAGATTGTTTTACCACTAAACACAGCATGCAGCCTACCCCTGCTTTGATTTTGGAAGCTGACCATAATCTGAAGCAATTACCCTGACCTCCAGCTGGGCTGAGTTCTCCTTTTCTGAGTCCCTAGTTCCAGGGGCCTCTCACCACAGGCTGCCTGGTAAATGGTCTGACCTTCCAAAGCCCACGCTGACTTCTCACGATGAGGAAAGAGCCTCCCCTTTATGGTAGTCTCACAAGAGAAATGCTTACAATGTTGAGCACACTTAGACTGTTGAAAGCACAGGTTCAGCAGGCTCATGCTATTCCCACCTAGCTGCAGTCTCTAGCTGTAGTGATTTCCCAGACTGCATCTCTTCACACGCACGCTCGCACACATGCATGCATGCACACATTGCATACGTTCTTGCTCATTGTCATGTTCCATTGTTGCCTGGTCTCTCACCTAGGGAGGAGGAAGGCTCATTTGTGGATCACACTGCTAGGTATTGTTGACAACAGCTGGAGGTTGTGGATGGAGGCTGCTGAGAGCAGATCTCTGTCACCTGCCTCTACATTGGGCTGATTCTGATGGGGGTGCAGTGATATCCAGGAGGCTTTCTAGAAGAATGGCTACTTAGGGCTCCAGGGGAGTTCCTGGATGCTTTGCACGTTGACACAGAGCTGCCCTCTGGACCTACCACATCCGAGTAGCCTGCATCCCTGGATGAGCCATTCTGCCTCTGGAGCTGGGAAGGGTCCTTCTCGAATTTCTCAGTGTTTCCAAATATGGATCCTGTCTGTCACAGTGGTCACATCTACTCTTTATGTGACCCAAGCTATCTATTAAATCAGGGAGAAACAGCCTGAGGTTAATTTTAGTTATTTTCATTAGTTAACCTGTTCTGTGGCACTGTCTGTTCTGGAGGCAGCTTCTTCTCTCTCCATTTTTAGAGCGTTTCTGAATACCTAAGGGGGAAAAAAGGTTTCTTTGGATTTTAAGCTGAATATATTTGCTGATGAAGCCAAACACCCAAATAACCTTCAAGTGAATGATATATCAATCCCAGGGTAACAGTCACCACTTCTTTCCCACTTTCCCCCTCTTGAGAACTGAGTCCAATTCCATAAAATAAAATGTTTAGCTATAAAAAAAAATGAAAAATACAATTAATCTTAATCTTGTTTGCACTGTGTTTGCCGAAGCTTGCAAATTAATTTGGTTCTCATGTGCTCTTCTGAGTGTGAATGTTGCCCATGGCACAAAGTATGGTTTTAATATTTGTTTTATAAAAAACACTACTGTTACCACTAGTCTCTATTCATTCTTAGAGCTAGATTCTTGCTGCATTGTATAGGTTGAACTCTGAACTGCCTGGCTCAAGTGGCCCTCCTGCTGCAGCCTCAAGTAACTGGGGCCATAGGCACACCACCCCCAGTTATTTAAGAACTCACTTTTTACAGTGCTTGGGACTGAGCTGGGTTTTATGGCATACTAGACAAGCATTTCACCTTTGAGCTCCATCCTCAGCCCACCATACAGCCTTTTAGCAGAAACAAAATCCTGTTCTTCACCAAGCCCATAGTAGTTAGTTCCTCCGTTGGAGGCAAATTCCCATGTATCTATTACATACCTCTTTAGTTCCTGTATTATTTAAGTTTAAGATATTTGCTCTTCATTTCAGGTGCTGACAGCACAGTTTAGACTGGCTTTTGTTGCCACTTTTATATTTTCTATGTGGTGAGGAGGGCTCTACTTAAACTTTCTATCGGTGTGGGACATTACAGAGAGAATTTACAACAGTGCTTGAAGACAAAAGGTTAGACATCTCCCACTTTGCTTTTTTGTGAGTTAACATCAAGAAACAGCAGGGTTGAGACTAGCGAACAATACAGTCAGGATGGCTAAAGGTGACCCCAAGAAACCAAAGGGCAAGATGTCTG
>NW_022196915.1:48290909-48295742 GCF_008632895.1 Mastomys coucha
TTTTTGTATGTTTAGAATGCTGAAATGTTTTTGAAGTTAAATAAACAGTATTACATTTAAAAAAAAAACAGCAGGGTTGGAGAGATTACTTAGCAGTTAGAACACTTGCTGTTCTTCTAGAACACCTGAGACTCAGCTGAGAGATACAACGTGGTGCTTTTCTAAAGGACTTTCAACGGTAAGCTTGATGGCATTTAATTTTAGTTCTAAGTGCTAACTTTAGAATTTAACTGTCATCTAAGATTGTGACACAGTTATGTCTGGTTCCTCTTTGTGGAGACTTTTTGGGAAAGGATCCCAGATATCATGACTTAGTGTGTCTAATTCCTCTTTATGATAGCTTTTGTGACAGATTCACAGACTGGCTATATTCTGTATATTTTTTAGACTTATTTTATTTTATTTTACATATGTGAGGGTTTACTGCATGTATGTCTGTGCACATGTATAACTGGTACCCATGGAAGTCAGAGAACATTGGATCTGGATCTCTTGTTACTGGAATTAACCATGCAGGAGCCAGAAACTGAATCCAAGTCCTCCTGAAGAGCTGTCAATGCCCCTAACCACTGAGCCACCTCTCTCGTTTCGTTTAGTTTAGAGAAACTAAAACATCAGGAGAAAGAGAGAGAGAGAAAGAGAGAGAGAGAGAGAGAGAGAGAGAGAGAGAGAGAGAGAGAGAGAGAGAGAGAGAGAATATATATGTTTGTCTGTGTAGAGGAGGGTTTTTTCATATCACTGGGGAGACTGAGAAGTCTGTATTCAGTGTGAGTTGGCAAGATGAAGCCCTAAGATTGCTGGACATAGAACTTCAGCTTACAGGTTGGCAAGCTTAATACTCAGGAGGAGCTTGTTTTCTCAGCTTGAGTCTAAAGGCTGGAAAAGATAGATGTCCCTGCTCAAAGGCAGTGAGGCAGAAAGAATTCTCTTACTCAGCCCTTTGCTGGTGAGATGAGGCCCACCACATAGGGAAGGCAATGTTTTACTCAGCCTACCAACTTATATGTTAATCTCATCTACAAATGCTCTTATAAAAATACCAGAGTATCAGTTGAGAAGAGGAAGGGGACTAGTTAGAGTAGGTAGGACTGGTTGAGGAGAGGAAGGGGACTAGTTAGAGTAGATGGGAGACAGGAGAGGGTAAAGGGAGTGAACATGATAGAAAAATACTATGTATGTGTTTGAAAATGTTATAATGAAGCCTAGTATTATCTATAATGAATATAAACTAATAAGAACATAAAAAATTGAACCTACAAAATGAACTATTAGCATCCATGAATAGCGTCAGAATATTTAAGTTAGAATGTAATTTCCACATATTTATTTGGTTATTGATTATATGATAGACATGACCATGCTTTCAGAACGCAGAGAAAGGCAAGGCTTGAGAAAGTTGCAATACAATTATAAATAAATAAACAGAGTATTCTTTTTTCAAAGGATTAGGTAGATCTCTAGATCTCCTTTGCTTTGTGTCATAGCCCCATAGTATACACCACCCACTGCCATTAGGAAGTGGCATGGTGGTCCTCTCTCAGTTCTATGAAAAGGTGCTACCCACCCCAAAGGTGCTTACATTTAAATGAACTCTCAACAGGTCACCCGCTTCAAAAGAACTACTTAGGCTGGAGTTTCTGCTATTGTGATAGGTCACAATGATCCTTTTTTCTTACCACCAGTTCCATCTAACCTGGCTCAGAGAAACACTGGAGCTGACTCATCTAAAAAAAAATGCTTTTTTCTTCTTTTAGTTCCTTGGGTGGTCTGGAACTTACTATGCAGACCAGGCTAGTTTGGAACTCAGAGATTCACTTGCCTCTGTCCTTTGAGTGCTGGGGTTAAAATTGTTTGTTCTGTTTCAGAGTCTCTCTTCAATGGAGACTATGACTAAGCAGAAGCTCTCAATGTTCGTCTGGCCTAGCTGGTAAGGTTACATGGCTCTTAGCACAGGAAAATAGTGTTGGGGTGTGCAGAACATTCTGCGTATGGGACTCCTTCTTGTGGGGTTGGCTTATGAAAGATGTAACTCCTACATTCCCTAGTCTGATACACCAGGAGGCAAAACCTGCTATAATGATATTTGTTCTGTGGTAAACCTTCTCAGAAGCCTTTGGCTCAGTAGCTAGTCCAAAAGAAAGGTGTCAGAGGACTCGAAGTCTCAGACAGCTTGTCTAGAAGTTTCATCCACAGCAATATAAACAAAACAAGACATAGGACAACAATCACATACCAAACCACAGTAACAAAACCCCAAAACAAAAGACCCGAAATACTGGCTTTCCTTGGATTCTGTGGCCATTCCTGCTGCTGTCCCCTGTGACATCGAAGCAGATCTCTTATTCCATTTCTCTTCTCTCAGCCATCCCTCCTCTTCTTGGCGGGCCTGTTGCAGTACGGCCTAACTGTCCTAGACTCTTTCCCTGAGCTTAGCCATCCGGCTTCTCACCCACCATTGAGCTCATTTTCCTTTCTAGCTTACACACTTGCCTTTTGGGCTGATGAGATCTTTAGCTTTTCCCAGTCAGACTCTCTCTCTGCAGCTAGCTAAAATGACCTTGAGCCAATCATTCCGCTTCTACATCCTGATGTGGGGATCGCAGGCCTGAGCAGACCTGAGCTACCTTTGCTCTGTTTCTATGGTGTTGGGGATGGAACGCGAAGCTTTGTGTGTGCTAAGGCAAGCTCTTCACCACCTGAGCTCCATCCAATCCCGCTCTGGTCCAATTTAAAAACCTGTCACTTTACCACTGCTAACTTTGGAGGCAGCACCTTCCTTTTATGGTGATTTAGAAAACTAGATGTAATTGTTTCATAATGATTTGCTTCCTAGACTTCCTGTTCAGCTCAAAATTTTGTTACCCTCATGTGCTCCCAGCAAGTTGCTAAGGAAAATGCAAAACCCGCCATTAACACAAATAGCCTCTCACAGGAATTTTGGAGTTGATTTTGTTTTAGATAATCTGTCATTAAGTGTGCTCTCCCCTCCACCCCCATTTCAAAGGCAAATAAGAGTTCACTGAGAAATCAGATGATTAAACTCCAGGTGGGCACGCCTAGCAGCTGGGGCGAGTAGCTATTATATAATAAGTCACTTTAGACGGAGCTTCAAATGAAAAGTCCTTAAAACTCTTTAAATAATAAAGCATTTAAGAGTTTGTTGGAATTAAGGAAAAAGATTAAAATTGCATGAAAATACTTCATCAGAAGGAATGAAAAGTCGTTGATGCAGTCATTGCCTTTCAGCGTATAGTCAATGGTGAAGCCACCAGGCTCCAACCGAGAGCATCAAACTCCCACAGACAACTCTGGTTAAAATCTCTGAACACAAAACAAAGGGGCCTGGTTGTAGGAAAGTGACTTGTCACAGAGCCGGGTGGGGACCATACAGGAAGGAAGGCCGTAAGGGGGAGGGAGGGTTGAGAGTCATCAAAATTTGTTGTATGTGTGTATAAAACTGTTGAAAAGCAAATTTAGTCAATAAAAAATCAAGGGAACACACAAAAATAAAAAGTATTTTCATCGTCATGAGAAAAAGTGCAAAGAATTAATTATCCTTGTAAAACTGGAATGTGGTTCTTTCGTTAACAATAAAAAAATGGCTTTTGCTGGCGTTGTTTTTGTTTTAGGATAAAAAAATAATGCCATCCTTATAGAGTCTTACAGGCAAGGGGATTTGTGAGACTTAATTGGACTCGAAGTAAATGTGAGAGCCAAATGCGGTTTGGACAGGGCTGCACGCGCACCACTCTCCTGGTGTAATTTGCATGAAAAGGAAAGAAAAGAGCGAGAACTTTCAGGCTGATCCGCTATGAAGGACTTAATTCAAAACAGTTTTCTGCTTTAAAAAAGTGATTTATTTTAAATGTGCTTTGAAAAACAAAAGTCTTACCGGTAACCACCATTTTAGGTGTCTTATCTCAATGTGGGACTTCAGTAAAAGGTCAAATCTTAGAGAAGTATTTTTGGTCTGACTCAGTTCTGATCACAGATAAATTTTATCAAGAAAATGAAATGAGCTGAGCATTTTAAAGCCGGGAGTGCTTGTTTAGAGCGGCAGCACTTCCCCTTCCCTGCCCCCACCAAAATAAAGACTCCAAGGAGAGAACTTTGGTTGAGGAAAATCTAAACGGAACACATTTAAATGCTCCCGTACAAGTTTTTTCACACAACGTAGAATGGCAGTCGGGCTCTTTTGGAACAAACAAGGCGCAGTTGCTGGTTTTTTTTTTTTTTTTTTTTTGCAGTGCAATAGGCAAATTGAACTTCCTGCTTTATAACTGCCCTTAATTAAAGTGCTCTATTTTATCCCCGAAGTACAAGTGTGGAGCTTTAATTTCAGTTTAAGCCTTGTTTAACAGTCCCCAGCCCACTTCCCGAGGAACTCCCTGAGGACCCTTCTCGGTTCATTTTTTTTTTTTCCAGGATCTAGCATGACTTCTGGGTTTGTCATTGGCCTGGCCATGCTGGCAGCCTCTTGGGCTAATGGTCTGACTCACTGTGGGAGAAGACTGTGTCATTTTTGCCCAGGAAGAAGCCCTGACCTGACCATCCCCTTACTCGTTAACCTTAGCTCGTCCAGGGGTCGTCTCCTACCCCCACCCCCACAACAGGGTTTCTCTGTGTAGCCTTGAACTCACTCTGTAGACCAGGCTGGCCTCGAACTCAGAAATCCGCCTGCCTCTGCCTTCCAAGTGCTGGGATTAAAGGCGTGCGTCACCACTGCGGGGCTACTCCAGAGGTTGGAATGAGGGAGCAAAGGAAGTTACCATAGATCTATGGATTAAATCTAAACTGTGCACTAAGGAAAGAGCGAGGGAGCCTCATGTCTTT
>NW_022196915.1:48295833-48302330 GCF_008632895.1 Mastomys coucha
TGGGCCGGGGGAAGCGCAAAGCAGCCTAGCACAGAAGCTTGACAGCCTACAACAGGGTCAAGCCTTGGTCCACACAGGAACTGCAAGTTCCAGCTATAGTGGATCGGTGCTGCTTGTCATTGCCCCACTGATTGGGAGCTGCCGTGGCAGATACGGTCTGGCTTCCCGATAGAGGCTAGACTTCATACTGCTAGGCCAGAAAAAGACTCAGGTTCAAGAATCAAAATACGAGTTCTAATGAACGCATACCACTTTCTCCCCAATCTATCGTTAGAAAAATCATAAGCCAAACCACTGCTCAGTGTGTCCAGCAGTGAGAGCCTATGTGAGACAAGCTTCCTAGTCTACAGCTCATTTCCTATTCCTACAGAAGTTGTACGTCAGCCTGGTGGCCAACAGGCCCTGGAGGTGCAGAGGCAGTGGAACCTCCAGGCATTAGCCCTGTTTGTATGCTCAGCAGCAATCTGCCTGAGAGAGGAGAGTTGATTCTAGGCCATCTCCGTTTATTTTTTTCTACCTTCCCTCTGGTAAAACCCCATCTTGACTCCTGTGCCTTTACCAGCTCTTTGCTGTGTGAACTCTGGCGAGCACTATTGACCTGAACAGGGCTAGATTCTGCTGCTAGCTTGTGTCTGCTTTTTCTTACAGAGAACACTCAGATTTGGTTCATATATTGCCAGCAACGTGTCCAGCCCAGACAGTGACAGTAGTCTAGGCCAACTGGGATCTGTCATCAAAGATCAAGATGGTGAGTTTGCAGCTTGGCACGTGTGGTGGTCTGCATATGCTTGGCCCAAGGAGTGGAGGTATGGCCTTGTTGGAGGAGGTGTGGCCTTGTTGGGGGAAGTGTGTCACTGTGGGTGGGGGCTTTAAGATCCTTATCCTAGCTGCCTGAAATCCAGTTTGCCTGTGGAACAAGATATCGAACTCTCAGCTTCTCCAGTCCCACATCTGCTTGGAGGCTGCCATGCATCAGCCTTGATGATAATGGACTGAACCTCTGAACCTATAAGCCAGCCCCAATTAAACGTTGTCCTTGTAAGAGTTGCCTTGATCATGATATCTGTTCACAGCTGTAAAACCCTAACTAAGACAGAATGGCTGAGGAGTCCAGTTCTCATCAGTGAGACCTGAGCAGAAGAAGGGGGAAGGGAGGAGCTGAGAAGGCAGATTCTTCAGCTGCTGAGAAGAAGGGGGAAGGGAGGAGCAGGAGAAGGCAGATTCACAGGAAAGCTTTTGTGCTCCTGATGGCAAATGGAAGGATGCCCAAACCACTGTGCTCTTGACCTTTCACCTTTGCTTGATTGTAAGTGTGACCTAGAGCTGGGTCAGCCCTTTGTGACCATGAAGTTATAAGCCCAATTGCTTACTATGTGAAGGTAATAACCCACCACCTCCGTGAGCCACCACCATTGGAGGATTCTATCAATTGACCCAAGAGTCTTCATAGATGTGTGTGAAGAAAATACTCTTAAAGTTTCGTTAACCTGTTTTATATTTATCCTGAGTCTTTAAGGTAGGAAGTGGTGGTGAAGCTTATAGTCCCCATGGGGTTAAACACATTGGTGATTAACTCTGATGAGTCACCAAGAACAGTTCAGTGCAGCATTAAGGAAGAAATGACTCCAGTGCTTTTCCCTGGAGTCATTTAACCAAGAATGAGTCCAGGTCTGAATTACCTACTTCATGTTTGCTGTGTCTTCTCTCCACTGTCTGTCTGTCTGTTGTAAGAGTCTGAATCTGTACTTGCCTGAAGAGTGTCTTGTGAATCTGTCCCTGTGTCTGTGTTCACGTCTGTCTGTGTGTCACTGTATGTGTTTCTGTATGTGTGTGCCTGTCTGTCTGTCCCTCACAAAGGGATTTGCTCTGTATTTGTTGAACATCACAGAAAACATCACATGGGGGAAGGGATGAGGGATACTTCATAGAAATCTTTAACAGAGTTTACAAAGAATTGAGTCACTGACTCCAACTGACCCCTAATTGACCAAGATAATAAACAGTATTACAAACATCATTGTTTACCGACCAACATAAATATAAATGCTATGTTCAGCATTTATGGTGGAGCTTCATTTTAGAAGGTTGTTTTCAACATCTGTGTCTGCTGCTTTCAGCAAATGCTACCCGTGCATTGTTCTGGGTCAGGGACATGAAAGAGTACCTAATTTAAGATTGCAGCTCTGCATTAGCTTAGGCTGTAAAAGTTGATTGCATGGGAAATCCAAATGAGTTTGATGGTTATATTGCGCTCTTAAAGGCAAGTTAAACAGGCTGAGTGCACAGTAGGATATCAATCTTAAGTCTTAAGTGACTTCAAGGTGTATTATTAACTCTGGCTGTGAGGTCCAGTAAAAGTTCTAGTCTCTTACAGTGTAAGAGATATTTTCAGAATATTGCATAACCACAGTAGCTGATACTCATATCTATCAATTAATGATCATTAAGTGTATTTTCATACATGGCTAAGATGGCAACTTGGGGGGAATGAATGGGTTCAAAAGCAGTGACATCATCCAAATGGCTCACATGGCTTGCCAGAGCTCATTGTTAATTGGGGAATTTTGTAGGTCAGTTGCTAAACTCAGCACTTCATCATTGTGGATGCAGTTACAGAAGCTACACCATGCAGAACTCACTGCTTCCCATGTATCTGGCTGCAGTTCACCATCAGTATGCAATTGAAGAGTGGACTCTAAGTAGGAAGGCTGTAAGTGCTGTGGGTGCCATGAGAGTGAACTGGAAAAGTACCCCCACTTTGTATTGAGTTCTCCACTCTTCATATATCAGCACTCAGACTGGGAGTTTTACAATTAAAAAAAGAAACTTGAATTCTTTTAGGTGATAGAAGTGAAATGATAGCAAAATGAAATGGACTTTTACTCTGTAAAAGCATACTGCTGAAGGCATATTGTTGCACATTGTGTAAACTAGTTTGTGGTGGTTTGAATGAGAATGTCTCCTGTAGATATGTGCATGCTCATCCCCAGTTGAATTATTTGGAAAAAATAGGAGATATGGCTTTATTGGAGGAGGTGGACTTTGAGGTTTCCAAAGCCACAGCAGGCCAAGGCCAGACCCAATCTCTGGCTGCCCGCTGCCTGAGGATCATGACCCAATCTCTCGCTGCCTGCTGCCTGCAGATCATGAAGTAAAGCTCTCAGCTATTGCTACAGCAGTATGCTTGTCTGCTTCCCGAGGGGATGATCATGGGCCAACCACAGCAGTAACACAGGAACTAAAACAGAATTAAGTGTACAGCTGCATACACTGTGAACCAGGCAACAAAGAGCATCACTTCTTTGCTGCGCACACTGCTTTCTCAGGCCCCTGACACCTCTGTCTGCTATGCCTTCAGTCTTCTTATTGAAGTTGTTCTTTGCTGTCCTCACCAGCGGCCTAAGAGATGGATGACTAATTTCCTTAGACACATGAAAGACTTTACATTTGTTCCTTTGTGTCACAAATAACAGTTCCCAGAGCCAGATGTGGTAGCATACTTCTATGATTTCTGCACTTGGGAGGCTGAGGCAGGAGGATTGCAAATTTGAGGGCAGGCCACAAAACAGAGTGAGACCATGTTTCTAAAAAGAATCATTATCAGTAACAATGGTAACAACACAAGCCATGCTATTTTTACTTGTTTTTAAATAACAGCCTCTTCTACTTACTACCTCCTATTCTTCTTCCTCCTCTTCCTCTTCCTCTTTCTCCTCCTATGAGAGACAAAGTCTTACTGTGTAGCTCTGGGTAGACTAGGACACTCTATGGAGACCAGGCTGGTCTCAGACTAATCAATCCTCCTGCCTCTGCCTCCTGAGTGCAGGGAAATTTATTGCAAACCAATCAGAAATGATCCCTATATAAACCTAGCAGTTTAAGGTAAGGAGAAGGGATGCTGGGAATGTTGAATTTGAGGTTAGCCTTACATCGTGAAATCCTGACTTAAAATACCCCCCAAAAGTCAGGAAACAAGGCAAAGCAGTTTTAATGTCATTAATAACCAAATCTCCTGAGCTAATCGCAGTCAGTACTTTTCTATAAGCCCTCCTACACATTTTTCTAGGTGTCTGAAAATGTTCTTTCCTTCAAGAGTGTTTTACTTATCACTGGCATGGTGTCACATGCGCGTGATCCCAGCACTCAGGAGAAAGAGGCAGGAGAATCATGAGTTCAAGGTCAGTCTGAGGTATGAGGTAAGAGTCTGTTTAAGCAAAAAAATGTTTTAATTGTGTATGATACTATTTAGTAACCTTAGAAATGTTATAATACCAATGTTAGTATATTCCATGTCGGTTTGTCAGTGTGCTAATTGTCTCAGAACATGTGACAGACTGGGAGGTGCTGCTCCAGAGGAACATAATCGAGTAGTATTTCGGCAGAGCTGAGGTGGTGGTTGTGAGTTTGTGAGTTAGAGAAATCATCAGGGTTTTGGGACTTTTCCCTATTAGGGAAAGAACACTCAGAATCGGGGGAAACAAAAAGCTATAGTTACTGAGCAGGAAGAATACACAACAGGATGGGGAGAAGACCAGAGGGTGGGGATGTGGACAAGTGTCTTGAGGGACTGACAGACTTGGGACTACTGGTGCCCAATATTATCTACAGATCTAACTCATAGTCTTTCACATTTATGTTATATCAATGATAAAAATCACACATCCAGACGTGCAGTGGTGGCGCATGCCTATAATCCCTTGGGAGGGAGAGGCAGGTGGATTTCTGCGTTCGAGGCCCAGTCTGGTCTACAGAGAGAGTTCCAGGACAGCCAGGGCTATACAGAGAAACCCTGTCTCAGAAAATAAAACAAAACAAAAAACCAAACACCCCCCCCCCCCAAAAAAATCACACACTCATGTGCTTTTATATTAAACCACAAGGGTTCCCTTTGTTTCCCTTCCCAACTCCCTCTGCAATCTTTGTTCTAGGGAAGGAAGGTCTTTACTTTTAGGGCACATTTTACCACCCCATTTATTCTTTGGTGGTGGTGTGTGTATGGAAGTTGTGTGAGTGGAATGAAGTTTTTCTCATTTTTTCCTCAGCCATTTTGTGGAACCCCAGAGTTCTAAGGGTCATGGTTACTAAGACGGAGGAAGACAACGTGTTTATGTTTTTTCAGTGGTTGTCAGCAGTGGCCCCATGGCTGGAGAGTATGATCCTGCTGGATCGAATTGCCTCCCAGAGAAGCACAGGGTCTGGAAATCAACTGGTTCTTCTCGACTGCCATCAGCAGTTTCTTCTTTACTTGGTTCCAACCAATCTAACACACTTATTCAAAGTTCAAATCAGTATTTACACCAGCATGATGACATTGGTTGCAATGTTCAGCCTAGGGGATTTTTACTAATTCAGATCAGTAGCCTGGTGATCAAAGGGAGGGAGTTCATTGTGTGGGCATCCTGCCAAAGGAATGCACGGGGGGGGGGGGGGGGGGGGGGGGGGGGGGAATTTCCTGGCATTGCCTCTGGCCCCAGGTATGGAAGGAAGAAGCACCTGGAAGGATTGATAAAGTGAGAGTAAAGGCAGGGCCCAGAGGGAGGCGGAGAGGTGGGAGCATCTGAGGAGGCCGAGAACTGGTTGACAGAGCATGTGTAGTGTGACAGCTGGAGTGTCACGTGTGTTAGGTGTCTTCTGAGGCTCTGTTGAGAGGCAAGTACAAACCTGGGACTATGACCAGGACAGTTCATTCCAGCTCCTGATGTGGCCATTTTCTGCACTTGGATGAGCAGTGGCTTCGCCTCTCCTTAGCAGTGAAGGTGACAGGTAGTGATGTAGCCGGCGGAGAGCACAGATGTATGATCTTGCTGATGTTTACGCAGGGCATGGACTCAGGCACAGGTTGCTGCTAAAGATGACAGCTATTTGGAAGAGAGGAAAACAGGCCAGCTAAGCAGCCTCCATGACACCTGGATCCGGGGTGGGCCCTGCTGAGCAGGAGTGAGGCACACCACTTAGAAATCTTGGAAGGAGAGTAGACATTTTTGGGGTCTTGTATGAAATTCACCCCTTCAGGTAATCTCTTTGAATGATCACCCTCATGCTTGTGAAGCAGTCGGGAGGAAGCCTCTGGCTTCCATGACTTAAGGTGATGCTGTGCTGGATTCTGCCATCCATTATCCAGCTGGCCTCATCTGCAAGTTCCACATTGGCAGATTCACTAAAAACAGATAGGAAATAATTTTTGGGGAAAAACTGTGCCTGTAGAAAATATGGACAGACTTTGTCTTGTCACTAATCCTGAACAATACAGTAACAGCTATTCAAATTTATCTGGGGATTATAAATCAATCTAGAGATGTTTTTTTTTTATTTTTTTTTTCTTTTGTTTTTTTGAGACAGGGTTTTTCTGTATAGCCCTGGCTGTCCTGGAACTCACTCTGTAGACCAGGCTGGCAATCTAGAGATGATTTAAGGTGTGGAAGAGGGTGTGTGTATGGAGTCTAACTACAGTGGGAACTTCAGCATTTGTAGATCTGGAGTTCCTCTCTCTCTCTCTC
>NW_022196915.1:48302340-48325574 GCF_008632895.1 Mastomys coucha
ACACACACACACAGTAAAAAGGCCCAGTTGGAATCAGACCAAAGTGGTATTTTTAGGTTTTCTTAGTTATGCAAATCAGCTGTCATTCCCATGGGGGCACCAGGGACCCCGAGAGGGGTTGGTCAGTTTAAGCTCCTCTAGCTTGCTTTGAGCATCTAGGTGGAGATGGCTGTATCTCACGCAGGCTGGAAGCTGCTCCTCTGTGTAATAGCCCATTTCTGCTGAGATAATGGCCCCCACTTCCCTTATGAGGGAGGCTTCCCCATATGGGTGTGGACAGTAGCTTCACCTCATCTGAGGCAAAGTACGCAGCTCTTTTTGCCTGCGCTTTTCCATTTATAAAAGGAGAGTGATGATGGCAACAACAATCGGGCAACAACCTTTTCCAGTTGTTGGAGACTTGAAATGAGGTCATACCTAGAAGTGCTGAGTCATGAAAGTGCCCAACTGAGCTGTGACAGCTCAGGGCACTCAGGAGATTACATTCCTGTAAAGTTCTTGCCTCTGTGTTAGGGAACACGCCCTGATAGGCTAATATGACCTTGGATTTTTTTTTTTTTGTTTTATTTAATTCATTTCTGTGGTATTAGGCCTCATACACCTTGGTCCTTGAACCCTTTTCTTTCCTTCTTCTTTTTTTTTTTTTCAGACAGATCTCATTACGGATGGTTGACCCACCATATGGTTGCTGAGATTTGAACTCAGGACCTTCGGAAGAGCAGTCAGTGCTCTTTCCAGCTGAGCCATCTCACCAGCCCCTCTTGAACCCTTTTTACTGCACTGCCAGTGCCTCATCACACACTCTTCTACAGTGTCCCTCCTAGTCAGAAGATGCTGACTGCCCTGAATTGTGACTCTCTCTGCTCTTTTCTTTCCAAAAAAATAAAGGAAAGAAAAGAAAAACAACAAACAAACAAAAATACACAAAAATGAAAGTAAAACAAACAGGTAAAATAACAATAAGAAAACAAAACAAACAAACAAAAAGCCAAACCAAAATGCAAAATGAAACCAAAGTCCAGAGAAACACCACTGAGCTGGCCCACTGCTCTTGGGCGTGGGCCTGCTGTGGAGCTGGTTACTGACCAGCATTGGTAGATCTCCCAGGACTTCCCTGTAAGTTGCTTTAGATACTCAGATTGCTTTATTTTGCAAAGTCAGCAGAGACCCAGTTCTGAAGTCCCAGACTCTTGTTTTTGGAAGAAACTAGTGGGACTATGGGAGACTGGAAGCTGCACCTTGGAATATGAGGTTTCCTGGGAACAGGCTCACTTGGGTAGGATGCTAGAGCGGCCTTGTCTGAGAACAGATGACTGGTGAGCTGGATGGGCTGGATGGGGTGGGAGGCTGTGAAAAAGCATGTGGAGTGGGCTCTGCTCAGACTGTACGAACAGCTTTCTGCAAACAGTTCTTCTCACAGGGAGGGAAGCCCCCTCTGTGGGTCACAGCCTCTGAACTGTTTTCAGTAGTTTAGCACTTTATACCCAGTCTCTGAAGAGACTGGGATTTTGGAGACGGAATCTGCTTGTTTGCTCTTGATGGCTCATATCTTTTTCTTTCTGTGGTACTGAAGAGGCTGCAGAGGTTTGTTAGCCAGGGCTGCCATAAAGCACCAAACTGGAGGCAGGGAAGAGCAGGGACTGTCTGTCTCCCAGTCCCAGAAGCTGAAGTGTGGGTCAGGGTGAAGAGACTGGTCCAGGCTCTTGTTTGGATTTGTGATGGTGTCTTCTCCCCATCTCTCATGGCCTCCCTTCTATGCTTGTTTGTCTTTGTGTCCAAGACCTTCCTTTTTATAAGAGCATTGGTCCCATGGATTAAGGGCCTGTTCTATTCTAGTATGACATCATCCTTGCTCTATTCTAGTATGACACCATCCTTGCTCTATTCTAGTATGATAGCATTCTTGCTCTATTCTAGTATGACATCATCCTTTATCTAATCACCTCTGCAGTGACCCAGTTTCAGGGCACGTTGATGCTTTTTCTAGTCAGAGATGGGAAGATCATCTCTGTATATACCTTACGCAACACAACAAAAATCAGTCTTCCCCAGATGCCATTTCATCTTTGGTAGAAACATGTCTGACTGTGTCAACTCTCTCTCCCCTCTGTCTGTGAGCCTGGTTTCCACTCCACAGTCTTTTGCATTTATGTGCTTAGTTAGAGTGTGTAGTGGCCATGTTGGCTCTCTGGATGCAAGGGTCTGAAGATGTCAAGTACTGTTTTCTTGTGGGTCATTCTTTTTTTTTTTTTTTTTTTTCTTAATCTCATCTATACTAGATTCTTTTTTTTTTAAATTAATTTTTTATTGGATATTTTCTTTATTTTCATTTTAAATGTTATCCCCTTTCCTGGTTTTCCTCCCTCCCAGAAACACCCTATCCCTTGTGGGTCATTCTTAATTTATTTACTTAATCTGTAAAGAACATTTTGATGGCTCTGTAATCTTTGGATGATAGGATCAATTCTGGAATTTCTTTACAGGAATTGCTACCATATGGCTCCTATTGTAGACTCTCTGGGTTGAGTCTGGTGCCAGTCTATCCTAGTTTACTTGCTGTGATAAACTACTCGGACCAAGAATAACTTGGGAAGAGTTTACTTGGCTACATTTCCAGGTCACGGTCCACCAGTGAGGAAAATCAGGGCAAGAATGCAAGGTGGGAACCTGGAGGCAGGATCCATGGAGGGGCTCTGCTTACTGGCTCAGTCTGGTTTGAGTGTTCACGAGCTCATGGGTAGTGTTGTAGTTTGCTTTCTGTTGCTGGGATATACACCATGACTAAATGCAACTTAGGAGGAGAGGAAAGGGTTGCAGTCCATCATCGAGGGAAGCCCAGGCAGAAACTCAAGGCAGGATCTCAAAGCATGGAGGGATGCTGATAACTAATGTTTTTCCTTGGGCCTGCTCAGCTACCTTTCTTATGCAGCCTAGGCCCAACTGCCCAGGAATGATACCATCTGCAGAGGTACCATCAATCTTTAATTAGGACATTCCCAAAGACATGCCCACAGACCAGTCTGATGGAGACCCTTTGTCAATTGAGGTTCCCTCTTCCCAGGGGGCTCTAGTCTGTGTTAGATTAACAACAAAAACTAACCAACATAGTCCTTTGGTTCCATAAGCAGCCATTTCTTTCTCTCTTATATTTTTGACCTAATTGCTCCTGGTCTGCTCACATATGTTTATCTGAGCCTCTTGACTGTTCTCAAGCATAGGGTATCTTTCTTAGGAAAGCATGGGACTCATAAGCAAACTTCTCATTTGAAAAGGCTCACCAAAAACACTTAAATTTAAGAGGCAGTGGAAGAAATATGAGGAAAAATTTCTACTTTAATCTTATTACAAACTCCTTATATTTAAGGAACTAATAGTGAGCAAAACACAATCATTTCTTGTTTGTTTTGTAGTGGTCTTGCTGGCTAGTCCAGGTTGGCCCAAGACTTACTATTTAGTCTAGACTGACGTTGAACTTGTGCTTTTCCGGACTCCACTTCTGTTTTAGTCAGGGTTTCTATAGCTGTGATGAAACATCATGATCAAAAGAAGTTTGGGGAAGAAAGGGTTTATTTCACTCACATTTCCATATTGAGGGAAGTTAAGACAGGAACTCAAGCAGGGCAGGAACCTGGAAATAGGAGCTGATGCAGAGGCTATGGAGGGGTGCTACTTATCAGCTTGGTCTTATGGCTTGCTCAGCCTGCTTTCTTTTAGAACCCAGAGTTACCAGCCCAGGAATGGTACCACCCTCAATGGGCTGGGCCCTCCTGCATCAGTCACTAATTAAGAAAAATGCCCTATAGACTTGTCTACAGCCTGATCTTATGGAAACCTTTTCTCAATGATGTTTCTTCCTCTCAGATGACTCTAGCTTGTGTCAAGTTGTCATAAAAAGTAGACAGTACAGCTTCCCAAGAGCTAAGATGATAAGTATATGTCATCATGCCTGACAATAGCATGGTGGTCTAGCTTGAGGCCTTGCATATGCTAGGCAAGTGCCCATAATGGAGCTACTACAGTGAAACACAGAGCATGACAAAATGTAAACACTTTTAAAAATTACTTTGCTTAAAAAATGATGAGAGGGGAAACCTGGGAAAGGGATAACACTTGGAATGTAAATAAATAAAATATCCAATTAGAAAAATTATACTGAGAATTTACCCCCAGGAAGTGATTGGACAAGTAAATATAGTTTACACAGAGAAATACTTATTTCCGAGTCCCCTAGTCTCTGGGGTTGAACCTAGGGACTCATACATGTTAGGAAAGCACTTGGACACCTGGAGGCTGAACTCCACACATCCGGCCTTGTGGTTTTTAATACTAGCTGTCTTAGGGTTTCTATTGCTGTGAAGAGACACTATGACCATGGCAACTCTTATAAAAGAAAGCATTTAATTGGGGTTGTGCCTTAGGGTATTAATGCTATGACACCATGACTATGGCAATTCTTATAAAGGAAAACACTTAATTGGGACTGGCTTACAGTTTCAGAGGTTTAGTTCATTATCATCATGGCAGGAAGCATGGCAGCATGCAGGCAGACATGGTGCTGGAGAAGGAGCTGAGGGTTCTACATCCTGATCCGAAGGCAGCAGAAGGAGAGACTATGAGCCACACTGGGGATAGCTTGAGCACAAGAGATAGCAAGGCCCATCCCCACAGTGACACACTTTTCTCCAACAAGGTCACACCTACTCTAACAAGGCCACACCTCCTAATAGTGCCATTCCCTATGGCCAACTACTCAAACACATGAATCTACGAGGACCATACCTATTCAAGCCACCACACTGTACTCCCTAGCCTTCATAGGCTTGTAGCCATAATATGATGCAAAATGCAATTAGTTCAACTTCAAAAGTCCCTATGGTCTATTACAGTTTCAACAATGTTTAAAAGTCCAAAGTTCAATGTCTCTTCTGAGACTGATGGTACTCGCTCAACTTTAATCTCCTATAAAATCATAATAAAAAAGCAGATCACATACTTCCAACATACAACATACAGTGGCTCAATGCATACATTACAGTTCTGTAAGTGAGGAAATACTGGACCAAAGAGGTCCCCAAACTGGCTGGGCAAACTCCAAACTCTGTAACTCTATGTCTGATGTGAAAGCACCCTTCATCTCTAACTCCTTTCAGCTCTGTTGACTGCAACATTCTTTCTCGGGGGCAAGCGGCTCTCCTTGGCAGAAATCTCCTGGCTCTGGCATCTCTAACATCTCCAAGGCAATCCAGGCTTCGCACAATGATCTCTCTGGGTCTCTCGGCAGGGATACCCCTGCCATATGACTGGCCTCAGCCAATTTCCTTAGCCTCAGAGGGAGAGTCTGTAACCCTTTCTTCTATTCTTGATGCTAAAGCCAGAACCATGTAACCAAAGCTGCCAAGTTCTGCTGCTTGTGGGCTTGGACCATGGCCCCCTCTTTCAAGTTCATCTTCATCAACTTTCTGGTTTTGACTATTTCCTTCACTGCCTAAGCTTGGTTGCCCTGAAACTTGCTCTGTAGACCAGGTTGGCCTTGACTTAGATACCTGCATGCCTCTGTCTCTAGAGTGCTAAGATTAAAGGGAAGTACCACCATGTCTGGACCTAAGCTTTTCTTTAATTCCTTTTCGCAAGATGGAAGATTAGCTGGGTGGGATGGTTTTCTGAGGCCATTTTCCTCTATTCCATTTCTTAATCTGTTAATCTCCTTGAATCTATTTAGCTCCATTCCACTTCCTGGTGGCTTTTTTCTCCTTGAACCACACATTTCCTCTTTCTCCTTGGCTTGCTACATTTAATCACATTGCTCTTGCTCTTCATAAGAGTGAAACATAGGATAGGGTCTATACTAGGCTGTTTTGAGATTTCTTTTGCCAGTGCAATTAGTCTAAGTCTCTTCACCTTAATCTCAGGGAAACTCTTTGGGTAAGGGCAAAAAGCAGCCACATTAGTCACCAAAATATCACAAAAATGATCTATAGGCATCATACTAAAATTCTTCTTTTCTGAAATCTCTTGAGCCAGGCTCCCCACATTCAAATCACCCTCAGCACTATTGTCTTCCATGCTTCTAGTATTATGGCCCATTAAGCCCACTTAAATAATTCTACTGCTTACCTAATGCAAAGTCCCCAAATCCACATTACTCCAAAGATAAGCAAGGTCAGGCCTATCACAGCAATACCGTAGTCACTAGTTTTATTGCTGTGAGAAGACACCATGACCAAGGCAACTTTTAAAAAATAAAATATTTAATTGGAGCAGGCTTATAGTTTCAGAGGTTTAATTCATTATCATCATGGTGGGAAACATGACAGTGTACAGGCAGACATGGTGCTGGAGAAGGAACTGAGCATTCTTCATCATCTTGATTCACAGGCAGCAGAAGGTGCCACTCCCTATGGGCCAAGCATTCAAACACGTGAGTCTATGGGAGATATTCCTATTCAAAGGATCACAGACTAGGTTACTATTCAGATACTTTATCCATTGTCATCCATAGCAAAACCCAAAGTGGCACACAAACAGACATGGTGTTGGAGAAGGAGCCAAGAGTTCTACATCTGGATTAGCAGGCAGCAGGAAGAGACTAACAGTAGTCCTTGAGCATCTGAAAACCTCAAAGGCCAACTGCCATGATACATATCCTACTCAAGGCCACATCTACTCTAACAAAGCCACACCTCCTAATAGTGCCACTCCCTACCAAACCCACAAGTCATTTAACATCCAGGCACAGAGGAAAAATTGAATAGTTGGTGTTGCTATGGCTGTAAATTGGAATGCAGCTAGTAACACACTGGCACAGAATGTATTAGCGTTGATAGGATGGTATTCCTAAGGTAATGAAATAGTATCATACACAAACAAAGCACTTTTTCTTTTAGACAGACTCTTACCTCATAGCTCAGACTGATCTTGAACTCAGGATTCTTCTGTCTCTTTCTCCTGAGTGCTGGGAATCAGGCACGTGCCACTGTGCCAGTGAGAAATATAACACTTTTGAAGGAAGGAATATTTTCAGACACCTAGAAAAAGGAAGATTTATAGAAAAATACTGACTGTGATTAGTTCAGGAGACTTGGTTATTAATGACATTAAAATAGCTTTGTCCTGTTTCCTGACTTTTAGGGGTTATTTTGAGACAGGATCTCATGATGTGAGGCTAACCTCAAATTCAACATTCCCAGCATCCCTTCTCCTTACCTTAAACTGCTGGGACTGACACTCTGGGGGTCTGATTGGTTTGCATTAAGTTTTTTTTTGTTTTGTTTTTTTTTTTTAAAATAAAACAGTGAATCAACATGATTGCCTTTGGAGTTTCTAATGGCCACTGGTCCTGAAGAAATTTTCTTCCCACAGATCTTGAACAACTGACTCCATGATGAACCTTCATGCTTTGATCAAGACGATTGTTCGATTGTTCGATTGTTCGCTTGCTTGCTCGCTCGTAGTCAACAAAGCCACAGGTGACCCTCTTGTTCCCCAAACACTCTGTAACTATTCTACCTGATTGGTTTATCTCCCCTGGTCTGCTGAGCCTGACTGACACTCTGGGGCTGAGCTCATCTGGATGAGTCTAAGCTCCCCCTCCCCACCTTTCCCAAAAGATCAACACCTTGCCATCTGCTTGCGAGGCCTTGGAAGCATATGGACCAGTTCAGAGCACCTGCATCCCAGGCCTCCTCCAAATTCTGCACTTCATCACCTCCATCAGAGCCTGATAAGAAACAGCACTGGTGGGAGATAGTTTAGAATTCATCTTTTTGCTCTTACAATTTCTGTACTTGAATCAAGCCAGACCAATGGATGTTTCCATTCTTGGAATGTGTGTCAAGTTATTCCTGACATTACATTCACTGGTTCCATTTTAGTATTATCCAAGAAAAACAAGAACTTATAAATGTCACAATGGTATTATCTCACAGAATCCTCTGAAACAACACCCCAAGACTTGGAAGAGGGTCGTATAGAAGCCTGAAGTATTGGGCACCTATTTCCAAACAATCTTTAGTCTTTAATTTTCTATGCCTTTAAAAAATTATCTAAGATTTCAACAATTCATATTATTAATTCCTTAGGTTTTCATGGTCTTCACAAATTCTTTTAATGGAGGAAATGCCAAGAGTTCATTTCTTTTTCTTTGACCTGAACGTTTGAAGAGTTCTATCTTCCATACATACACTAACATAGACACTGCTAGCAACTCTACTGACTTTCCAAACCCTGTTCATAGGAATAGACTAGAAATTTCTTCAGGCCATATTCAAATGAATTCCCCAAATCTCCAGGTGAGTCTAAGTAACTGGTCCCTTGCAATGACTGGCCCAGGGCTGAATTTTCATAGCATGATGCAGTCTTCCAGGCCTGGAGCATCTGACAGTGTCTGTGAATGGTTCAGATGCTACAGCTGGGGCAGAGGAGTGCGGCTGACATTTAGGGGCTGGATGCCAGGGATATTGTCCAGTATCCTACAGCACAACCCAAAGAACTGCCTGGCTCAGAATGTGAGTCAGAAGGCTGAGGACAGCTGGACCAAACTGTCAGCTTCTAGAGGCCCAGGACCAGTGTTTCTACATGTTGATAAGTTAGATGAACAAGTAGGTGATCAGAACATTTCCTCTCCTCCAACACTGGCCAGGTTAAGAGGGAGAAGCAAGTTAGAGTACAGGGTAATGTTTAGACAAAAGACATCTATTCTGGTATTTTAAAAAACCACCACCCATCCCAGCAAAAATGCAGGGTGTTGGTGGTGCACTGCCCAGCACTTGGAAGGCAGAGGCAGGTAGATCTCTGTGAGTTCAAGGCCAGCCTGGTCTATAAATTGAGTTCCTGGACTGTTGTGGATAGCCCTGGTGCTGATTGTATTTTGATGCTATTTCAACTTCTCCAAGAGAAGTTACCTGGGGCGAGGAGTGAATCACATACTCAGGACCTCATGGGACTCTTCTAATGAATAAAGAAACCAATCACTGGGCGAGAAGGTGGGACTTTTGGGTTGGAGAGAGGAAGGCAGGAGGCAGGAGAGAGATATGGGATTTTGGATGGGGACAGCAGGAGGACAAGATGTAGCTACTTGTGACCCCCAGTTTAGATGGCAGATCTGCTAGGTTTAGCTACCAGAGGATTTAGATTTATTATGGCTTACAAGATTAGGATTCTAGTTGTTGTGCCCAATGGTTGAGTTACCATTGATTCTGAACTAAGTTTGTGTGGTGTTTTCCTGTTGGCAACCAGCGCCAACATAAAAGAAATAAAGAGTTCTTCTGGTAATAGGAGTAAGAAATAGATAGGAAGAGATTGAAGGAGATAAGAAGAGGTAGGCTAGCCATACTGTACCGTACCCACGTGGGAAAAGTAAAATATTAGACGACACGAAGTCTGGTCACTCAGTCATCTTGAATTTAATAATAATTCCTTTGTTCCCGCAACAGGTAAAATACCTGGGGCAAAACCCTTCCCCCAAACTACGTCAGTGTAACAGTCCAATCAGTAACTTCCTTCTTGCTCAATGGGGGTGGAGCTTCTGAATGTAGCTGGTTCCGTTCAACAGTGGGCAGCGCTGCGTTACTGTCCGGGCTTTGGGGAGGGAGTCTACATTTTCCTTCATGCGGTGGCTTGACTGGGTTCTAGAGAGAAAGGTACGGTGGCGAAGCATGGGTTTGCCAGATGTGCACCCCAAAGGGCAGTGAGAATTTTGAAGCTTAGGCCTGGCATGATAGCGCCCCCTCCAGTGGGAACTCAGTGAGCTGGGTGGAGAGATTTTGGAGCTCTGAGTCATCTCCAAGAGATGAGAATAGGCTATCCTTGCCTGCCAGTGTCTGGGGCCTGCGGCATAGCAAGAGTTACATTTTTTTTTTTTTTTTTTTTAATATTTCCCACAACACAGGTCAGCCAGGGGTACACAGGCTTGAAAAAACCAAAAAGGTGTTGTATATGTTTCTCATATTTATAGAGAATAGGCTGAGATAAAACCTTATATTCTTTGCTTTTGTTTACTTCTGTCTACTACAATAACCCTTGGAAGTAGTTTTTAATTTTATTATCTGAAATTTATTTTATCTTCTCTTGAGATAACCATTGGTGTATGTGTTTGTGTGTGTGTGTGTGTGTGTGTGCCCGCATGGGTATTCGAGTGCCCACACACCTCTTTTTTTTTTTTTTATTAAATTGTTTTTTTTTTTTCTTTTTTACACTTTTATTGCATTATGATGGGGAAAGTTACATGATTTCAATTTATCTGAATTTGTTAACATTAAAAACATATTTTAATTAAATAGAATTGAATCACATTCTTGTGATTTTGCACCACCGCTCCTCCCATAGACCCCCCTTCAATACCTTCAATATCTTTTTTGTCATATTCCTTAAAATTTATAAAATATTATAACAATAAAGATAAGTATTATAAAAGTTGTTTTATATAAACAACAATCAATTCAACAGTCTTATGTAGATGCTCGTCTACAGCAATAGTGAAAATACATTTTTCTCAATATAAATTTTAAATAACTCCAAACATATTAGCTGTATACTTAAAAATAATACATCACAACTAATATTTTCTTAAATGAACATGAATATATAAAGTCTTTTTGTTTGTTTTGTATTTAGTAGAGTTTAAAATCTTGGCTCTTACTGGCCCACACACCTCTTGAACAATGCAATTATGGCATCAGGAGTAGGCTTTTGCAGAGCTCTGAGGATTCTAACTGGTCCTCGTGTTTGCAGGACCACTGTGCCACCTCCTCAGCCTCTATCTGGATACTTACAGCAAGCTTGACGAGGACTGGGAGTAGAATCTTTTACCAAGCTTTGTTTCTGTTGTGATTGTGTTGAGAGTCATGCCAGGGATGTAGCCAAATGCTCTCCACAGCTTCAAGGCCAAGTGTTTGCTTACTTCTCCATAAGGCCCTGGTTTGATTCCCAGCAGCACAAAAACATAAATCAATAACCTCTAACAGCTTCACATGGCAGCAGATTTTATAGCGTTCTGTTAGGTACTTAACTGAGAAAGTTAATGGGTTGTTACTTAGTTTTTCAGAGAGTAGCTAAAAGCTCTTAACTCCAGGCTGTCTCTCTCAGTATAGTGTTACCATGCATTGATATTTTCCTTGGCCCCAGTGTTCTCTCCTTATATTTAACCAACCGCTGCCTGAGTTTTTAAACACAAATTCGTGACATTTATAACACTAATTCATGACATTTATTAAAGGTAGACACAGTTCTTCATCCCACTGCAAGTGTATTCAGTGTAGTGTAATGCCGGATAACTGTGCCTACACAGGTCAACTCCTTTACAAATACCTGTTTTGTGATGTACTTCTTATTGGTAGCACTACAGACCTTTTAGGAGCAGTCAGCCACAAATGGAGACAAGGTTATTTGTACTCTGTCATACTTTTCCCCCCTGTGTCAAGCCAAGTTTATAACTGCTTTCCTTTGTAGTTTAGTCTAAAAGAGCAGCAATGTGGAAGTGCAATGCATGAATAGACTCAGGAGGCATGCAGGGGAGTTATTTCCATCATCTTTCTGTGACATTCTGTAGCAGGTCTCTAAATATGTATAGTGGCTTTTTATGTAGAGAACAAATCAGTTCTCATTTCATGGTGACAGATGTCTGTGTGTGAGAGAGACAATAAAAATTTGGCTCAGTTTATTTGGCACCATGCCTTTTAAATCACTCTAGTAATGTAACATATGAATTATATGTATTTGTGACCTATAGATATACATGAATGTATATGTGTGGGTCTTGGACAGATATGAGTCATATTTAACACCTGCATTCTTCCTAATGGGACATTGAAAATGAAATCTCAAATTCAGTATCATTCCTGAAGTGCTTAAACCACTTTTTTATTATAAAGTCTTTGAGTTTTCAGGGAGGCTGAAAGAATCCTGCAATGAACAGTCTTCCTGGAGCACAGTGTTTACTACATAATTGATATTTTAATAGACTCTCTTTATCACCAACAAATGGATCAACCCACTCCACCTATTTATCAACACACCTTATTTTTTGGATATATTTCAAAGTAAGTTGTAGACTTCAAAACATGTTATCCCAAGTCATCCAGTCTGCATTGTCTTTACCTCTAGGTAGGTGATAGTAAACATAAACCACGCCCAGATTCTACTAGAGAACTCCTACAGTGATAAACACTTTTGGCAAAGTGGTTGGATACAAAATTAATTCCAAGAAAATCAGTTGCTCTCCTTTATACAAATGATAAATGAGTGAGAAAGAAATTAGGGAAACAACACCCCTTACAATAGTTACAAATAACATAAAATATCTTGGTGTAACTCTAACCAAGCAGGTAAAGATCTTATGACAAGAACTTCAAGTCTCAGATGATGCATCCCGGAGGTGTTTGCAAGTGGATGACCTGTGAACTGAACTGCCGATTTCCAGACAACACAGATGGGAGTTACTCCAAAGAATCTTTCTAAACAGGTCCACTCCCCACCCTCTTTTAAACAGTTACACTGGAATGATAGGATAAAAGGGTTGGTGGTGAATCTAATTTTAGACTAAAGAGTGTAGTCTCAGATAATTTACTTTGGTTTGGAGTTTTGCATAATGAGAGAAATTTAAGCTTGTATTTGCTACAACATACCATATACACGCTTCAACTCTTGTTTAAGATATTGTACCTATGTAACTCATTTTAAAATGTAATGTTAAGTTCTAGTCCTTGAAAGACTATTACATACAGTTCAAGATAATTAAGAGATGCAAGTGGGTAGTCAGCCAATCACATTTACAGACATGTTAAGTAGTAATTGTGTTAATTATAAAAATAAGCATTCTTTAGCCTCTTGTAGATGTTTCCAAAGTGTTGAACAGATAGTAGATAGCTAGAAACAAGCGGCATTTGCCTAATCCGATGTCCTATAGATAGATAGGTGGTCTTTGAAAATCTACAGGATATGGCTGGCGTTCAAAAATGTTTTTTGGCAGAGACAGGTAGATTTCTCAGTTTGAAGCCAGCCTGGTCTACAGAGTGAGTTCCAGGACAGCCAGGGCTACTCAGAGAAACCCTGTCTCAAAAAACTAAAAAAAAAAAAAAAAAAAAAAAAAAAAAAATGTATTAACTCGAGGCTTTCCGTAATAGCGAGACAGGACTCCACCTGGCAGAGCCTCTTTGTTGGTTTGCATATGCTCACCCAGGGAGTGGCACTATTAGAAGGTGTGGCCCTGTTGGAGTAGGTGTGTTACTGTGAGTGTGGACTTTAAGACCCTCACCCTAGCTGCCTGGAAGTCAGTACTCTGCTAGCAGCCTTCAGATGAAGATGTAGAACTCTTAGCTCCTCCTGCACCATGCCTGCCTGGATGCCACCATGTTCCCACCTTGATAATGGACTGAACCTCTGAACCTGTAAGCCAGACCCAATTAAATATTGTCCTTTATAAGGAAAAACAAGAACTTCAAGTCTCTGAAGAAAGAAATTGAGGAACACCTCAGAAGAGAGAAAGATCTGTGCTCCTGGATGGGTAAGATTAACAAAGTGAAAGTGGCCATCTTACCAAAAGCAATCTACAGATTCAATGCAATTCCCATCAAAATCCTAACACAATTCCTTACAGACCTTGAAAGAAAATTATCAATTTCATATGAAAAGACAAAAAAACTCAGGATAGCTAAAACAATCCTGAACAATAAAGGAACTTCTGGAGGCATAACCATCCCTCATCTCAAGCTGTACCACAGAGCAATAGTAATAAAAACTACATGGTACTGGCATAGAAACACACAGGTTGATCAATGGACTTGAATTAAAGACCCAGAAATAAACCCACACACCTATGGACACTTGAATTTTTGACAAAGAAGGCAAAAATCATACAATGGTTAAAAGAAAGCATCTTCAACAGATGGTGTTGGTTTAACTGGATGTCTTCTGCATGTAGAAGAATGCAAATAGATCCATATCTATCTATCACCCTGCACAGAACTCAAGTCAAAGTGGATCTAAGACCTTAATGTAAAACATATATACCAAATCTAGTAGAACAGAATGTGGGGAATAGCTTTGAACTCAGTGGTATAGGAGACAACTTCCTGAACAGAGCACCAATGGCTCAGGCTCTAAGTTCAATAGTTGAAAAAGGAGACCTCATGAAACTGAAAAGCTTCTGTAAAGCAAAGGATACCGTCAATAGGATAAAAATGTCAGCCTATAGATTGGGAAAGGCTCTTTACATCTGACAAAGGATTGATATCCAAAATACATAAAGAACTCAAGAAATTAGACACCAATAATCTAAATAATCCAATTAAGAAATGGGATACAAGCCAGGCAGTGGTGGCACACACCTTTTAATCCCAGCACTTGGGAGGCAGAGGCAGGTGGACTTCTGAGTTCAAGGCCAGCCTGGTCTATAGACTGAGTTGCAGGACAGCCAGGGCTACACAGAGAAACCTTGTCTTGAAAAACAAAACAAAACAAAACAAAACAAAACAAAAAATCCCAAAAAACCAAAGACATCATGAATTTTGCAGGCAAATAAATGGAACTTGAGAATATCATCTTGAGTGAGGTAACCCAGAGCCAGGAAGACACATAAGGTATGTACTCACTTATAAGTGGACATTAGCTATAAAGTGCAGGATAACCATGCTAAAATCCACAGATCCACAAAAACTGGGCAATAAAGAGGTCCCAAGGGAAGATGTGTGAAGGTCTCTCAGAATGGGAAACTAAATAGTCACCAGAGGTGGAAGGAGAGAGGGAACTGGGTAGGAGATGAGGTGGGGGGAGGATGGGGATGGTGATCAGGTGAGGGGAGAGGGGGTGAGAGAGGCCTGAGAGTGAGAATGGAAGTGGGGGTAGAAATCTCTGGGTACTGGCCAGAGGCCTAGTCTACTGGGTAGTCTATATATAGAAACTGAAGTGACTACCTACTAAAAGCCAGGCAGGCCTTCTACCCACAAAACCTTTAACCAAAATTCTGTCCTGCCTACAAGATGTTCAGGGATAAAGATGGAGCAGAGACTGAGGGAAGATCCAATCAATAACAGCCCCAACCTGAGACCCATCCCATGTGAGAGAGCCAACCCCTGACACTATTAACAATACTCTGCTATGCTTGCAAGACAGGAACCTAGCACAACTGTCTTCTGAGAGGCTTCATCCAGCAGCAGATGGAGGCAGATGCAGAGACCCACAGCCAAACATCAGTGAGAGTCCAGGGAGTCTTGTGGAATAGTGGGGGATAGAAGTGAACAAGTAGGAGGGCCAAGGACACTACAAGGAGACCTACAGAGTTAACTAACCTGGGACCACGGGGGCTCACAGAGCCTGGACCACCAACCAGGGAGCATACAGGAGCTCCCCATACACATTTATAGCAAACGTACAGCTTGCTAACAAGTGGAGCAGGGGCTGTCTTAGTTGCTGTTCCCTGCCACTGAATCCTTTTCCCCTACCTGGATATGTGGCTTTCCCACATGGGATGGGTCTCAGGTTGGGGTTGACTCAGTGGGAGAGGATATGCCTAGTCCTGTTGGGACTAGGTACCCCAGGATAGGGTGATACCCAAAGGGGGGGCATACTCAGAGAAGGGGAGCAGGCAATGAGGGGAATGAGAAGGGGGAGAGGGGCTGTGGTCTAGATGTAAAGTGGATAAAAAAAATCTATGTACAACGAAATGTACACAAACACAGTGGATTGACAGAATTATAATAAACACAGGCAGCTATAAACCCTGATCAGGACTGGCTCAGAACGTTCCCACCATTTGTGCCTAGAGGCAACTGTCCTGACTTCTTGCCTATCATGGGGTAGTTTTGCTTTTCCAGAATTTACACCTAGAACTATGCAACTGCTTTGGGGAATTAAAAAGACCTTTTCTTTTATTGTTAACACTGAATTGCTGACTGGATAAAACACAGCCTCTAGGTCCTTGGGTGCTCAGAATTATAGATTTTCATCCAGGGGAGAGCTCCGGCTCAGTGTCCAGTTGACAAGAGAAGGCTTAAATGCTTTCTTAGGCAGCTCATCCTTATGACAAGACGGGAGTGAAAACGGGAAGAGGTTTTGGAAGAGAAACTGGTTTTAAAAACACACACGTTTGTAGGAGTCTGGCTGAAGGTTTTTAGTCACTGAATGCACACAGACCTGCCAGGCGGCTTGCCCAGCTGTCCCAATGGGGGCGGGGCAGGGGATTTTTTTTCCCTCCAGCCCTGCCTAGGCAGGTCCACTCTCATACTTCCTTCTTCTCCGTAGTTCCTCTCTTATTAACTCATTTTGGTTTCCATCCTCTTCCTCGCCTGCCGGCTGTGTGGCTGCGATGTGAACACTGGGGTCTGGGGGTGTTCCTTCCCACAGTGTTCTCTCTCGGCAGGGCTGGCGAGGGAGGGAGAGCAGCCAGCCCGCCTTGGTTTTGAGTCAGCAGCTCTCCCCTCCCACCCTGCGAGAGGCTGTGCCAAGTCGCCCGCCCTCCCAGACTGGAGCACAGAAGTCCCTAGGGACCATGTCTGGTGGGACTTGGAGAAAGTGAGAGCCAGGAGCGGGCATGCCACGTGTTCCTGAGCGTGTGCAGTCCGCTGCGCAGTTCTTACATAGCCTTCCTGGGCCTTTAGAAAGCACTTGAAAGGGGGTATGTATGAGAAGGCACGGCACAAATATAAACTGGATAAATTATGTCTAGAGTGTATAATGCAGTTTTCAAAACGTTATGAAACCTCTCGAAGAGGAGTTTCCTCTTTAAGTCTTTGTTTAATTCTTATAAACAGCCTTAAATACAGTTCAGCTTTTCAGTGTGCAGGCATAGGGAGCATAACTAATTCTGTCCCCAGGAGATTACTGTGTCTTTGGAAGCTCCATCGTTTGTGCTATTTTTAGCCAAGGAACCATATGCATTTTTGAGTAAAAGGCTGTCCTATTACTGTGTGGGAGTTTGTTTTTATAAAACCACATACTGTTAGATATCGATGAGAAACATTTCTAAGATCAGGATGTATGCATTGTGAATCATTGCCTTTCCCTTCATTTTGAATAAACATATATTAAAAATCCCTGTGATTTATTTATCTTCACATTGCTTAGTTGCCTCACAAGACTCACAAGATTTATTTCAGTAGTCGCTAAAAAGTAAATTCCCGAAATCCTATATTGTGAAGAAATATCTCAGGAATTCTGTCTGAGATTAACAAAAGCTCATCAGCTTCCTAGACATGGTAATATCCTGAGGTTGAAGTGACATTCTTGATGAAATAGTAATATCTGGGTATATGTATTAGAGAGTATGCTGCTTGTGCATATCTAAAGAAATGTCATATGGTATTTCCACCACCAGTTCGGGATATAGTGATCCAAGGTTTTTAATTAGTCAAAACCCTTAGTGAGAACGGTTTACTGATTCAAAAATGTTCAGTAAACACGCAGGTGCTGCTTCTCACATGCTCCTCTTGTCTAAAAGATGACCTTGGGGCTGGCTTACAGGTTCAGAGCTTCAGTCCATGATCACCAAGGCAGGACCATGGTAGTGACCAGACAGGCATGGTGCAGGACGAGCTGAGAGTTCTACATCTTCATCTGAAAGCCACTAGAAGACTGACTTCCAGGCAGCCATGACAAGGATCTTAAAGCCCACACCCACAGTGACACACCTGCTCCAACAAGGCCACACCTACTCCAACTAAACCACACCTCCAAATAGTGCCATTCTCTGAGCCAAGCATATGCAAACTATCACAGTGTGTGTGTGTGTGTGTGTGTGTGTGTGTGTGTGTGTGTGTGTGTGTGTGTAGATTCAGTGCTTGGCTTGCCCTAGATGTAACTGAAACCACCTGCCCTGCAACCTTCAGACAGGCTATCTTATAGATGAAGAAGCTTGTGATCGCTTCAGTGGAGTGATTTGTGACTTACTAGTCTCCTTGTAAGAAAGGTGGACATTTCCTGAAGATTACGTAGTAAGTTTTTTTCAGCCCCTCTCTTGGTATGAAGCATGCAGAGGGAGTGTGCCCTCAGCCATAGAGCTTCTCGATACTTGAGGTAGAGCGACTTTCAGCTTTGGCCCTCGCCACTGCCATAGTGAGATGTCTGTGGAAATAGTCTTTCCTCCAAGGTCGTTTTCATTTTAACACAAGTAAAGAATTACTGAGTCCTATTACGGGGTGGGGGGTGGGGTAAGATCTATGTGGCCATTTTGTTCTAAAATGACACACTGGCCAAACAACCAACAGCTTTGTATTCTAAGGTGAATATAAAACTGGGAAAAGTCTTTTTCTGCAAATCTCCTTAAGGTTCAGGATTGAGTTCAGTCAAGTATTGTCCAGATACCTTCCTAGGAGTAAAGTGGAATCTCAGGGTGGTGCCTGGTACAAGCATCTGAAGATGCTGGTGGTCTGACAGAAGCAAGATGCTATCTATGCACAGAAGTGTTGAGAGAATGGGAGCCTTTATTACTCGTAAGAATATTTTTGCCTTGAATTTTATATGTCTGTGTTTTAGTTTAGATTTTTGATCTAGTATATGCAGAATTCTAGTCTTTAAAGGCTGACTAGACACAGCATATTAACCTTCAAAAATCTAAAGGTATTAATATTTCATGTTTTGTAAAAATAATGAAACTCACCATAAGCAACTTTAAGAACCACTGGTATTTTATAAGTAACACTGAATTAGTGTCAGCAGTGTGTGTGTGTGTGTGTGTGTGTGTGTGTGTGTGTATGTACACCTATCACATCTATGAAGTCAAACAACAGCAATAGATTCCTCAATAGGGCCCATGACTTTTCCAATCTTGGGTTTTGAATAGGTTTATAGCACCAGAAGTGAATTTCCTTCTGTGAAATGGGCCCAAGTCCAAGCACAAAGTATTGGTTATCCCTGTAACAGGCTTGACATTATTGTACCAATGGGCACATCTTGTCTGGCCACTCAGTGGTGCTGCATGCAAAGTCTACAGCTGAGTGAGGCAGTTGGTAAAAACTCTGTCTTGGCTACCTGCATAGTATCTTCTAGCAATATGAAGGATAGCTAACATGGGGGGAAGTATCACATTATTATCTTTCTATGTTTTTATGATAGTTGCATGTGATGTCAACAGGATCTCACCATTGAGGTTTGGTAGACAACAAATAGCAGTGGCAATTGCCCATATTGTTTCTGGGATTTTAGTGGCTTCCTCATCAACAGTTGTGGGGAGATAACCAACCTCTGGCATAGGACTTTTATTTAATAACCTATTGCTAGCTTTATCCACTTGCACAGGATACTAGAGGATTCTAATCCTGGCATTGCCTAGGGTGACCTTGGGTAAGCCTGGACAGTTATGTGTGTGTGTGTGTGTTTGTGTGTGTGTCTATTTCTAATTGGCTCTGAAAGAGTGGTTTTCAGGAGGCAGAGAGGTGTAGGCTAACTGTTGTCCCTGAGAGAGGAGGCCTATATTGAGTGTATAGGTATCTGCAGTGTACACAGAGTCCATCTGCTTCACATGAATTTGTCCCGAGTTTGTTTTAACTCAAATTTGGTTCAAATTCTGTTCTGCTTCAGTTTCACCGGAGACTGTACATCTGTTTATCACAGCATGCTGTATTAAAAGAAACCACAAAGAGGGAAGCTTAACAATGTATAGCTCATACAACGTATGGTGATTTCTTTTAAACAACCTGTTATCTTTTAATGGAGTCCTAAGTTAGAGGAGAATTATTATGCTATTCATGTTTCTCTCTTCCACCTTAAGGTCTGTGGCAGTGACTTGTTCTGGATTTGCTTTGTCTGAACCTGTCTTTGCATCATTGTTGAGACAGACTTTTTTTTTTTTTAACAGATATAGAATTTTGGTTGCTGATTTTTCCTTCAATAATTTAATGTACTCCATTATTTCTGGTTAGAAATCAGTGTAGCTCAGGCTGCTGGAGTTTACTCTGTAGCAGCTGCCCATGAACGTAACCTTCCAAACTCTGTGATTGCAGGCATCGCTACTTCTTGGCAAATGATGCCTTTTGGCTTTTTGTACTTCACCTTTTGTGACATAGCCTTTTTTTCTTTGGATGTTTTAGACTTTCTATCACGGGTTTCAGCAACTTGATGTCCACATGTGTGTATGTTTATTTTGCTTGTGACTCAATGCACTTTGTGGATATAAAAACTTCTAGGGAAATGGTTAAATTCTGGTAAGGACAGAGAGCTGTATGATGCTCAATTTTGTCCTGTCCAGTTCCTCCTTCTCATGGTGGCCCTGGATGATCCACAGCACAGGGATCAGTAGGATTCTAGTGTCCAGACAGGGGAAATGGGGCTGGAGTTCCTTTGGTTCTGGGCCTGAGGACACCATCACTTGACTTTTCCAGTGCTTTCTTGGGAAGCCTGTCTATTTATGTGACTTGTGTCACCTGTTGTGAATGTCCTTGTCCTGGGGAATTTTGCCTGAAACATTGAGAGGTACACATTGAAACTTCAGATTCCTGGACTGATAAATTTTAATTGTAGTAAACAATGACCTAACCCCAAGCTTGAAAAGAGAAGGTTGGGGGACTGATTCATCCATAGAGGCCTTCAAAGGCTCCATTCAGTATGACTCTGGGAGACTAAAACAATTTCACATATATTTTCAGGATCATGTGGATGATGATCTCATGTAACAAACGAAAGGCCGGAGCTTACACTTCTGACTCTGGTTTTCCTCATCATGAAACTTTGGACAATCAGGAAGTGAAGGGTAAGGCATCATCACGAACTCCTCTGCCGAGTATTGAAGTCATGCCAAACACATGTAGTTGTTCAGCAGAAAACACATTAATTGCAAGCATCCAAAGAAGCCCACAGTGAATATAGACTTCACGGAATCAGCTTCAAAAGTCACTGAACTGGGACCAGAAATAACAAACACTAACAACCACAAACTGCAGGAAAGTGGGAGAGTGTATTCTAAAGTTTCCTTGTTATATTAAGTAAAACCTCCATTTTCAGCAGAAACTGATGAGGCATGAAAGGAGGTGAGAAAGAAGACGCCAAGTACAGGGGAAAAGTCCATAGAGGCTGGATGCCAAGAAGCCCATAGTTTTGGCTTTCTAGAAAACTACTTTGAATCAGGTAAATATACTCAGGGAACTTAGGAGCACGTGAGGATGCTAACTCTATGTAAGATTCTACAAAGAGACATAATTTATAAATAATAATAATAAAGGGCTGAGGACATTGCCTAGTGGTAGAGCTCTTGTCTCACATGTGCAAGGTCCAGGGCTTAATCTCCACACCCCCTAAACGGACAGAGGAAGGTTAAATAGAAATGACTGAGTTAAAAAGTACAATAATGAAAATGAAATTTTTGCCAGGGGACTCAGCAAATTGGAGCAGACAAAAGGCAGAATAAGCCAACTTCAGGATGGGTCAACTGGGATCATCTAAGATGGAAATGATGTAAACAGGGCCCAAGGCCAGCAAAGCCCCACTTGAAAATGAAAATGAAGTTAAATCAGCCTCAGATACGTGAAGTTCTGAGACAGGTTTTTGCTAGAATTTTTTTTCCAGTAAGAAATATTGAAGGAATCTGCCAGGATAAAGAAACATGACACTAGATCGTATTTTAAGGTCATATGACAAAATAAAGAGCGTCAGTAAAAATGGCAGATATAAAGGGTCTTCTGAAATGGCTGAGAGGAAGACTGAGGACAGAGCCCAGTCAGTAAAATGCTTGCCACGTAAGCTTGAGGACAGTCCTAATTGTCCAGGTAGGGAGTGGGCCTAGTGGCACACACTTTCAATCCCAGTTCTAGGAGGCAGAGACAGGAAAATCCCTGGAGCTGGCTGAGTAGCCAGCCTGACTCAGCAAGCTCAGGTTCCAGTGAGAGGTGCTGTCTCTCAAAATAAGGTGTACGGCTCCTGAAGAATGACAGCCAATGAGATTTGGCCTCTGGGCTCCCTGCATGTGAACATGCATACATACCTGCATATATATGCACAAAATGTCAAGTGGTCAACTTGCCAAGAAGACCTGAAAATCACAAACATATGGTCACCTAAGGATATAACCACAAAATATACAAAGTAAAACTGAACAGAATTAGAAAAACATAAGAAAGTAGTGAGAGTTTTACCAATCTATTAATAATCAACAGGACGATTGGGCAGAATATCAACATAGAAAGATTTAGCAACACAACTAAACAAATAGTTCTAGCAGACATTTTTAGAATACTCCACTCAACAGCAGAACACACATTCTTCTGAGGGCGTTGGAATAGTCTCTGTGACAGGCTTTATGTCAAGCCATGTATTTATTGATATAAATTAGTTTGGGTAATTTTAAAAGAATTGAAACATTAAGACACATATTCTGTTATAGACTATATGATATTCTGTTATATATAGAATACACATATGAAAATGAAATATATAATATATAAAATAAATTGTGGAATAGAATTTATGAACACAAAAAGTCATGGAGGTCACAAAGATGTGTAGGCAGCATGCTCAATTTCCAAAGGCCTTTCTCTGTAGGGAGGTATTTGGCTGTTAATTCATTGTACCCTAGGAGTGTAAATTCTTAACAAAATATAAGCAAACCAAATTGAGCAACATTTGGTTTCCTGTGTATGATTTATCTGAGGAATACAGATGGAAATGATATGATACACCATATAAGTTAATCAACATAATGAATCCTATTAATAGAATAAAGTATAAAAAGTCATGTTTTATTTCAGTACAGGCAGAAAAACCATCTGATAGAATCCAACACTTTTTCATTATGAAATGAACTAGAAATATAAAGAGACTTCCTCAGACTGGTAAAGAACCTCCATGAAACTCTCATTGCTAACATTACTTACAGTGAAAGGTTGAAAGCTTGCCATCTAAGGTCAGAAAGAAGAGAGATTTGTTTATTTTTACTGCTTTTATTTGGTCATCCTGAAAGTTCTAACTAGCACAGTTAGGCAGGGGAAAATGGCATCTACTTGTAAAGAGTTAAAAAGTTGTAATTTTGTAGATGATATGGTTTTGTGTTTGGAAATGCTAAGGAATCTGTAACATATGATTAAGTGTGGCAGTTTGAGTGAGAAATGTCCCCCTCAGTTTCAAGTATTTGAATACTTAGTCCCCAGTTGGTGGTGTTGTTGGGGAAGGTGGGTGTGTGACCTTGCTGGAGGAAGTCATTGGGGGTGAGCTGTGAGAGTTTATATAGCTTCACCTGACTTCCAGTTTGCCTTCTCTGCATCTGTTAAGATGTGATCTCTCAGCTTCCCACTTCTGCCTGCCTGCCTGCTGCCTGCCTG
>NW_022196915.1:48325923-48398526 GCF_008632895.1 Mastomys coucha
GCTGGCTGCTGGCTGCTGGCTGCTGGCTGCTGGCTGCTGGCTGCTGGCTGCTGCCATGCCCTCCCTGAGTCCTCATGCCCACCATGATGATCTCTCATTCCTCAGGAATCATTATCCAAATGAACTCTATTTCTTACCTTGTTCTCTGTCATGGTGTTTACCAGAGCAAAAGAAAAGCAAACTAATACAGGGACCTAATAATGTAGATCATTAAATTTATAGGCCACAAGATGGATATAAAAATTTCTATATAGTAGCAATGAACTGTCTAGAATAATTTAACAAAAACACTTCATTTAAGGAGGATCAAATAGAATAAAATATTTGGAATGAATTTCACAAAGAAAGTCCAAAACTTACACCCTTAAGCCCACAAACCTTTGTTGTAAGAAATTAAGGGAAGCCTGAAAAAATAAGGCAGGTAGGATGTCCTAATTTCATATTATTGCAAAGATTTTTTTTTAAGGGGTGTAATATGTCTTTTATTTGAACTTTAACATGTTTAAGAATATTATATGGAGAAGCAAAAGACAGACAGGATGCATGGGGTAGTAAATAAGAGAAGTTGCTCTAAGACTGAGCCTGACCTTGATCCTATAGTACTGATCATGCTTTTCCTTACCATATAAGCATGGCCAGAGTCTTGAACCTTGGAACTCTGAGCTCAAATACCATTTGATATTCCATTGTTTGTAGAGTTCTCCCTGGTGTTAACCACCAACCTATTCAGTTTGTTTTATAATTTCAGTTTTATCAGTGTCAAAATCTCAGCTTTGTTGTTGTTGTTGTTGCAAACTAGCAACCCTAGTGCCAGGGAACCAGATATTATGCTCCTAGCGCTTGCTGTCCAGGTGCTCTTGCCAAAATCGGTGAACTTCAGGTTCGTTGAGAGAGAACTGAAGCTTCATCTTATGTACACCCACATGTATGCATGTATTTATACATGTGTACACCACACACATGTACAACACACATGTACATCACACACATACACACTCATGTACATCCCACACAAGTACATCCCTCACATATGTATACCATACACACACACACACACACACACACACACACACACACACACACACACACACACGAAAGGAAGAAGTAAAAACTTAGAAAAATATAAGTGCAATCTTTGTGACTTGGGATTAGGAAATGCTTTTTAGAAAGGACACGCTGGAGAAGTAGCTCAGCAGTGGAGAACTCTTACTGCTTCTGCAGAGGACCTTGGCTAGATTTCCAGGACCCACTTGATGACCCACAACTGGTTGTAACTCCAGTTCCCGGTAATCTGATGCCATTTTCTGGCCCTCCAGGGAAACACACACACACACACACACACACACACACACACACACGAAAAGTTAAAACATTAAAAGAAAGGATAGCAAGAGCAGAAGCAAACTAAGAAGCATATGTAAACTGCAATAAACAAAAATGAAAACTTTTGAACTTCAAAAGACACTATCAAGATGGTGAAAACAAATTCTTGCATTAGAAGAAACATTTTTAAGTGTTTTTATATTTAATAAGGGCAAATCCAGACTGTTTAAGGAGTAATCACAGTTAACAACCCAAAGACAAGTAACTTAATTAAAAGGGCACAAAAACTTTGAATAGATCATTCTCCAAAGAAGAGTACAGATTATCAATTAAAAACATGAAAATATGCTGAACGCCATTTGACATTGAAGAGTGAAAAAATCGTAATCACAGCACAGAGGAGGATGGTGAAAATAAAGACAGTAGATGGCTACGGGAAGGTGTGAAGTTGGAAGCCATGTACACTGCTGGGAGAAGCGGAAGTGGAGCTGCTTTGGAACACAGAGTGCTGCTCTGCAGTTTGACCAGAATTCCATACAACTTAGCAATTCCACTTCCAGAAACACCCAGAGAAAAAACAATATTTATCTACACAGTCATTTGCACACAAATGTTTATAGGCTACTCATTGCTTTTGAAACATGGAAACAACCCACTGTTTGTCAGCTGACAAAGAAATAAAATATTGTATATCCATATGATGGAATATTATGTTAACATAAAAAGGAATTACATACTGATATATATTTCAACTAGGGCGAATACATAGTTCATTAAGCAACATTAAAACAGACACAGAAGGCTATATATATTATTGTTGGTCACCACTTACATGAATACTTCAGATGAGGCAAATCTATTAGGACAGAAAGTAGATAAAGGCTGATATGAGGACAGTGAAGTCAGTAGCTGCTCCCAGGCATTCTTGTGTAGTTTGGCCTAGATCTTAAATGAAGGTACATTCATTAGACATGTCTCCCACCTCCACACATATACTGTGTTGTCCATCGTCCTGTAGAGTTTGGTTTCTGTCAGTAAAGGTGATAATGTACCCTGCTGGTGGTAGGCATTTACCAAGTGCCTGTGAAGTCAAGTGTCTGGGAGGGGCTAAGGGAAACTGAACATTGGAGAGTGAAAAGATTGCATCCAGTAGTGTGAGGATTGGCCCTCTCTGAAGTCGGAGACCAGAGGAAGTTCCCAAGGAATGCTGTATGAGTTGAGAGGAAGTGCCAGTAGGAACAGCTCTGGGACAGAGGACAGAGGAGGGGATACTTTAAGGCAGAGAAAATGACATTTGGAAGCCCGTGTCTGATGGAGCAAGGATTTTTTGGAGGAGCTGAAAATTTTGGAGGAACAGGACCTTGAGGAATAGGATGGATGCCGAGGTTGGTACTCAGAAAGGGGATGGTTGAGTTGGGAAATAGGAAGGGGTTCAACAACGTTCGGAGGTCAACAGAAGTGTTTAATATGACCAGGTTTTTGATCAGAACATGGTGTGTGGGGTGTGTAGGATGAGATTTAGGAAACAGTGATGGAGCCAGGAAACAAATTAGAATGATGAAGGCCCTGGATACAGGAAGGCTAGCTGGTAAAATCATCTGTGAAGAGAAAAAAGATTAGGAAAGAAAATCAACAAGAAAGCTAGGAAAGACAAATAAATATAATTTATAGTTGCAGATACCAGACGAAAACAGACACACTAAAAGAAGTCATCCAAAGTATTAAAAAGTTAAAAAGCAAAAGAAAGAACAACTGTATAACCAACCCAAGATTTTGAGTATGCATGTGTGTGTGTATGTGTGTGTATGTGTGAGTGTATGTGCACGTGTGCTTCTGAGCCAGGTTGGGGAGGAAAATTTGGGAGTTGGTTCTTCTTTCTGCTGCTTCTCCAAGTACATCAGGTTAGATAGCATCCAAGCTTCAGGGTGATTCTCCTGACTCTGCTTCTCATCTTCTGCTGAGGTTGTAGATACCTGCTAGGGCCTCTGGCTTTTTCTGTGGGATCAGGGGACAGACCCAAGTGTTATGCTTGCAGAGCCTACACCTTGTACCCACTGACCAATCTCTCTGCCACTCACTGCTTTCTAAGGACCATTGTTTCTTGAATATAACAAGTGCAGTTTCTCAGAAAGTCGCTTTGCTCTTTTATCAAATTATGCAAGTTGTGTCCCTCATAATGTGTGCCTGTTTTCCACTTTGCTGATGGCTGCAGACAGGCATCTGTCTTGTGAAGTTAGACTAAAGAGAATGTCAGAATGAAACTCTCTAGCCAGCCTGGCTGAGTTGCCCATGGCCAGTGAGGTAGAGTCAAGATATAGCCCAGTTCAGGGACTACAAAGGTAAGATAGATGAAGGGACAGCTGTGACCCTGCAGACAGGCCCACAGCTACAATGCAAGCAGCAGCTGCCTGACTATACAACAGAGATTTTTCAGCAGAAGCATTTTGGCTGTCCGAAATGCAGCCTTTGCGAAGTCCTTAGACTGTATTTTTCTTATAAGTTCATTCTTTTTCTTTTGGATGCGCAGGCATGCTTTTATGCCATCTCAACACTCTGCTGAATGACTTGGTAGTGCACTGTTGGCACGTGGCACATTTCCAGATTTAGATTAAGAGAGAAAACCAGCGAGGGGTAAGTTCAGTTGCGGGCCACTGGATGCTTACACTACAGTTCTCTCATGGAGCCCTGGGCTATTTTTATCCCACAGGGACCAATTCTGCAAGGCATAGTCAACAGACCTGGCCCTAGATGCTTGCTTTTATGGCTCCCACCCACATTCAAATTGGGCCTGTGTTGTTATCACACTGTAAACATTATTCTTCATATCAGAATGAAAATTGGGGGATGTGTCAAGAATTGACATGCACAACTGGCCCGGTTGGCCTGGTCATTACCCTCTGAGCACCAAAGGGGGAGAAACATTAACCAATGTTTATTGACTTTTCTTCAGCCTGTGCATCTAATGGGTCAGGCTCTCAGTGGTGGGATAATTTGGAGTGTAATTTAGAGGACGCACGCTGATGTTCTCTGGGAAACAGCTTTCTCAAAGAGCTGAGAGCTTGCACAGATGGTCTGGAGGCTCCCAGACCTTTTAAAACTACAATGACATTTGCCATTTAAAACTTCTTGTCTGGTTTTGTCTAATTTTGTTTTTAATTAGGGGGTAAGAGGTACTATGAAATTTTAATTTTAAATGGTGGCTCTTAGCAAATTTGCTTTAATGAAAAAAAGTTTCAATTATTTGTCCTGGAGATGACAGATATTATTTGTCCTGAGTTGACAGACATTGTGTGCCCAGATATGGCTTCTGTTGCCCTTAGCAATCACGTGTTTAATGACTGAATCCCACCCTGCCTACCTTCTCCATTCTCTTCCTTCTAGACTTTCCTCAGATGCTAGATCTGGGTGGTTTCCTGTCTTCACAATCAGGAATATTTCCAGCCTTGCCTTCGTCAAACCTGTTACTTTGTGTGCTCTGACCTACAAAGGTTTTACGTGTTGTTTAGGATGAAAGGGTGAAATGGAACCCTTGGCCAGTTAGCTAAGAACATGGATGGACAAAAAACCAAGTAGCCATTTTTGTCAGGTTTAAGGTTAAGTGACACAAGGAAGCCAGTTGATGAAGGGAAACAACACAACTGAACCATGGAGAGAGAGCAGATGAGAGGAAGGGAGGAGGCAGGGGTGGAGAGAGGGAAAGCAGAGAGAGGGGATGTGAGGGAACAGGCACACAGATAGACTGCCTAGGTCATGATGGTCTCCAAGCCAAGTCTTGCTTGTTCATATTTAACACAAATCTGATTTTTTTTTTTTATTTTGTAGTCAACTGAATGAGGCTCAGTCAGCATTGCCAATGAGCAATTATCCTTATCAATGTCATCTGCCTGCGTAGCAGGCAATGGTTAAATCTGGCAGGTGGTCCAAATCCAACAGGAAGGCTAGCCATGAAATCTAGTTTTAAGTCATAGTGCAATTTATAGCTGCTGCTTTGTCTGTTTAGTTCCAGTAATGGTTGGGCTACAAAAGCTGGTTCCGCTGTGTAATCAAGGCATACCCAAGCAAGTGTAATTTTTTTTCTTTCTCATCTTGAGTTGAGCTATCCTTAAAATAGAACTCTGAAACCTTCTGGATTACTAGTTGGCTTTTCTTAGAGCACTACAACTATGAGAACCTACCTGTGTTCTGGGTGTCTACACCGAAAAAAAGAGGGGAGTTGTGAAAGGAGGCCGAGGTGTGACTGTCACTCCAGTGACTCAGATAGAGCCCATGTAGGAGTTGATTCAGTAATAACATGCTTCCTGCTGCAGCTCAAGTTGCCTGCAGCCCCCCCCCCCGACGCTTTTTAACAAATAATTGTTTTTAATGTGAAGTGCACAGAATTGTTCTCTGTCTTCTTATAAAGCAACAAGGATTTAATTGATCATGGAGTCTCAAACTATGTGACCTTGACTAGATTAAGTCCCCACTCTGTTAACATGTGACTTTAGGGATTCAACTCTTCTAGAACAATGAATGCACCTAGAGATCATGATGTTAAGCAAAACAAGCTTCTCTCAGAAAGACAAATAGCACTTTTTTTTCTCATATATGGGCTCTAGAAGTGTGCTGGAGTGCATGTGTGCGTGTGCGCGCGTGTGTGTGTGTGTGTGTGTGTGTGTGTGTGTGTGTGTTTATGCAATATGAAACTAGAAAGGGGATCCTGAGAGAAAAGAAGAAGAGAGGCTAAGGGAGGGTGAGTGAGGGGAAAGCAAGAGAGTAATGGAATACACGTGACATAGAAGCAGAGAGGAGAGGACTTGTGGGGAGGCAGGAGACTAGCGAGGGTGGGATGAGGAGTTGGGGAGTGTAGTGGAGGAAGGCAATGAGTTAGAGCAAAGTAAAATCATGTTTGTGTAGAAAATGCCATCATGAAACCTATCACTTTGTGTGATAGTTTAGTTTCTTTTGTTTTATTTTATGTGTGTGAGTGTTTTGCTTGCATGTATGTCTGTGAATCACAAGTGTGCCTAGTGCCTGAGGAGGTCAGAAGGCATTGGATCCCTGGGAACTTGAATCGTAGATAATTGTGAGCCACGAGGTGGTTGTTTGAAACCAAACCTGGGTCTTCTGGAAGAGCAACAAGTGCTCTTAGCCAGTGAGCGATCTTTCCAGGCCCTTTGTATGCTAATTTTAAAAATAGTAAAAAAAAATTGTTTTTCATGTCTCTCGAAACAAAACTCTTTGTATGAGTTCAGGGGGAAAAACCACGTGTAACCACAGTTAATAGTGAGTTACTTTATGGTAGCTGGTAAATACTCTGTGTCAGTGCTTTCAGTATTTGTAGCCTGGAATGACAAAATTGTGTTTACCCACATATAGTGTCCCTGTCAAGTATAGACAAAGTATAGGCCCTGTCAGACGCTTGATGGTAAGAACCAAATATTAAGGCTGCACACAGAAACACAGGAAAGGGCTTAGCTGCTGTCCGCTGGCAGGAAAACCAATGCAAACCGTGATGCATTCAGTCCTTCTGCAGCCACGGCTTAAACAAAGCCACCTACTTAATGGGATGGATTCAAAACTTAGGAAAGACTCTGTTCCAGATGTTCATGTTCAAGTACATGCTAGAACACACCACAGAGCTAGATGAATCAATCTTTCCCACAGAGGGGTCCTGCATGGCCTGGCAGCAAACAAACTTGTATCCTGTTAGGGTCCCGCTTGTTTTGCAAGTTCCACACAGACACAGACACTCTGTGATAGGGAGAACCTTTTACCAACTCAGGTTTTATATGAGACCTGGAGGATTCCATAATTTCTGATCTTGGGGTTAACGTAAATCAGGCTGTTTGAGCTGGCCCATTGTGTCAGATACAGAAGTAAGCATGCTTCCCTTCAGAGTGACCCTTGCATAGACCTGGAGGAATGGCTAATGGGCGATGTTGGTTTGGGATATCTGTAGGCATGATGGTCCTTAAGTAGAAAGCTATCTCTTCATCCCAGATGCTTTATGATCTGCATCTTGAAAATTTCCAAATATGGATGTGAAGAAGATGGGTACATTTTTTTTGTTTGTTTTGAAGCAAAGGCTTCTTGGGGCAAGGACTATATTGACAATGAGGATGTGAGATCGGGTCTCTTGGCAATTTATTTATTGCTTTCTCTACCCTGTGTGCTCCAGGGAGTGTCAAAGGCCACATGATGCTTCTGAGCCATATATATATATATATATATATACACACACACACATATATATTTATTTATATTTAAGTTTGGGTCTCTGATTTAGCTGACAGATGTTAAAACACAAACACAGCCAGACAACTCCCCTGTGGCAGCACCACTGTAAGAGCTGCACAGTTATCCAATCCCGGGGCAGTGCTTAAGGACATTTAGAATTTTCCCTACTCAGAGTCTCTAAATTGTCTTCTGGTGGTCTATTATGGCTTAGGAAAATTCCATCTCTCATCCATACCACTAAGAAAACATGCCAACCTAGAGTTCAGGAGACCAGGGAAATACTGGCAACAATGTTAGATTCAAGTCCCCTTTGTGGCTGTCAGGGTACAGATATCATAAAGTTTGTCTCCAAAAACAAACAAACAAACAGAAAACAAAAACAAGAGAGATGTGAGACCAGAAAAGTACTTTGGGATTCACCCAATCCCTTTGTGGATTGGGGAATCTGAGGCCCCAGTGACATCACTGGCCTCACAGTTGTGGGTAGAAGAGACCCCGAAGCCCACTCTCCTGATTCCTTTCACCTCTGGGTCCCAGGTCCCTCAGAGTTTTCCTCAAAACTGGTTCTGGGGAGAGAGATTCACTTTGGGGGGCTGTGGCAGGACCACATGCTGTCTCCTGTCTTGGGCATGCCTCATCTCAGCTTCCAACAGCCCATTTCTTTTAAAAAATGCTCACCTTGCACACCGACAAAAGCCTGCCAGAGAGAGTGCAAACCTGCGAATTGATAAAGCAGGCAGGAGCAAGATTCACCTTTTGTTCACTGTCATGGAACGGCTACTCATTAAAACCCTGCTGGAGAGTAAAGAGCCAGGGAGTCATGCCTTCAAGGTGGTCTATTTAGATGCCTAAGTTAGTTATTCTTTACATGTCCTTTATATGAGGTTGCTGTGGTGTTTTTTAGACCCTTCTTATCATTATCCTGTTGTGTTGCTTGTATTATTATTTTGTGTATGTTTGTGTGTGTTATGTTGTGTATGTACGTGTTTGTATGTATGCACATATATATGTGGATGTGAATACATGTGTGCACATGTATTTAGAGGCCAAAGGTGAATGTCAAGTGTCTCTTTCTTGAGTCCTCTATCCTTTCCTTTCTGAGATCGGGTTTCTTACTGAGTCTGGAGCTCGCAGATTAGCTAGGCCCATGACACTTATGTGTCGAGCCACCTCCTTCAGATTCATCTCAAACAGTGATTCTCAACCTTCCCAATACGTTGACCCTTGAACACAGTTTCTCACGTTGTGGTGACCTCCAACCACAATATTAATTTTGTTGCTGCTTCATAACTGTAATTTTGGTACTGTTATGAATCACAATGTAAATATCTGATATGCAGGATATGTAACCCCTGTGAGAAGGTTGTTTGACCACCAAAGGGATCATGACCCACAGGTTGAAGAAACACTGCTCTGAATGGAAATATTACACCATCCCCTGGAACTGTGGCAGTCTCTTCCCTTTGCCTGATTCACAATCATGTGTCCCTTGTCCTGGCGCGGGCATCTGTTTCTCTTTTCTCTGTGTTGTTTCTTAATCCTGAATTTTTTTTGATAGGGTATTTCTAGCTAGAAGGAAGTGCACCATGCCTTTCTCCGCCCGTGTTCCTTTACTTCCTTTTGTATAAAGCCCACCCCTTTCTTTCCAGCTCTGCCCTCATCTCAACCTTGTATATCAGCTGTGATTGTTTTGGAGTACCGTGTATTTAAAATACTTTGTGTCCCTGTTTCTTTCCATTAGCTGTACCTTCTCCGTTCTGTATCAAGATGTCTTAAGAAGAGGCATGTGGTTCCCATTTCCTGAAGGTTTTGGGTTGTCTAGAGTACAATGGCTATTGCTGGCACCCTGCTAGAACACCTACTAGCTGTGTGACTTTGGAGTGAATTTCAGGTTTCTTTTAGTTTCCCCTGCAGGCCCAGGTTATAAATGGTTGGTTCCCAGCTGGTGGTTCTATTTTGGGAGTTTGTAGCTACTTTGGGAGTGAAGCCTAGATGGAGGGAGTAAGCCACTGTGTGTGTGTGCGTGTGTGTGTGTATGTGTGTGTGACAGAAGGTTTTGTGTTCTTCCATGTACTTTGCTGCCTTTGCTTTCAGTATATAGAGAGGCGAAGAGACTCTTCTGTCATATATGCCTGCTGCCATGGCTCTCAGCCTGAGGACATTGGGTGAAGAAACCATGGACTAAGCCTTTTGAAAACTGAGCCAAAATGATACTTCCTCTCTGAAATTGCTTATGTCAGGAATTTGGGTCAGGATGATGGAAAGGTAACTAATGCACGCAGCATGCATGTGGGCAAAATGACCTCTCCTGGGGTCTCATGGTGATTTCTGGAAGAGTGACTTGGAGAGTGTAAATATTAAGATTGTGTCACTTGGTCCTGTCCCCAGACCCTGACAGTGTTTGCAGAGCTAGGATTTATTTTGTTTTAGATTTAGTTTTTAGATGTATTGGATCTCTATATTCCAGGTTATAATTGGACCAGGGGTATACAATGGTAAGTAAATGCAGTTGTGGGCACTGTCTAGAGAGTCTTCAAGAAAAACGATGTCTTGAAAGCTGTGCTTTGTTTTAATTTTAAGACGGAGTTAATAGCCATTAATAGCCAGTGAGCTCTCTCTCTCTCCTCTCTCCCTCTCTCTGTCTCCTTCCCTCCCTTCCTTCTTCCCTCCCTCTTCTTCACCTTTTCTCTATACGTTGTACTGTGTGAACAACTGATATTTATCATAGGGAAACCTCCAAGTCGATGGGATTTTTATTTTACCCATTTTGAGATTTAAATTATAAAATTGTTTGTAGTTTTAGCTATAAATTGTTAGGAAGTATTACAATTTCTTTAGTAGTCAAGGCATTTGAAGTCCTTAATAGTACCTCTTCCAACCCAGAGTGCCAGGGCTTTTATGGCCTTGCTTTCTGTTGTGACCCTTGCCTTCCCTTGTTTTTCACTATAATGAGGATACATTAAGGTCAAGATTAGGCTCAGTATCCAGGGTTTTAGAGAGGATACTAGGTGCTTGATATTGGTGTTACCAGCTTGACAACACAAACTAGAGTTGTGTTGGAAGACGGACTCTTAATTGGGGGATTGCCTCTATTAGATTGACCTGTAGGCAATCCATGGGGCATTTTTTTTTTTTTTTTGACTAAATGTGATGTGATGTAGGAGGGCCTGTTCCACTGTGGATGATGTCATTCCTGGGCAGGTGCTGGTAGGTGGTCCTGCATGATATAAGTACTACGAGCAAGCCATGGGGAAGCAAGCCAGTAAGCAGCACTCCTCCATGGCTTCTGCATCAGCTCTTGCCTCCTGTGCCTGTCTCAAGTTTCTGCTCTGACTGTCCTTCATGATGGACTATCAGCTCTAAGATGAGATTCACTCTTTTCTCTCCAAGTCATCTTTAGTTAGAATCTTCTATCACAGCAATAGAAAGTTGACTGGGACAGCAGGCACGCAGTTGTCCATACGACTGCATGCAGACTCTCTTTTCTCATGCTTTTGGTTATCAAGGTTTCATTATCTGCAGTTGACTACAGTATGAAAATATTATATAGAGAATTCCAGAAATAAGGAGTTGTAAGCTTTAAATTGTATGCTGTTCAGAGCAGCCTGGTGAGATGTTAAGTCCTTCTACTTGCATCTGCTTGTACAGAAATCATGGCCATGTGCTATATCTATGTGCCTCCCTGTTAGTTATTTAACATTCACTTCAGTTATCAGATTAACTGTTCTGGAATCACAGTGCTAAGTCTATTTGAAAGTGAACTCAAAGCACAAGAGAATGATCTGATAGTTTCATTATAGTTGATTACTACTGTACTAAACTAAAAACATGTAAATGTTTTTTGTGTATATCATTGTTCAATGTTGTTAATCTATGACTGCCTCTATTTTATACATTGGTATTTCCATAGATGTATAGGATTAGGCATTATTTATGGTAGTAGGCATCTACTAAGGGGCTTGGAAAGTATCCCATGTAGATAAGGTAACATTGTTGTATATGTTGAAGAAAGTATAGTACCAGACTACAGATGCCCTGAGAGGGGAGTATTTGTCTCTTTTATTTGAATAAAACTCTGGAATGAAACCAGGGTGGGATGCACTAAAGTTTTACTTGACAAGTTCTTTCTTCAGAGCACAATAAATCACCACTACTAATTACAAGCTTTTAGGCAGCCAAAGGCAGTAATCCATTCTGACTACAGACCCTCTGAGGAATCAGAAGCAGTGTTTTGAGGAGGTATTTGTACACACATATCCTCCGCAACGCATTCATAATAGGTAAAAACTGAAAACAACCTGGATGCCTACTAAGTGCTAAACAAAACATGGTATAGACAGGTATTGTATATATCACCTTATAAAAGAAGATGTAGCCATGTTCACAGCATATATGAGCCTTGAGGCATTAGGCTAAGTGAGTAAGCCAGGTATAAACAGAAATGGGCCTGTGACTTAATTTCCATGTGGTCCCTGGGGTAGTCAACACCATAGAGGCAAGAAGCAGATCGGTGTCTGACAGGGGCCAGCAGAGGAAAGAATTGGAGATTGTTTATGGAGAGGAGAACATCAGCTTTGCAAGATGAACATATTCTGCAGATCAGTGGCACCTCAGTGGGAAGCTATAATACTATGGATTTGTACACTTGTAAATAGTTACATGGTCAGTTTTATTGAATACATGTTTCACTACAATTAGACAGAGCCCAAACTCAAATTCTTAGGGTAAAGCATAGGTCAGTTAAATTATAATCTCTGTGTGGACATGTGTATTTTCCAATTTCTTCAGGTTAAGTAAACTGTGTGTGGGAAACCAGTAGACTAGATGCAGGCTGTCCAATCTTAAAGCATTCTGGAAAGAATTGGAACGACACGGGTCGGGAGCAGGGAGAAGAATGACAGGCCAAGCGGTGTGAATGGAGGAAACAGCATCAGTGATAGGTGAGCATGAGAAAGAAGAAGGACTTGTCTTCTGGCCTAGACACACTGCAAACCACAGGAGACACATATGGAGAGGCATCTGGGGTGATCATTGGTTTGATTTGATGGTGATATGTTAAACATTGCTTATAGACAGCTGGGGATCTGTATGTTCAAAATTTTTCATCCACTTCTGCCATAGAAGTCCAAGTTTCATTGTGCCTTAGAAATAAAAATTTAGGGGGGACAGTGGGAAGAGTCAGAAGGCAAATGTACTTGTTACATAAATCTGACAACCTGAGTTTGATCTTTCGATTTCACAGCTGAAGGAACTGACTCCTGTAGGTCATCCTCTGACCTCCACATGTGGGTTGTATATGTATACCTGAGTGCACACACACACACACACACACACACACGCACACATACATACACACTCACAGACAGACACTCACACACAGACACATACAGACACACACACACACATTCACAGACAGACACTCACACACAGACACATACAGACACACACACACACTCACACACACATACACACACACACTCACACACACACACACTTACACATGCATGCACACACACTCACACAGACACTCACACACAGACACATACAGACACACATACACATTCACACACTCACACACACACTTATACATACATGCATACACCTACACAGACACTCACACACACAGACACATACAGACACACACACTCACACACACATGCATGCACACACACATACACACACACTCACACACAGACACTCACACACACAGACACATACAGACACACACATACACACTCACACACACTCTTTCTCTCGTTCTCATTCTCTTTCTCTCTTCTTTCCTCTACGTACATTCATTTCCACAATAAAAATTGATAAATGAAAGCAAAAAACATTTACCTTGTTAGTTTTTGTTTCTACGTACATTAACTTCCACAATAAAAATTGATAAATGAAAGCAAAAAACATTTATCTTGTTAGTTTTTGTTTAAAATTTAATCAAGATTTTCCAACATATTGATGTGTATGTACACTGTGTAATGATGAACACATAGTAAGAACTATATTTCTGTATTGTAGCTACACCTCCTAACCTGTACTCATTCATCTTGTGAGTGTAGCTTTTGATCATCTCTCAACTCTTCACTCTTCCTCCAGTGTCAAAACTACTTCATTCTCTAACTCCCTGAGTTAGACCTTATAGATTCCACAAATCAGTGAGACATGGTATCTGTCTTTCTGAGTCTGGCTTATTTCACTTGATATAATGTTTTCCAGGCTGACCCATGTCACAAACAACAGGATTCCTTTCATTTTTATGGCTGGATGATATTCCAGTATGTACATGTAAAGTCTTGATTGACTCCCGAGTTTTGACAAATATTGACAAGTATAGAAAATGTTTCAGTGAATATAGGGGTACAGATATATCTTTGGGGGCATTGAGATAATTTTCTTTGGATATTTTTATTCGAAGGGTAAATACATGAAAGGCCACTGGGAGAAAAATTTTCTGGTGGACATTGTGTCTTTTTTAAAAAAAATTATTTATTATTATAAATAAGTACACTGTAACTGTCTTCAGACACACCAGAAGAGGGCGTCAGATCTCATTACGGGTGGTTGTGAGCCACTATGTGGTTGCTGGGATTTGAACTCAGAGCCTTCAGAAGAGCAGTCAGTGCTCTTACCTACTGAGCTATCTCAACAGCCCAGACATTGTGTTTTATAGAGGAAAAATATGTTTAATTTTGAGATCATGTGGACTGAGAGCATGTGGTAAGGGAACCCATTCTGAGGCTCTTTCTGCGCCTTATTCTCAGGACCCTCTTAGAAAGCGAGTATGAATGGATTCCCACTAAAACAAAAGAAACTTCACAGGCCATGCCTTCTAATGGCATTCAGATTTTTAAGACAAACAGTATCAGGAGAACAGCTATTTAATGTAAAATAATAAATTTTATTTTATTACTGATACATCAGACACTGTGGATAAGCTCCTCATGGTCAGTTCTCAGGAAGGCGCTGAGCAGTGCTCCTCCTCTGAGGGCTCAGGAATGATGGGGGAATGTAGTCATTCGCACGGACCCAGACAGGTCCAACAGGAGGAGGGTGGCAAGCCACACTTGTGGTCCAGCCACTCAGACAAATTAGTGTAACATTAAGTATGTCACCTTCCTGTGTTACTGAGCAAAGCAGAATCATGGCCCCCACTTCGCAGAGTGTCCAGCACCCATCAGGCCCAGGCTCAGAAAAATTCCCCTAAATATTTTTTGTTTGTTTGTTTATTTTCTTTTTCAGCTCTGGTTGTATGCTGTGGCTTTTATTTCGGATGATTTAAACGGGAAAGCCCAGGCTACTCCTGGAACTGAGGCTAAGAGAGTCAGACAAAGCTTTGAGAGAGCATGGAGGGTGACTGTGTTTTTATAGATCACAGACTGTGGCAGGGGTAAGGGCTGGACAGACGGCCGAGTGACTGGCGGTTGTATAGAAATGGCTTCTGGGTGTCTCGCTGCATTCTATGTAAAGGGTTCGTTGAAACGAACCCCAAGCAGGCCTGAATCCAGGCCCCTTTCTGTCAGTCATTAGTTCTGTGGCATTGGCTCAGACACTCAAGAACTCCTTTCCCACACGTGAATGGGCACAGGAAAGGTACCCCTCTTATGCATGTGGCTTCGTTTGCCTTAAGGGAAACACCAGACTTAATGGAAGACTCCAAGGTACCTGATGAATGGAGAGAGTAATCATTTTGAAAACACTGGGCTTTGTAGAGGATTCTCAGAATCAGGGAGGATTTACCATGACATACATCTCAGGGAAGGTGTTTTTTGTTTCATCATTCTTTAAGCTTTTTATTTTATTTTATTTTATTTATTTACATGATATCTTCTTTCTCAGTTTCCCCTCCTAAAAAATTAAAATAAAAATAAAAAACCAAAACCAAAAACAAAAAAACCTCTGTTCCCTCCCCCCTCCCCCTGCTCACCAACCCACCCTCTCCCACTTCCTGCCCCTGGCATTCCCCTACACTGGGGCATAGAACCTTCACAGGGCCAAGGGCCTCTCCTCCGATTGATGACCGACTTGTCCATCCTCTGCTACATATTCTGCTGGAGCTCTGAGTTCCACCATGTATACTCTTAGGTTGGTGGTTTAGTCCCTGGGAGCTCTGAGGGTACTAGTTAGTTCACATTGTTGTTCGTCCTAAGGGGCTGCAAACCCTTCAGCTCTTTGGGTCCTTTCTCTAACTCCTTCATTGGGGACCCTGTACTCAGTCCAATGGATGGGCTGTGAGCCTCTCCTTCTGTATTAATCGGGTACTTTCAGAGCCTCTCAGGAGACAGCTATATCAGGCTCCTGTCAGCCAGCACTTGCTGGAATCCACAATAATGTCTGGATTTGATGACTGAATATGGGAAGGATTCCCAGGTAGAGCAGTCTCTGGATTGTCCTTCCTTCAGTCTCGGCTCCACAGTTTGTCTCTGCAACTCCTTCCATGGGCATTTTGTTCCCCCTTCTAAGAAGAATCGAAGTATCTACACTTTGGTCTTCCTTCTTTTCTTGTGGTTTGTGGATTGTACTTTGTGTATTCTGATCTTTTGAGCTAATATCCACTTATCAGAGAGTGCATACCATGTTTGTTCTTTTGTGATTGGGTTACCTCACTCAGGATGATATTCTCCAGATCCATCCATTTCCCTAAGAATTTCATAAATTTATTCTTTTTAATAGCTGAGTAGTACTCCATTGTGTAGATGTATCACAATTTCTGTATCCATTCCTCTGTTGAGGGACATCTGGGTTGTTTCCAGGTTCTGGCTATTATAAATAAGGCTGCTATGAACATGGTGGAGCATGTGTCCTTATTACATGTTGGAGCATCTTCTGGGTATATGCCCAGGAGTGGTATAGCTAGATCCTCTTGTAGTACTATGTCCAATTTCTGGAGGAACCGCCAAACTGATTTCCAGTCCAGACTTTATCCCCTTCCTGGTCCACTCTCGAACTGTTCCACATCCCATAACTCCTCCCCCCAACCCACCAGACCTTCCTACTCCCTTGGGTCCCAAGTCTCTAGAGGATTAGGTGCATCTTCTTTGACCGAGTCCAGACCCTCCTCTGCTGTATATGTGTTGGGGGCCTCATAACAGCTGGTGTATGCTGCCTGGTTTGGTGGCTCAGTGTCTGAGGGATCTCCATGGTCCAGGTTAATTGAGACTGCTGGTCCTCCTACAGGGTCGGCTCTTCCTTAGCTTCTTCCAGTTTCCCCTAATTCAACCACAGGGGTCACCAGCTTCTGTTCATTGTTTGGGTATAAATATCCATATCTGACTCTTTCAGCTGCTTGCTGGGCGTTTGGAAGGCAGCCATGATAGGCCCCTGTTTGTAAGCACACCATAGCATCAGTCATAGTGTCAGGCCTTGGGGCCTCTCAGGTAAGATTCTTTATGACACACATCTCGGGGAAGATTCACCAGGACACATATCTCTGTTCAAGAAAACAGAAAGTAAAACTCAGATATTTGAGATATGAAAATAAACTCAGCAATTTGAGTTACATTCACTTCAATAAGCAGTGTACTAATGTCAGCTGGGAAATGTGAAAAACAAGCACAGCAAAGGTGAGATTTGTGTCACAGTCAGCAATGCCCTGGCCTTCTGATGTTCAGTGTTTTCACTGTTTCCTCTGAGAAATTCATATCAGTGCCATGGGTCAAACCCCATTGTCCACAGACTAAGTACTATTAGGGACACACACACGAGCTTCACTGGTTTATTTTACCAGAGGGTGTGGTGTGTGTGTGTGTGTGTGTGTGTGTGTGTGTGTGAGAGAGAGAGAGAGAGAGAGAGAGAGAGAGAGAGAGAGAGAGAGAGAGATTCATGCATCACAAATGTAATTGCTCAACAAAGAACTATAAACCCTTAAATGATCAATGGATGGGATGTGTTAACTCTAACATACGCAGCCATCAGGAAAACTGTTCCTAGCTTCTTGAATCCTACTCTTGAGTATATTTCTCTCTTTCCTTTTACTTTTGTCAGAAGGAGTTTGGGAACTCAGACAAGGCCTTGCTGTGTAATCTAGGCTGGACCTGTGTAGCCTACACTAGCCTTAAACTCTTGATTCTCCCGTCTCAGCTTGCTGAGTGCTGGGGTTATGGGCACGCTCAGCTTTAAGCGTAATTCTTTTTATTGTAAACATTTGTTTAGTGTGGTGTGTGTGTATGTATGTGTGTGTGTGTGTGTGTGTATGTATGTGTGTGTGCTCCTGCACTCGCAGGTGTGGGCGTGGACACACACCAGTGTGCATATGTGGAGGTCAGGACAGCTTTCAGGAGTCTCTTTTCCTACCATGTGGATGGATCCCAGGAATCCAACTCAGTCACTGGGCTTGGTGGCAGGCACCTTCACCAGTGAGCCATCTGCCATACTAAACCTGTTTCTTAAAAGCCATCACACATGTGTTTAACATTCTTTACATTCTTTTCAAAAGAAGCCTGACCTTGTCACAGTGCAGAGAATAGAGATGACCTCTGACTATCTGGTTTAAATGCTGAGCAGTCGTTTGGGAGTCTGTGTTCTCTGTTCATTGAAAGACCCAAGTGCTGACCAAGAGTTCAGAAAAAGCGACAAGGCACTGTCACTATTTCGTCTTGTTTACTTTTTTATCCTCTCTGAAGTGTGGCTAAAGTTTTAATCATCATACTGAAAGTTGGAAAGGACAACTGGCCTCCTCATTTGTTTAAATCAATGCATCTTTTCAAAGTAACTTTCTTTATCCTCATTTACAAGTGCAAAGTAGTGGTAAAAGGCAGATATATTCAAGAAAAAGTGAATAAACATAGCGGTGGTATAAGTATACGATTATACATACGTTGCTTCTGTACTCAAGAAGAAAACTAAACAGGAAAATATTACTCATCTCAGGAGAAAAATAGGCTAGAGATGACGACTTGGGGACTTCTCGATATTTTGTCCGTGTGCTTTTGTCAGAAGGCAATTTGTCTACACTGGAAGAGGATATGGTTTGGCTGACTAAACTGTGGAGTGATGTGAGCGATAGGCAATGATAAAAATGCTTAGGGGAATTTTCGGGGTGCTCCAGTAAAGTGTAAGTGGTGTGTGGGTGTAAAGAGCAGACTCCTCTCTCTGCAGCTTTTCTTTTGGGAGGGGGCATGTTTTTCAACACTGAAAGCTGCTGACATTTTATGACACATGCTAGGTGGTTGGATCACACGTTACACTGGCACTTGTAAACAGTCTTGGTGGTGGAGTTGAAACTTGCTTGTGCATGCTTGGACGTGCTTATTGGCATGCACCCTTCTTCTGAAAGCACATTGAGTATTTTCTTTTAGAATATGTTGCCCTCTGATCTGAAAGCAAAAGGTGAGGGGTCTAGAATTGGCTTATTTCTGGGGAAAATCTGAAGCATAATTGAGGAGCCTCTCAGCCCTTTAACAGAATTCTCTAACTAGCTACCATCATGTCTAAAATTCTGACAAGAGACCTTTCTTGCTTTTCAACACTGGAGTTTGAAAACCTGTAGAGGAACTCTAGAGGTGTCGGTGGCTCAGCTCTTTTTTTTTTTTTTTTTTTTTTTTAAACATTTTCACTGGTAAAACAAGGCTTTGGGGTAGGGATGTCTAAGAGAATTTTTCTTGCATCAAAAGAAAATGCAAGCTAAGTGTTCGACACGATGATCAAGGATGATCAAGAGTGATGGATTTGCTGTACTGTGACTGTGTGAGAGGAAAGAAGAGGAGTACTAAGCAGTGGGAGGCCTGCTTCCCTCTCCTGCTACAAGTGCCCTGTGGGGTTACTTGTCCGTATGAAAGGAAGTTTGATCAGTCATTGCTAAGGAAAACTTCTCAAAGGGGTCAGTGAAAGAATCCCAAAGAAGGTTGAGCCAGCTGTGGTAGGGACCAAAAACTTAACAACAGGCTTTTCAAACCACTAAGTCACCATCTGCTTCCTTGAGGTTCTGAGGTCAGAGTGAAGTTAGAGTAGCCAGGTGAGAAAGGGGTGTGGTGCCAGGTGAAGGGACTAACCATGACAACACAAATGGTGGCCTGGTTGAAGTTAGGATCGATGTGTCGGGCTCTGAACACATCAGCTTTGCTGTCCTGTGATGTGCTCAGGGACTTTGGTGTTTGAGCCTGCTATGGACATCTTGTAGACTAAGGGGTGAAAAATGTAGAATTCATACCATTTTCAAGCTCAGGGTCACAACCTGTGGCCCAACAAGGTAAGTTCTGCCACCCCTCCACAAGTCAATTAGAAGAGCCAAATTCATAGAGAAAAGCAAAAGTGGAGATTCATTCAACAATATCACATTGGGAAGAGGCTCAAGAGGCCCAATGGCCCTCCTTTAGCCTATCTTTCCGGTTCTGATGAGGTCGAGGTTTAAGTAGAGGCCAGTGTTAGGCATTTAAGCCGTCCCCTGTGAAGGTGTGGTCCCGTTTATCATTGGCCCCAGTTTAAATGTCTCTTTAAATATTTTCGTCCCTGCAAGGCTGGCTATGATGGGGCTCCTGGAGAAGGCTCATGTACAGCACCTGGGTCAGATGAACTTTTACCCCACTGCCATGCATGGGAGTTTCTTGGTGAACCCAGGTCAGGCAAAGTCACTGTGCAGCTATCAGTCCTTTCCATCTTTGCATTGTTTCAGAGCACAGCCAGTTGACACGGAGCCACCGGCAAAGTCCAGAAAGGCCAGGAGAGTGTGGCATCTTCTCTTCTCTTCTCCCGGTCTCTCCTTTTCTCATTCTGTTAATACAAATATAAGCACAGAAGAGCTGAGAAGAGTGGCTACACATCTTTTTAGGATTTTAACTGAAAAACTCTGGGGAACATTGGATTTCTTAATGTTTTCAGGGAGCCACACAATCCAATTTTTGGTAGAAAAGTGTTAACACAGGGGCAATGAAGTCCCTAACCACCAGCGTGTGGATCATCCAACTGTATGGGAGGAAGCCAATAAGGTGATGGCAATTTTTTGGGAAAGTAAAAATAATGCATAGGTTTGGGCTAGAAACAGAACTTTAGAACACATACACACACACTTATGTATATATATATGATATATGTGTGTATATATGTATACATATTTAATAACTCAGAATTTGCTAGTAGACAAATTTGGATTTATGTCAGTCCTTCTCTGTTAACATGGAGTATTGCTGGCTATTGTGATTTCAACTTGATACAAGCCATAGTCAGTCATGTAAGAGGAGGGAACTTCAACAGAGAAAATGCCTCCTTAACTTTGAGTATTTTCTTAATTGGTGATTGATCCAATTGGAGAGGTCCTAGCCCATTGTGGGTAGTGCCATCTTTGGGCTAGTGGTCCTGGGTTCTATAAGGAAGCAGGCTGAGTAAGCCATGAGGAGCAAGCCAGTAAGCAGAACTCCTGCCTGCAGCTTCATGCCCTGTTAGGGTTACTGTCCTGTTGCGGAAAATATTAAAAAAGTCATGCTGCAAAAAAAAAAAAAAAAAAAAAAAAGGTCCATGTTCCCACTCTAGTACCAATACTGGCGAGTCACAACACTATGTCCTGGCAGAGTCCTGCTTGGCAGGTTCTCACCGCTTAGTTACTCTATCCCAGCTAGCAAGTTCTTCTCTCTTCTGTGTAACGCCCCACACACCCCACAATCAGCCATCTCAACACCTAATTACCCGTTATAATTAAGACTTTTAAGTTTATAGTTAGCCAATCAGGTTTATATATATTTAGGATCACAATTACAAGATGCCAGTACAGTAATTTCAAAGCCAATTCATAATAATAAGAGCTTTATCCCAATATTCTAACCTTGTGAAAATCTTGGTTCCTTGTGGCTGTTTAAAACCACGTGGAATCAGGATCATCTTCCTGTTCCTCTGCCTCCATGTTGTCTACTTCTTCTTCCTCCTGTGACCTGTCTCTGTCCCCCAAACTCCTAGCTTCACCTCTCTTTTCCTGTCCAATCACAGGCCTGCCAGTGCCCTAATGTGATTGGACAGAGAAAATCCTACAACACTGTCCTGACTTCCTTCAATGATGAACAGTTATGGGGAAGTGTAAGCCAAATGAACTCTTTTCTCCCCAATCTGCTTCTGGTTATGATTATCATCACAGCAATGATAACCCTAAGACAAGTATATGTACTTTAATTTAGCTCTACCTTGTTCTGAGTAGTTTTTATTTTCAACTTGACATAAGCCATAGTCACCTGGGAAAAGGAAACCTTACGTGAAGAGTTATCCCCCCCACCTCCGCCAGGCGGTGGTGGCGCACGCCTTTAATCCCAGCACTTGGGAGGCAGAGGCAGGAGGATTTCTGAGTTCGAGGCCAGCCTGGTCTACAGAGTGAGTTCCAGGACAGCCAAGGCTACCCAGAGAAACCCTGTCTTGAAAAAAACAAAAAAAGAGTTATCCCTGAAAGCCCCAAACTAGACATCTCTTGAAAGCAAGCGAAACTTCCAGTGCCAGGAGTGGGTGACATCTAATTGAGGTGTTGGTCCAAAGGAGCCCCATAGAAACTCTCAAACAACTCAGGCTATTTCCAAGGCTATTGGTTACTCTCCACAACTTGATGGTAAGGCCCTATTGTTGAACACTTACTTATCTCACTGAACACACAGGAGTTGAGCTGGTGTCTAACTAGAAACCTTCCCCCTACTGACTAGTGTGTATTGTACTAGAGGGTACTCAGCATGCTACCGGAGGAGAAAGGTAAATACCAATTCAGACATCACCCTATGGCAATCTATATTGGTGACCTACCTGCATGGTACACTGGTGCAGTATTAGCACATACATTTTGTGAGTAACCAACCACTATCTGGTTAGACTTACGGTCAACTCCATGAGGTGGAACCCATGTCTGACTCTGTTCAGATTTGTCAAGAACCTGAGATTGAATAGGTAGACCATGGACCTAGGGAAAAACCAAATACTATGGCTCTGCTAAACATGATGACTCCTAGCAACATTCTGCTTTACCCGTAGAGCTGTGTCTCACTCAGTCATCATCAGAGAAGCTTCCTCCTGCAGGAGGCGGGAGCTAATATAGAGACCCACAAATGAACAATGTGCAGCGAGTGGAAGGCCTCAGACTACCCAGTCCTAAACAGGATGTCTTCATTTACTCCCTCCCTTGGGCTCAGGAGCTTCTGCCTGCAGAAGAGGAGTCAGGAAGATTGTAAGAGCCAGAGTGGATGGAGGACACCGAGGAAACAGTGTCTTCCAGACGCAACAGGGTGGACTCACATCTGAGCTAACAGAGACTGTGGCAGCCTGTGCATTGGTCAAAGCCAGACAGGATTCAGTGCTGAGATGGGGATACTCTAAGAAGCAATTTGCAATTGAAACCCACTTGCCAAGGAAAAGGTAGTTTACTCTAACGGTTTTTCACTGAGTCTATTAACCACAGTTCACAGCAGGCCCCATGGCAAGCAGTAGATAGCTAACACAAAATGAACTTGGAAAATATTTTTGAAGTTTTTTTTTTTTTTGTATTGATTTGTTTGGTCTTTTAGTGGGTGGGGGGCAGAGACAGGGTTTTTCTGTTAGTCTTGACTGGCCTGGAAATCACTCTGTAGACCAGGCTTTGAACTCAGGAGATCTGTCTGCCTCTGCCTCCCAAGTGCTGGGATTAAAGGCGTGTGCCACCAAGCCTGGCTCTCTTACTGTTTTTTTTGCTTGTATATATTTTGAAGTTTTATGGTGAGTGTGTGTGTGTGTGTGTGTGTGTGTGTGTGTGTGTGTGTGTTTGTGTTTGTGTATATTGTGTATTTTTCATGTTCTTTCTTAGTTTCTCTCTCTTTTTTCTTTTTTGTTAGTTTGCTCGTTTTGTCTTATACTTGTTTGTTTATCTTTTTTATTTGACTGTTTTCAGAAGAGAGAGAAAGAAGTCATGGAGTTGGAATAGTGAGTGGGGAGGAGGGGAAGATCTGGGATGAGACAGGAGGAGAAGCTGTGATTAGAATATATTGTATGAAAATAATTTTATTTTCAATTTAAAATAAAATAAAAAATTGAAGAAGGAGAAGAAGGAATAAAAGAAGAAGAAAAAGAAGAAGAATAAAAGGAATAAAAAGAGTTGTCTTCATCTGATGGGCCCACGGCATGTCTGTGGGGTATGGTCTTGATTGCTAATGGATGTGAGAGGGCCCAGGCCACTGTAGGCAGCAGCATCCCTGGGCAGGAGGTTCTGGGTTGTATAAGAAAGTTAGCTGAACATGACCCTGAGATCAAGCTGCCTTCTTCTATGGTTCCTGCTTAAGATACCTGCTTTGAGTGTTTTGGATTCTCTTGGTGATGAATTGCAACCTATAAGATAAAATAATAAAACCGACTAGAACAGCATAATTAATAATAATGTAATATATTGTTTTTTTTTGTTGTTGTTTTTTTTGAGACAGGGTTTCTCTGTGTAGCCTTAGCTGTTCTGGAACTCAGAAATCCGTCTGTCTCTGCCTCCCAAGTGCTGCGATTAAAGGCGTGTGCCACCACCGCCTGGCAATATAATATATTGTTATATGTTATTGATATATGTAATTTATTATTATTAATTAATTCTGAGACAATTTCACTGTATACTCGAGGCTAGTCTAAAATCATGATCCTTCTGACCTTCAACACCTCAGATTATAGGCACACACCACCATCTTGGCTAGCTCCCTGGTTTTATTTAGCTTGGAATTGAGATGGCTTACAAAGATGCACTGAGGCCAAAATTCATGATCTTAAAACAAAGACTACAAAGAAGAAAAGATGAAAAAGGATGAAAACTGCTGGCTGAGAGAACGTAAGCACCGAGCCTCCTCCTGGCCAGAGTGATGCAGCATAAAGAGAGTTAGGTATCATTCTCTCTGATCTGTCTTATGGCAGAATGTCCATTCCAGCAGTTCATTTATTTTGGTGAAACTTTCTTATAATACTCTTGGACACTGTGCTAAGCACTGAAGATACAGTGGTGACTAACAGTCCAGAAGTTCTGCCTTTCACAGAGTGGATAGTGGGAAGATGGGTGGACAAATGTTTACAACAGAGAGACACCAGGGTCCTTTCACAGATGCACTTGGCTGACAGAATGCTAAGGGAGAGTTTGCTGTACACAGAAACATCTCAGACAACTACACTTTTCAAATAACATCATGGGACTTCAGCATTACTTGTCAAGGGAGATTTCTGTTTCTCTTCTGGTCTCAGATGTTTTGGGAGTTGTAGGTTCCCAGTTGAAGAGCCAGACTGCACACAAGTAGCCCCTAAAAATTTTGGGTGAGGACTGGCATCAAGAAATCTTGGTCACAAGTCTAGGAATCTCTCAGTGGCATTAACCTCAAGCTGCCAAGGACCATGCACAAGGCAATGAGTGAATGTGCCCAGGCCATCAAGCCCATGAAACCCGAAATGCCAAAGAGTGCCAACGACAAGCTCTGTGGACTTGCTTTCACCATCTACGCCAAACCTGGGAAGTGAATATGTGACTATCTGGCTAAGGGTTGCAAGCTCTGTCACCCAACCACTGTCAAGGCTGCAGCTCCAGTTCAGGATCTCAAAGGTGCCCAGACCACCATGAGGGCCCCAGAGTAAAGGCCTCTATGCGCCAGAATGAAGACAGATGGACTGATACAACACTCTTCACCCCAACACTATTTGAAGATGGTTGGTGATCTATGTTACTTTTTCAACTAAACTTGAGGCAGGATTTCTTAAAAAAGAGAAAATTCTATTTATTTAAATAGAATTTATTTAATTAAATTAATTAATGCTATTAGAGGCAGCAAGTATGTTCCATGTGCCACATTCTCTACCCAACAACACTTGATCATTAATTTTAATTGCTTTGGTTTTTTTGAGGTAGGGTCTTGTAGCACAGGCTGGCTTCGAACACACCATGTAGCTGAGGATGACCTTGAACTTCTGCTCCTCCTGCTCCATTTAACTGCTACCAGGCCTGGTAGGCATTTGGCAATTTACTAATAGAAATGGGATCTACATTATCATGTTTTCCTAAGTATGCTATTTACACCTGAGTTTAGTTTAGTTTTTTTTTTTTCTGTCTTTTCAAATACCATTAACAGGAGAGCATGGCACTGTCACTGAAACCCTTGCACGTGTCAATTTCCTAGAGCAGTAAGCCACAGATGGGAGGAGATGGCTAATCAGAATGTGAGCCATCCCAAGGCTTCGGGGAGAAGCTAACAGATTTTTCATGAAATCTGAGATATAGACTGGGGTGACACAAAACTGAAAGACTTGGCTTCTAAAACATCATTACATATTACACGTAAACCACTTGTGCTGAAGTACAAAGGCAGTTGTGGATTGTTAGTGTGGAGAATGGTGATACAGGGGTGAGAGTATCGGAGTTCTAATGTGGGTGAATCAGAAATCACCACTTACCTTGGTCGCAGGAAGGGGAGAAACAAGGTTGGCACTGACCAGTAAGCTTCCTCTCTGCTGGCTAGCTTTCCCAGCCCTGGAAGCTCATCAACAGTGGGATTGGGCTGTAAACCCTGCGAACAGCACTGACGACCAGGGTGGCAAGACACACCTATGGGTGCAGTAGTGGCAGGCTGGTCACAGGAGTAACCAACTGCTTCGTGGTTGGACTTAAGGCCTCTACCAAAGGACAAAGCACTTGCCTGGTGATGTAAAGGAGCCAAGGGTTGGGCAGGTCACAGGCTTCAGGGGTGAATCTGTTTACCATTGCCCTGCTAAATGAGCAGTGTGGAAATAGTCTCTAAATTTATATCTCTACACTCATATATTAATGAAGACCGTATTGGAGAAGTTGCTTTGCACAGTGGGCCATGGTTAATGCAGAGAATCGCTATTGGTCCGAGTACAGAGAGGTCAGTGGAATGCTCAGCCACAAATGGGACATCTATACTGTACCCCTTCTCCAAGGCTGAGGGAGCATCACAGGAAGTAGAGTGTCGTAAGAGTCAATAAGAACAAAACAGCATCTTCTGGGCATGACAGGACCACTGCCACACTCAGCTAGGAGATGGGAAATTTAGGTTAAAATGCACGATGTCTTAAGCTTTAAGCCTTTCTAGGGCTTATCTATTTACACATCCATCTTTTGTATGCATCACATGTATAAGCATATATTATTCTACTACAGTAGAAAAGTTGAATTTTTGACGGTTATCTGAAATATCATATTTATATCTAATTAAAAGTACATCAAGAGTTAAAACAGGCCAGGTAGTGATGGCACACACCTTTAATCCCAGCACTTGGGAGGCAGAGGCAGATAGATTTCTGAGCTTGAGGCCAGCCTGGTCTACAGAGTGAGTTCCAGGACAGCCAGGGCTATACAGAGAAACCCTATCTCGACACTCCTCTCCCCCCAAAAAAAGAAAGAAAGAAAGAAAGAAAAAGAGTTAAAACACTGCAAGTCTGACTTAAAATAATTTTATGGCAGTATTGTTGTTGTTATTATTAACCTTAGTAAACTGCCTAAAAATATCTACTGCTATTACCATATGAACAATTTTCAATTTCATGTCTGCTTGCTTTTCAAGGTATAAAGAAGTTTATCGTTTTAATGCGCTGAAGTCAAGCCAGGTGTGGTGCTGTACACCTTTAATCCTAGCACTCAGGAGGCAGAGGCAGGTGGATTTCTGTGAGTTCCAAGCCAGGCTGGTTTACAAATAAGTTTCAGGACAGCCAGGGCTGTTACACAGAACAACCCTGTCTTGAACACGCCCTTCCTCCTCATCAAAATAAATAAAATGCTCTGAACGCAAAGGTGCCTAAGCGTGGAGCAAAACTACAACCCATTGGGCAGCCGTCCTGCTAAATCCAGTGTGAGGAGTCCCAGTGAGAGTAGAGGAGAAATTTGTCCTTTCAGACCAAACCAAGAGCAGGAGATGGACGCTTGAGGACAGGAAAGCACCTCAATTCTCTGCAGCTGGAGGTTCCCACATGTATTGTTGCTTCCTGTCTTGGGAGTCTGCCTTTTACAGCTCAGTGTCATAGAGTCTTTGTCACTATCACCTCATGGGCAAGCAGGATGGTAGAGCGTGGGGGGTGACTGCGTGTTTCCTGAGAAGGCACCTTTTAAGGGTTTATTTCTGGTGCTGTAGGCAGCAGTAGCAAGAGGTGCCTGGAAGACAAGCTATAGCTGTATATGACTTTGCCCACGAAGGAGCCTAAATTTTGCTAAACCACCCAGAAGAGGCCAATAAAGCTAAGTGTTCCCATCAACACTCTCAAAGGTATAAAGGGTAAGACCAGCTTCGGGAGCCTTCTGTCTGTTGATTCTAAGCTAACCTGGGGAGCAGTTAGAGAGGGTACGATAGGAACCACTTCACATTTTCTGTGAACTTGAATTTACCAGTGTGACAAGGAGGAAGTGATGTGGAAAGAAACTCAAGGTGTAGGGTTCTTGAAGCATGGAATGCTGGGGCAAGGCAGAGGAGAACAGAAAGAAGATTGGGAGGCATTTAGGAGTCTGCTTTACTCTGGGTGAAGTCATTTGCATACTGCATCACAGGTCAGTGTTTCTCAGTTGGGTGCCCGGCATGGGTGCTGCTAGGAGCCAGACCCCAGCTCCCCAGAGTGACACATCTTTCAACCTCGACTGTGTGGTCGGGCTGCTCCCAGATTCCATGGAAATAGCTCTTCTTTTCACACTTGAAAATTGTTTCCAAACAAGTGTTTCCTTTTAACATTCCCAAAGCAGAATGACTTTTTGAGTTTTGTGTTGCTTCCAACTCTGTCAGTGTTCGAGACCTCAAATCAGTCCCAACACCCCACTGCTGGCTTCCCCCAAAGAGTCTCTGATGATGTTGCAGTCCCGTTGGGTCCTGTCTATTTATGATCATTACCATGCCCCCACTGCTATCTCCCATTGCCTTGGTCCAGGAAGCACCTTTGATTACCAGGGGTCTCATTGGTTATCACTTTTGCTTCATCCCACAGCAGGTGTGTTTAGTTAAAGGTTAAAGTAAACAGAGCAATAGAGAAAGAAGGTAGGAACAGGGTGGCAACTGCCTATTGTTAGAGTTCGGAGGAAGCAAAGCCATGGGGCAAAAATCCTTGTATGGAGGCTGCTTAGCTCAGCTCAGCTCAGCTCAGCTCAGCTCAGCTCAGCCCAGCTTAGCTCAGCTCAGCTCAGCTCAGCTCAGCTCATCGTAGTAGAAGCCAGTTTTTCAGAACAGCCCCTGCCTAGCCTCTCCTGCTGCTGTTGGAGTAATGTGGGCATACAGACTTCAGTCTGTATGTTGTCACACTTGCTTGAACAGCAGGACTGGACCATCTCCTTACGTCTTCTCAAGCCAACACGCATGCCTGGTTCTCTAGGGCACGTCTTCTTGGAGACCGCTCCGCCCCAATCCAATGGCACTGTGCCCAGCCCACTTTCCCTCTTGTCAGAGTGTTACATCATCACATCTTACTTGTCTGCCTAGCGCTTACTTCCCTCTTGTGTATTCATTAGCTGACTTGTTTATTGTGTCTTCTCCAATCAGAACGTGGTTCAGTGAAGGAAGAGGCTCTGCCTTGTTCTTGGGAATCTCCAGGGTCCTGAGGATGCTTGGCCCGTGTGCAACCCTGAAGGAGGTATTTGTTTATACCAAGCGACTGCAAAATGCCAAGAGAACAACTTTCTATCATTTACTGGGAGTACCCGCACGTGTCCAGCTAAGTGATGGGCATGCAGCAGGTGCCCATGGTGTCTCCCCTTTCCCTGGCTCCTTATAAAATCTACCCTCACTTCCGGGCCCAGGGGTGATGGGATTGCCATGTTGTTAACTCATCTTTTAACTGATTTCTTACTTCTGTTTCTGACTCAGCTTTGGCCTGTGGAACATGCTGGAAGATGTGGTAAAAACAACAATAGACTCTTGGATGCTGGGACTCGTGGTTTGAATGGCGGGTTGCCCTGTTGGTTTCTGAACTGACTTGGTGTGAACTGTGGGCAACTCACTTAACTGACTGCTCTTCTCATAGGACAGTACAAGTGATTTACAAAGTGCCCTGAAGCCTTTAGAGGAATGCAGCTATAACCAGGGACTGGCACTACTCTGCTTTTCACTTTGCCAAAAACCCTGGATCCCATGCTCTGTTATGGCAGCACTTTATGCATCTTTGTGCACAAAGTGTGTTTGCTCATCAGCTTTATTTTTCTACACTATTTCCAACTGAGGTCAAGATTTATTTGTAGTCTCTCACTAAGCACTATTATGTTAAAGAGTGCTAGGACGACTCCTTTGAAATTGCTAAGAATTGTCTACACGTTGATCCTGAATTACCAACCATTTGTTTTCATTATTGCACGCACTACAGAATTCCATTGTAAGCAACTGGCTAGTTCATACATTGAGAAGGTTTAGCTAAAATGTCAGAGTCCCACAAACGACCGGTTTCCTGAACGCGCTTTCTTCGGACCTCCCTTGGCTTCTCTGCTGCTTGCAATCCAAGTGTTCCTCCTTCATTCTCTGAACCTGAACTTTCTTTTAAGATGTTGCCATTGAAAAATCTGAACCCGTGGCGACTTGTTAACCTCCGACTTGTCTGTTGTATCCACGGTGGGTGTCTCCGTGTGTTTAGAGTGTCCCTTCTGGCCTTGCCAGGCTTGACTTTAGATGCATGCTCTTTCTTTCTCTAGAATGCTGTCTCTGACCTGTATGCTTGGCAAGTACTTGCTTATCTCATAAGATGTAGCTCAGACTTCACATCCTTTCCGCAGTGGTCTGACCATCCTCCCAGTGTTGGGCACTCCAGCCTCTCCTTCCAGTCCTCACGCTGTTCTGCTGTAGCAACTGAGACTCTGCTGCATAGGACACTGCCTCTCTTTTGCATACCTGTAGCACTAGTGGAGAATTCATGGTAGATAAGGATTTTGTCTTTTTAATTTTCACATTCTTAGGCAAAGCCTAGAAATCTTGATAAGTGTTTATTGACTAGATGACCGAATAAAAATATAGTGATTTAATTTCCGGACATACACATGTTCCGAAAAAGTCTGATGGGTGTGTGAGAAATGCTCTTTGAAATGGTCTTCTGGGTAGCAGTGGGATCAAGATGGATCCAGAGGGTTCTGCATATCCTACGGCAGATGTCTACAACTGAGGATTGCACGGATCCAGTTTGCTTTAGCTTACATTTCCTCATCCAATTAAGAGATGCTAGTTAGACCACCCACCAGGCAGCTGACTGAAATGTAGTGATCACTGGCCTCTTCCCAGTCATAATAGCAGTGAGATTCACTGTGAAGTAAAGCCTGTGGTTCATGGGTGGGTAAAGTTGACAAAACCTGAAGGTTAATTTAGAAAATGTGGGTTTCATGACCCCTTAACTAATTATAGTCTTAGTTAAAATGTTTTAACATGAGAACCAAATACATTTAGTAAAGACATGAAGTCATTGACAAATTTGTTCCAAGCAACAGATTTTTTTCCTTTTGTGTATTAGATCACATGTGTACATATGTGTACATATGTGTACATATTTGCATATAGTGATAGCTTTGATACTGGTTTCTGTTTTCTTACAGGTTTACTACATAGGATGATTTAAAATGGGTGTGTAGTGACTTAGGGTGGTGGTGTAGCTCAGTTGGTAAAGCTTTCCTAGCATCCACAAAGCCCTGGTTGACCCCCAGCATCACTTAAACTGGGTGTAGGGGCACACTCCTGGATTTGAAGCCCTAGGGAGGTAGAGGCAGGAGGGTTGGACGCTACTCATCAAGTGGTATGTGGGCAGCCATGGTGCTGGAGAAGGAGCAGAGAGTTCTACATTCAGGTTTGCAGGCAGCAGCAAGAGAAAAATACTGGGCTAGGCCTGGGCTTTTGTCACCTGCCCCTAGTGACAGGCTTCCTCCAACAAGGGCACGCCTCCTAATCCTTCTCAAGTAGTGCCACTCCTTGATGACTAAGCATTCAAATATATGGGTCAATGGGGGGGGCCAATCTTATTCAAACCACCACAATAAAACTTCTTGAGGCCAGATAAGTTTGGGAAATCCTTAAAGTAAAAAAATTCCTTTGACTTTCCAAAGCTGTAATATTATATTGCACTTTAAGAAAAAAAGATGAATATAAAGCATTTTCTGCAAATTAATCCTGACATGAACTTCTTTACTATCTCTCTTCCCCTCTGCCCCCTCCTTTTCACTTTTCGATCTTCTTTTCTTTCTGCAAAGAGGTATCTGTTCCATTTATAAGTGTTGAGAGCACACTTTAGGACTCAGTGTTGGGTAGACTTATGTATTATGGTCATACCTAATTTGCTAAGCCACCCCTGTTCTTTCACACAACAGAGTTCAGTCACACACAGGTACCCAATATCCTTAGCCTGGGCTGTGCACCTCTGAGGCATCTGGCTCCTCTGTGGCCTCATCTCTCTGTCTCTTTGCTCACTCAGCTCTGGTATCCTGGGTCCATTCATTTGTTTAAGCTTACTAAACTTCAGCCAGAAAACAGTCTATTTAGTCTGCTCATGTGTTTCACTGAATTATTATCTAATTTATTACCTATTTCCAAGAGTCACTTAGAAACACGAAGGAAGGGCTGTTGCCTTCATTGTCACCAGCACAATGTTGAAGAGGCATTACCCCGTCGTCTAGAAACAGCCAACTGTATAGTTCAGGATTTCGAGATCAATGGGAACAAAGCTGAGAAAAGGGAACAGAATAGATCAGTATCTGTACTTTGCCAGAAATAAAAATAGGATCTCTAGGCTAGCATGGCAAATGCTTTTACTCCCAGAGCCACTTCATTGGCCCTTATTTTGTTTTTGAGACAGAGTCTCTCAAAGAACCGGAACTAGCAGTTTTGGCAAAGCTATTTGGTCAATGAGCCCTAAGGATCTTTCGGTCTTTTTTTCTCAGCTCTGCCTTTACAAGTCTGTGTTGCCATGTTTGGCACTTCCCTACCCCCCAAGCCTTGGACTCTGGGTATCAAACTCAGGTCCTCACATTTGTAAAACAATTGCTCTACACTAACCTATCTTCCCAGGACCTATATTTGAAATTTTTGACAGGTCTTGAGATAGTCTGGAAAATATAGAGCTAAAAGTATAAGCTCAATTTAGAGCCAATTCAGTCTGAATAAAAACTGACCTGAGAACATTTAAATGCTAACAGTCTTAATGAGGAGTTTGCTAGCCACAAGCACCACAGTTAGGTAAGCTGAAGTGTACAGCCAGCTACAAAGTGGCCTTTTAGACTCCTAGGCTGACAAATAGAGACAGCACTCTAGACTCCCACACTGGTCCGAAGCAATGGAAACGCTGAGTCTAGTGTTGTGAGTCCAAAAGCTCTGAGGCCATGTCCAGAGGGCCTAGTGCCAGCTCAGTGAATATCTACAGAATTTACTACTGTACTGTGTGTGCAGAGCACCTGATGCCCAATAGATGCCCTGACCCCAGTCTACTTCCCCAAGAAGGGCAGTTAGAGCACTATATGAACTTCCAAACATGCTGACTAAGGAAGCCCTGGGGAAGCTGGGCCATCTGGATTCTGAAACAGATTCTTTACCACTGAGAACTTAGTTCTCTGCTCTTACTGTATTTACTGTAGTTCCCTACAGACACACAGGGCTTATGGTTATTAAGATCTTATTAGAATTGCAGAAATGCCAAATAATGAGCTCTCTCATCTCCTTCCTTTCTTTCCATCTTATAAGGGTCCTGGCAAAAAGCTAGATTGCAGAATTTAAAAATTAAGGATTCATGATTCCTCATAGGGACTCAGTGTCTAGGGAAGTAGATAAACATGGGAACATACCAGCTCTAGGAACAGGCGAGCTGTAGCCATGGAGTTACATGGAGGGCACAGATAACACAATTTCATTAGGGAATACTGACTTTGACATTGGAGCAATGTGGAGTGTTCTGAGAAAAGCTAATTATGGATTTGCCATGTGACCAACCACATCACTCCTGGTTAATTCCCCAGGGCATCAAAGTCAACACATGATAGAGATACTTGCAGACCAGTGTTTATTGCAGCAGTGTCTACAACAGTGAATGCAGGTTTCCGACAACAGAGAGATGGATAAAGAAAATGTAGTATGTGTACACATGGAATTTTCTTCATAAAGAAGAACAAACATGCCATTTGCAGGAAAATGGATATAATTGTAGTGAACCAAGTCAGTTTCATACTTTCTTTTACTTGCTGGTCCTAGATTATGTGTAAGTCCACAGAATACATGTGTATGTAAACTAAGAGCAGAAGTAGAAGAACAAAGGGATCTAATGGGGGGGAGGAAGGATGAGAAGGAAAAGATGGGAATACAGAGGGCATATGCTTAAGACAGGGGGAATATGCTTAAGACACAGTAGGCTTGCATGGAAACATCCTCATGTAACCCGGTATTATGTACAATGAATGTACATCAACTGGAAAGCCACTGGCTTTGAGGCTGTGTTCTGGGTATTATGTGAATCTCCTAGGGTGCTGCTGAGCAGACAGACAAGTCTCTTGGGAGACAGATCTTAAACAACTAGCTACAGGAGTGTGCGTGTTAACCACAGGCTGCTGTGGGAGTGGGAGCTGCAAGAAAAGAAAGAAAGGCTTCCAGAAGAAGTTTTTAATGTTCGAGCCAAGGCTGAAGGCAGCCTAGGAGATGGTCAAGTCTCCAGAGAGCAAAGAGTTTCCCAGGCAAACGTCAACTGTGAATTCAGCAATGGGCCAGTGTCATCAGTTGCCACCAGTGTTTCCTTAGTGTCAATGTGCTTTTGCAAATGCTTATGTGGGAATAACTTCAAGGTGCCTTAAAGTGGCATATACCTCTCTGGAAAGAGAAACATCCCAGAGATCATACACAGCTAGTTCTCTCATGGAGTCCTGCTTGCTTTGTAGCCTGATGGGTGTGCAGGATAGAGAGTCTTGTCTGTTGTAGAGTGAAAGGCTTTAGGGAAAGTGTTTTTGTTTTTGTTTTTGTTTTTGTTTTTGTTTTCTTGTCTTTAACACACAGACTAATGTCTTAGGATAGCAATTTGTTTCTCAAAGATCTCAGTGGAATTCAAGAACAACTAACACATTAGCTGGAAGAAAGAAAAGGAGAGAAGATGAGAAAGTCTTTCTTGGGGGAGGGAAGAGTGGACAGAAATCACAGGATGGAGAAACCCTTCCAGATAACAAACATTTGTTCAATGGGAACGGGGCTATGGAGGATACTGGTGAGGTCTTCTAGACTAGAACTACATAGGGCTGGCTTGGGGGCCAAGCAAGAGGGAAATACTGAATGTGTAAGTGATTTTCATGAATGTTGAGAATATAGGGATGGTCCTTCAAGGATGTCTAGTCTTCTGACATGACAACATGGTATTGGCATCTACAAATGTGTTTGGAGGCATGCATGGCTATCCTGGGATAAATGTGGCATGTGAGTGTAGGTTGGACATGTCCTGACAGAATTAAGAGTAAAATTTCTGCATTGTAAAGCCAGGCATAGTGGCATATTCCAGTGTTCTCACTTCTGTGTGGTGGTTATGTTTCTGCAGACATTGTGAGGTGTGGTGTTTGTGTGTCCTCGCCTCCTACTTTTAGAGTTATTTGAGATTTATTCTCTGGGATTCTTAGCACTAAGCACACTAACCTGGATGTGTTACTTTTCTGGGTGAATTCTGATGGACTGGGAGAGACGAGAGCAATTTAGAAAGAGGTCAGCCCAAAGGTAAATGTGCAGTGAGCCTATGAGGCAAGACGTGTTAAATGAGAAGCACTCTGATAGCATCAAGAGGGGACCTGGCTCAGTTTGGATCCTAGTGGAGGTTCCCTAAGGGAGTAGTACTGAGGTGAGATCTGAAAGATGATCTGGTATTAACCAGATTCAGAGGGGAAACTGCAGGAAGCAATCCAGGCAAGGGAGCTGGGTGATGATGGAAGTGATTTTCCAGATAGACAGACTGTAAAACTAGTAGGACTTTATTATTTCATTCAACAAGTCAATATTTCACATGGTGTTCTGGCTCTGGAGGCACAGTTATGAACGAGAGGCCAACAACATTCAATGCGCTTAGCACCAGGGAGGAGTGATAAGCATGTGTTCTGTTTTGAGATGGATGGAGCTTCATCATTGTGCTTTGGAGATGGGAGATGCTCAGGAAGGGCTGGATTTGTGCAGGTAAGGCAGGCTATTGTAAGTGCATTTGAGATGAACAAGTGAATCTGTTGGGGTACATTGTGTGAAGGTATGCCTCTGTATATTCAGTTGTTAATTTTGTAAATGCTGGCAAGATCTTGCTATTGCTATTTCTATGACCCATCATGAGTCTCATATTTTGTAAATATTGGTTCTTCTTTACAATTCCAGAGGCATTCTAGAATTGTATCTGATTGGCTGTAATAAAAAGCTGATGGCCAATAGCGGGTTGGGAAGTAGAGGGCAGAACTTGAGAGAGGAAAGTGGGAAGCAGGTACTGGGAGAAGAAATGAGAGAAGGGAAATGTGACAGAGAAAGAGAGAGAGAGAGACAGAGAAGAGACAGAGAGAGAGAGAGACAGAGACAGACACACACAGAGAGACAGAGAGACAAAGAGAGAGGAGAGGAGAGGAGAGGGAAGGAGAGGGGAGGGGAGGGGAGGGGAGGAGAGGAGGCAGGCAAGCTCTGGGAGAAGAAATGAGGCAAGGAAAATGTGCCAAGCAGACACAGAGGCGAATGATGGACCAGAATGGAGCAGAGACATAGAGCTAGTGATATGATAGGGTACAGTGCCAGGATTAGTTGGGTTAAGCTAAATAGCTGGCTGGGAGCTAAAAGGGCTAGGCTTTAAAAATATTAAAAAGCCGTTGCATCATTATGTATAACTGACAGGTTCAAAAGTCCCACTCTATGAATCCCAAGGAGTCAGTGCTGTTTGAGAGCTTGCGTTTCAGAGTTGTCTGAGGCTGACACCTACATTTGGGAGTGGATAATATATAAATGATAACTATTGTGACAGGAGTGGGTGCAGTGCCCCATGACCCCATGGGCAATGCTCAACACAACTTGAAGGGGAGCCATTTATATAGGTTGAGTTATGAATTGTGTTTCCTAGACCAGAGGCACGGCCACAGAGGGAGAGAAGAGGGCCAACTGAAGGAAGATGCAGTGAGAAGAAAAGTGATATGTGAGGAAGCTTCAACATTTAGTGGCCAGGCTAAGAGGGAATAGATATTAATGGAGGGGGAAACAAAGGCTATATGGAGGGGAAGCTAAGGGAGTGATGTAACTGAGGTGGTTGATGGAGAGGAGGTCAAGGGGGCAGTGGCCAATAGCATCCAGGGCAGCTGAGAAACCAGGCACATCAAGGTTCCTGGTGCAGTGGCTCATCTTGTTAGCTTGGTAGGATTTGGAGTCACCTAGGAGACACACCCCTGGTATTTCGAGAAAGATTTAAGTGAGGAGGTGAAAACCTATCTGGAACACGAGCAACGCCGTCACATGAGCTGTGGCGGTGGACGGAATAAAAAGGAGAAAGCAGGCCAAGGACCAGCATTGTCTTTGTCTGGTTTCTCATTACAAGAGCAGCATGAGCAGCAGCCTCCTGTCTCCACTGCCACACTGTAGAGGCCTCCATGAGAATGTCCCTCACAGGCTCAGGTGTTTGAACATGTACTCCCCAGCTGGTGGTGCTACGTAGAGAGAGTTAGGAGGTGCAGCCTTGGTGCGGGAAGTATGCCACTGGGGCGAACTGTGCTTCCAGTTGGCTTTTTCTGCTTGGTGTTCTACATTTGAAAAGTCTGAGCTCTTAGCTTCCTGCCCCTGCCACTGCGCCTGCCAACTGCTGTTGTACTTTTCCACCACAATGACTCTTATCTCTCTGGAACCATAAGCCCAAAGGATCTCTCCCTTCTATAAGTTTCCTTGTCATCGTGTTTTATCACGGCAACAGAAAATTCCTTATACACATGCCTTCTTTGCTATGGTGGACCATACTCTTAAATCATGAACCTGAATAAACCTTTCCTTCCTTAAACCGCTTTTGTTAGTGATTTTTTTGCCACAGCAATAAGACAGACTGTGTATATATGTGGCCATGGATTGGCAGCCTCTTCTGCCTTTGCCCTTTGAATTGGCTTCATGGTTTTCTCAGTAGCCCATTGGTTATCGGCCATTTGATGACCTCAGCAAAGAGCTAGTCCCCAACCCCAACCCCAGGAGTCTCAAGGGTGATGAAGTACCAAGGTCAGAGTGGAATGGACTGAAGAAGGAGTGGGAGGTAAGAGACACTGATGTGAAGAATGTCTTCCAGTCATGCAGGCCCAGTTCCTGGCTGGGCTGAGGTCAGCTCGAAGGGAAGTGGTAACTTTGCAAGAACCCCAGTTGGAAGTTTAGAAGTAGTGAGGTTTTTTTGAGTCTAGATTTGTCTTATTGCTTTTTCTCTGCCATTTACGCCACCCCCCCCCCGGAATATGACATTGATTAGAATGTGAGTGTTTGAGGTGTTGACAAGGGAAGGTTGGGGAAGGGGCTGGAGTTTCCAGAACACACATTGAGTTAATTCTACTGCCGCATCTGAACAGTGTGGATAAATTAGGAAAACATGGTACAGACCACACACAAAGGTTGAACGCTCCCCCACTGATGTGAGGATTATGTTCCTTAATCCCTTTTGTTAAGTATTCTCTACCATCCTCTCTCAGTGTTTGTGCTATTCTTTAAGGAACACCAACCTTGTGATCCCTCCCAGGGCATGATGTTTCTCAGCCCCGTGGATGGAAACGCACAATGGGAAGGGCCTAGGGAGCTCATTGGCTTTAGATTTGCTTGTCTGGATTGGCAACAACTTTTGCCTTGTCTTTCATGGTTTCTGTAGAGTACCTATGCCCTTCAGGTGCCTAAAAATCTTGCTCTCTGAGGCTCTGTATAACATGAAGCTTTCCTTTAGAATGTTCTTTAGAATTGTTTAGAAAGAATGTTTAGAAAGAACCCCAAGAACTGGCATTTATGTTAGTTCAAAGAAAGCATGTATGAGCAGGCCACCCACTCACCTCAGTTCTTGCAACAGAACACTCATTTACAACATATGGTACGGTCAATGTCAACATCCAGGGCAGATCTCTCCTATATCTCCTTAAAACTTATAAGACCACTTTCCTCATAGATAAATTCTAATTTGTGTATCAAAAATAATTTCAGAATAGTACAAATGTGGTAGGGTGTACGGCTGCTGCTTCCATATCTCACCACCTTCTCATACTGTCCTAACATATGATGACCACAACTGGACCTCTGTCCTCTAAAGGCTAGGTTAATGCTATTCTAGCTATTTCTAGATATCCTGTATTCAAGCGACATCATCCCTTATTGAATTACATTGAAATTATTTTTTTAAAGAAAATAAACAGTCTCATATAAAATAAAAACATTTTGCCATTCACATAGGTTTGAGGCATCCATGTGTCAACATTTAGTACTCTACATTTTAATTTGTACATTTATACTTTATTATTTATATATTTTATTTACATTTATATTTTATTTATATTATAACCTACTGGGAGGAAAATGCCTCTTCAAACAGAAAGCCTTGAACCAATTATTTCCTCATCCCCAGTGCCCTTTTATGCCAAAGCTAACATTTTAACTGTATATAGTAGAGTTTAACGCCAAATACTAACTTCTCATTCACACAAAGCTTATACGCCCAGGAATAGCAGTGTGATATTGTAATCTGATATCTGTTGACTCTTATTTCCCCTTTGAAATCCTCCTTTGCTTGAATGTTCAATCCATGTTTTCTTTTCTATAACATATCCTTTACAGTTTCCACTGATCACCTCTCTACGTGTAGATGTGTTTAATGAGTAGATAGATGTATGGGTGTCTACTCTTTGATCACTTGGATGTGCTTAATGATAAATTCCTGAACATATAAACTTTGTGTCAATGAGAAGTTAATATTTGGTGTTGAGCTCTGCTATGTATCCTTAAGAGTATGTTAGCTTTGGCATGAAAGGGCACTAAAGATGAGTCATTAATTGGTCCAAGGCCTTTTATTTGAAGATGCTGTTCCCAGACATTTTCCTCCCAGTGAGTTATAGTATAGCATGTACTAAATTTTGACATCTGGAAGTCTCAAGCCTATGTGAACGGCAAAATGCCTTTTTTTTTTAAATAAGAAATTGTTTGATTTCTTTAAAATTATAATTTCAGTGTAATTCAATATACCCAGGGACATCTAGAAGTAGCTAGAAGGGTGTTGGCCTGACCTTCAGAGGACAGAGGTCCAGCTGTGGTCACCCAGTAGTTCTCAGCCTTCCTAATGCTGTGAACCTTTAATACACTTCCTCATGTTGTGGTGACCTCCAGCCATAACATTATTAATGTTGCTACTTCATAACTGTAGTTTTGCTACTGTTATGAATCATAATGCAAACATATGATATGTAGGATATCTGATATGGGGCCCTTGTGAAAGGGTCATTGGACCCCAAGGTTGAGAACCACTACCTTAGACTTTGATCCTGCAGATATGTATTTCCTGCACAGGCCCTGACTGCTATAGCCTGAACTTGCTTCCATGCCCAGAACTAACTTTCCTGCAGAATTCCACAGAACTCCAGTGCCAAGAGAGTACCACTGAGGCTTACTTCCCAGCCCTCCACAGCTGTGGTCTTGGGTGCCCCCCACAGACTGTGCGGAGGGAACTCCTTGTGCCCACCTCACTTCTGTGTGTTTGGGTAGCCCAATGCAAATGTAGCTTCTCAGACACAGGGATGGATCAGCTCCTGAAATGCTCTGATAAGCAGAGGTGCCATCTTCAGACTCCACAGTCAACCCATAACTTGGATCCAAGCTAGACCCTCCAACAGGCCCCATGAATTCTACCAACCCTGAAGCCTACACTCCCATCAACATCAGTTACATGGAGTCCAGTGGCTACCCTAGGGTTGGCAGTCCATCTGCACTTCTACATGCTTCCTCTCTCTTCTCTTTGTACCGTGACCTTCTGGTGCAGTGTGCTTGCTTAGCTGTTTGAGGGAAAAAATGAAAAGATTTTCTGTGGTGACAATCCCTTGAATGGTTGACATGTAAGGCATACAGTTGTATAACACACATACTCACACATCTACACACAGATACACCACATATTTTCTGGTGTAGGAAGTGGAGAGAAGAAATGTTTACATATTTATATCTGGTGTTATATAAATTTACATAATAATATTTCATATATATCACACATATTTTTTCTACAACTTCCTTTTTTAATTCAAAGCTCTCCTTGAGAAGTGAGTGTAGCTTTTTAAGTTAAGGAATTTTCAACAAGTGACTGAAACGCTGTGGTGGAGTGAGGTGGTGTTCATATCTTTTAGATTGCAAAATCAGAACAAGGATGTTCAGATAGAATCAGGAAGCAGTAGCGTGCAAAAGACAAACCTCTGGTCACTTAAACTAGCACCGGGGTCATGCATGAATCAGCACCAACCCCAAGCAGTCTAAGTCACTAAGTCACCATCTCCCGATGTCTATGATCATCTGTTGGTCTTGAGATTAGGCAAGGCTTTGCTGCAATAACAAGGAACACCGATTTTTGGTGGTTCATTTCCTGTTTTGGGTGCTGGGATTGGCCCCCTGAATACTGTGTTGCTGCTTTGTCTGCAGTGTTTATGTCAAGCTCTGCCTGTAGGGGGCTCTGGAGGGATCCTGGAAAACTGCTTCCCACCTCTGTGGGCATTAGTCCAATAACTTTATTTATTATGGTAGAAGCAGTTCCTGGGCTGCTGCACCAACTGAATCTAGGCTGTGTTTTTGCAGCGCTTGTTGGGTTGGTCTCACCACATCATCACAGAGATACCAGCACAGGAAGAATGGGACCCACTCTTCAAGGCTTTCAGCGCAGGAAGCCCTTCCTGCAAGCTGGGAGATGCCAGGATCAAATATCAATGTTATTTCTTTAGCTGTCTGAATTTCAGCCTTTAAAAGACTCCCTGAGACTTCATTTGCTCAATATAGACCATCTCCTTGATGCCTGTGAGGTACCTCTTTAACCTAGTTTCGTAAACTCAGTTTTGTGCCTTAACAATCTTTCTTCATATAGTTGGTAAGGTGTCTGTCTCCTGCTGATAGGCTCAAACTGGAATTCATCACTCTTGTCAGAACCTTACTACTCCAGAGAGGAGGTAGTTATGGCTGGTGGTTTCTTAATGAAAGTACACTTTCCCTGTGTGATCATTAAAATCATAATTCTGAGGCACAAAGGAGAGACTGCGTGTTCATTCGCTACCATAGGTGCTATCATCCATGGGCATTAGGTCTTGGGCTGTCTAAGGAAGTTGGCTAAGCAGAAGCTTCTGATTGAGTCAGCAAGCAGCTTTCCTTCATGATTCCTTCCTGAGTTCCTGTGCAGACCTAACTCAATGACAGACTGCAATCTGGACGTGTAAGCCAAATAAACGTTTGCTTCTCCAGATTGTTTCTGGCCAGTATTTTACCACAGCAACTAGGATGAAACTAGGAGATCCCCAGGTGGGGCAGTCTCTCTGGATTGTCCTTCCTTCAGTCTCTGCTTCACACTTTGTATCCACACATTGGTCATCCTTCTTCTGGTGTTTCCTTATGGTTTGTGAATTGTATCTTGGGTATTCTGAGCTTCTGGGCTAATATCCACTTATCAGTGAGTGCATACCATGTGTGTTCTTTTGTGATTGGGTTACCTCACTCAGGATGATATCCTCCAGATCCATCCATTTGCCTAAGAAGTTAATAAATTCATTGTTTTTAATAGCTGAGTAGTACTCCATTGTGTAAATATACCACATTTTCTGTATCCATTCCTCTGCTGGGTTCTTTTCAGCTTCTGGCTATTATAAATAAGGCTGCTATGAACATAGAGGAACATGTGTTGGAGCATCTTATTCCATGTTGGAGCATCTTCTGGGTATACACCCAGGAGTGGTATAGCTAGGTTCTCTGGTAGTACTATGTCCAGTTTCCTGAGGAACCGCCAAACTGATTTCCAGAGTGGTTGTACCCACTTGCAATCCCACCAGCAATGGAGGAGTGTTCCTCTTTCTCCACACCTCTCCACCATCTGCTGTCACCTGAGTCTTTGATCCTAGCCATTCTGACTGGTATGAGGTGGAATCTCAGGGTTGTTTTGATTTGCATTTCCCTGATGACTAAGGATGTTCAACATTTCTTTAGGTACTTCTCAGACATTCGGTATTCGTCAGTTGAGAATTCTTTGTTTAGCCCTGTACTCCATTTTTTAACAGGGTTATTTGGTTCTCTGGAGTCTAACTTCTTGAGTTCTTTGTATATATTAGATATTAGCCCTCTGTCGGATGTAAGATTGGTAAAGATCTCTCCCTAATCTGTTGGTTTTAAGGCAACTCTTATAAAGGAAAGCATTCAGGATGGAGAAGGAATTGAGAGTTCTACATCCTGACCAGCAGGCAGCACAAGGAAAGACTATGAATGACACTGGGCGTATCATGAGCATAGGAGACCTTTAAGCTCTCCCCCTCAATGGCACACTTTTACTTTCTCTAACAAGGCCACACCTAGTCAAAAAGGCTATACTCCGTATGGGACAAGCATTCAAACCATACATATTCAAACCACCACAAAGGCATAATGATATTATGTAGTATTAAAAAATAATGCCAAGTGTGGTGGTGTGAATCAAGGGAAGCTTGAGAAGCTGACACAGAAAGATGACTTGAGCCCAGGAGTTCAGGCAAGCCTTGGAAACAAAGTGAACCTTTATCTAGAAGAGGAGGAGGAGGAGGGTGGTTGTAGGAGGATGAGAGGGAGGAGGAGGAGGAAGAAGAGGAAAGAATGGAGAAGAAAGAGGAGAGGGAGAGAGAAGGAGGAAAAGGTGTAGGAGGAGCAAGCCATAGCAGCACCAAACAATCTGAAACCTGGAACACTCTGTATAAAATCAGCTCCGTCAAATCTTGGCTCTTCCTATGATATGAAGCTGAAGCGAAACATCCTGGGAGGTTCCTATTTAGTGTTTTCACGTGTCCATCAAAGGACTTTCCAAGATACTCATCTGCTTTGTTAAATTTCACAGCCTTGTGAACCCTGTCAGGGGCTGTTGTAGAATGGTACTTATACATCCACGATGAATGCCAGCACACAGATAGGCTGACACACAAGCTTACCCCAGAGTCAAGACTCCAGGGCCAGATGCACCTTAGACATGTCTCCCCAAGTTCAGAGTCAAAGTGATCTGCAGGCAGACTTTCCCTGAATGCCTCTTTTGGCTCTAATTTGAAATTACTTATTCCCATCGCAGGTTAGCAGCATTATCCATGTAGTGGAGACAGAGCTTTTGGTAAATTTCCAAAGCCCAAGGCTACAGCCATCAATGCCAAATTACTCTGCCATGAAATGTAGTTATAGTGGGGGCAAGCTTTTGCTTGCTTGCTGTCTCCGTGGGTACCATGCTTCCCCAGTCTTTCATGGGCTGACTACAACATTCTAGATCCAAAGCTGCATGTGACCCAAGCCTGGACCCAAGGAGCCCCATGCACCTGACTGTAGTGACTCCCAGGAAGAGGACACGTGACTCAGACAGCTTGTCCAAGCCTGTCCTGGGCGGGAACTGTTTGGGGTAAGGCATGATCTTTCTGCTGGGTTTTGCTATACAGACAGTATGAGTGAGTGTAAAGTTCCCAGTGACCAGCCTCATTCTTGCAGAGGGAGTCTAAGTGTTGTAGTCAGCACAGTGAAAGTAGAACCAAGAGACAGGAAGCGAGGCAGGGCCTCCAGGACTGTCTTAAGCCAGGGATGCTTTCAATGAAGTTTCTTTTCTAGTGAAAAGGCTGGTTCAGCTGCACTCCACACCTGCAGTTGAACGGTTCTTACTAAACTGGATATTATATTTCTTTCTTCCACCTACAGGCTGTGTACATTGGCAAAAATTCAGATAGCAATCAAGTTATCTGATGAGCTGGTTCGTTTGCAGACTCTCCACTTCTTGTAGTGTAGATGAGGTGAGTCAATAATGAACTGGCATCTCAGCTACGGTTGTCGGCTTTGACCAAGTCTCCCTGTCCTGGGGCTTAGACTGCTGTAGATGATAGGGAGACCAGTCCATAGAGTCAGCGGTCAGCATTTTACCCAGGACCTTTCAGATGCTTCAATGTACTTGGTTGAAGCAACAAAAATTATTTTACTGCTATTACTTGCTAACCCCTTAATTAATTGGCCAGAATATAGAATTTCCTTAGACTTTGCCTAATGATGTAGACTGATCTAGGGTATTTTGTTCAGCATAAAATTGGAGAAAAGTTCAGGTAAGTTTATTGCTTTGTGTTCCGGGATTACAAACATAACTTATTTATGCAATATTGATAGTGTGCTAGAGTTTTAATATGGTAACTCTTTTGTATATATGTGTTGCATTGTGTTTGTGTGTGTGTTTGCGTCTTTATGTGCATGTACATGGTACACATGCAGATGGAGACCAGAGGTTGATGTAGGGTGTCTTTGTCAGTTACTTTCCACCTCTGTGTGTGTGTGTGTGTGTGTGTGTGTGTGTGTGTGTGTGTATCTAGAGATCATTGTCTCCCTCTACTTCTTTCCAGCTTACTTTTTGAGAGAGGGTCTTTCCTTGAACCTGGAGCTTTTCACTAGTGCCAGAGTAGCTGACCATCAAACCCACAAACCCACTGTGCTGGGATTGCAGATGTGTGACAGTGTGACTGCCTTCCTTCCTTCCTTCCTTTCTTCCTTCCTTCTTTCCTTCCTCCCTCCCTCCCTTCCCCCTCCCTCCCTCCCTTTCTCTCTCTCTCTCTTTCTCTCTCTCTCTCTCTCTCTCTTTCTTTCTTTCTTTCTTTCTTTAAAGATTTATTTATTTTATGTAAGTAAGTACACTGTTGCTTTCTTCAGCCACACCAGAAGAGGGCATCGGATTTCATTACAGATGGTCATGAGCCACCATGTGGTTGCTGGGAATTGAACTCAAGACTTTGGAAGAGCAGTCAGTGCTCTTAATCGCAGAGCCATCTCTCCAGCCCCCGGGATTGCCTTTCTGTGTGGTGACACAGATTCATACTTTGGTCTTCATGTTTATGCAGTAAGCACCTAACATACTGTGTGTGTATGTGTGTGTGTGTGTGTGAGAGAGAGAGAGAGAGAGAGAGAGAGAGAGAGAGAGAGAGAGAGAGAGAGAGAGAGGGAGGGAGGGAGAGGGAGAGAAAGAGAAAGAGAGAGAGGGAAACCAGATCTCATATGTCTTTAGTTTTAAAACCAGGAGCTTATCCAGTTTCAGTAGACGGGATGGCTGATAGGCTCTGAGGATCACCCTCTCTTCAACCCCATAGCCTTTGGGTTATAGATGTACACTGCTGTGCCTAGTCTTTATGTTTATTCTACGGGTCTGAATTCTCACTCTCATGACTTCAAGGCTTTATTGCCCTGGAATATTTTATTGACTGAACCATCTCCATAGCCTCTAGTGTGGTAATACTTAAAACATTTAAAAGAAACATTAAAAATGAAGATGCAAACAAAGCATATAATACACTGTTGATGCGTGAGTTGTTAGGGTTCTGGGAGAGTATGCATATCAACAGATCAAACACACTTTAGTTATTTACTGACCTGTCAAATTCTCCTGTAATCTCCATGCAATGTGCAGGACCTCTCCTCCTGTCTACTGTAAGTTTCTCCTCTCATGTTTCATCCTGTTATTTAAAAACAGCTTTATTGGGACAGAAGTCACACCCCACACAATGCACCCATTACAGTATATAACAAGTCTGCGCCTGCTGTGTTGTACTGAGAATGAACTCTGCTCTAGTTATTTCCTCCACTGCATCTGTCAAATCACAAATACATCACTTGTGAACTGGCTTCATTTCATGAGAAAAACCAAAAATGATGTGCTATAAAAAACAAAAAACCCAAACCAAAACAAACACAAAGTCATGGTGAGTATTGTTGTTTTCTTATTTTCTTCCTCTTTCTGGAATAAAATCTAATGATGACAGTTTTCTTAAAATAAAAGAAACACTCTACTTCAGCCATTAAGTGCAGTAGTACGGCGAGTGAGTCCTGTCACTGTGAAGTTAGGCTGAAAGGAAACCCTGAAAGGGCACAAACTCGATGTACTTTCACAACCAAAATTCTGTGGATGAAAATAAAGGCAATAAAATGAAAGAAAACAAAGGCAAGGAAGGCTGTGGAGTGACAGCTACTCCAAAGGAGGGGGAGCAAGGGATGGAAGGCGGTGGAGTGATGGACAGTTTCTCTAGAGGGGCAGAGCTAGGGATGGAGTGTAACACTGTTACACTGAAGGTGACAGAGGAGTCAAGTTTTTGTTTTGTGGGGTGCCACAGCTTTGAAATAAAGTAACAATCTCTCTAATGATAGAGATATTGAGGCCTTGCTTACTTTTAGTTTTATACACTGTATTCTGATGATTTCCCCTTCTTCAACTCCTCCTAGATGGCCCCTGCCCACCTTTTTTCTCTTTTTAAAAAGATACAAGCAAACAAACAAATCCTTAAAAAGTTTCTCTCTCTTTCTCTCCTCATTCTCTTTCTGTCTCTCTTTGTCTATCACACACACACACACACACACACACACACACACACACACACACACACACAATCAGAAACCATAATATATTAGCAAAAGACAAATAAGACAAAAAATGTCCAAACAAAAGAACATAAGACAAAAAAATCTAAAAAAATACTATTGAGTTCATTTTGTGTTGGCCATCTACTGCTGGGCATGTGGCCTACCCTGATGTGCGATTAATAAATATACCCAATGAGACTCCATTGGAGAAAATTATTTTTTTTCCTTTGCAAGTGAGTGTCAGTTGCAGATAGTTTCTTGGCCAGGGGTGGGAGTCAGTGTCCATGTCCCCTTCTCAACACTGGGACCCCATCTGGCTTATACCTGTGCAGGTTGACATGGTCTAAGTTCATGTGTGCATCATTCCTATAGGAAGCTGGGCTGGCTAGTTTTATGTCACCTTGACACAAGCTAGAGTCATCTGAAAAGAGAATTGAGAAAATAGTCTCAGAAGATGGAGCTGTAAACAGACATTTCCTTAGTGATTGATGGGACAGGGCCCAGATCCCATGTGGGAGGGGCACATGACGGGTCAGGATCATGATGTCCTGACCTGTGACAGTGCTGTGGGCTGGACTCCATTCTGCTGGCTAGGTCCCACCTTGGGTGTTCAGTGACTCCCATGGCCAATGCCTGGAGTGGGTCAACCTTCCCAAGTCCTGCCATTATTAATAAGTTATCTCCTTCTCATGTATGGCACATCTACACTCAACTCATACCAAGAGTCACAACTACAAAGAGGATGAGAGGAGATAAGCATAGGTTTGAAGGATGGTACCTTTCCACTCTGTGGTTGAGTGTCTCAGGGTACACCCAACATCTGCTCAGCTCAGCTACTCTTTACTATTTCCTTGTAAGTTGCACCTAGACCCTTGTTTCTGCTGCTCCTTCTAGACACAAACTCTAGATTAGAAAGATTTCTGAAAGAAGGAAGCAGAAAGATGGAAAATGCCCTTTAATTTGTCTTCCAGATTTTGAACAGTTCTTAAAGATCTCCCCTCCCTGGGCAGACATAAACCAGGGTCCCTCAGGGGATGAGTGTCTTGCATGACATTTTATCCACTCGAGCCAGAGGGACTGGTTACAAGATGACCTGGTTTCCTTCCCAGCATGCTTTCCCCACATGTCACAATGTCCTGTTTTACACATGGAGAAGTATTGTCCATCAGACCACTTGCATCACCTTTTATTTCATGACTTTTATAATGCGTGATTTTAAAATGAATCGTATGGTGGATTGAATGAGAAGTCCCTTATTGTCACAGGCATTTGAATACTTGGTCCTCAGCTGGTGGCATTGTTTGGATAGGTTTAGGAGGTGTGGCCTTGCTGGAGGAAGTGTGTCACTGGGGGTGGGCTTCGAGCTTTTAAGAGCCCTGCACCGTTTCTATTTGCTCTCTGCCTCCTGCTTGTGTTTCAAGATGTAAGTTCTTGGCTTCTAGCTCCAGCTGCCATGCCTGCCATCTGCCATGGTGGATTTTTATCCTTCTGGACTGTAAACCCAATAAACCCTTCCTTCTATAAGTTGCCTTGGTCATGATGTTTTATCTCACTAACACAAGTTATAAGAAACAAAGTGAGATAAAGATGCCGGGAAAGACTTGGATGTAAGAGGCTGCGGTAAGCTGGACCGTGTCTGTATACTACAGTGTCTTAGTCTCTGAGGCAAGTGAAAGTGTGGGAGTGTCTTCCTGTGCGTGTCAAAAATCAGTGGAAGCTTGCAGAGGTACAAAATACACCAGTCTCACTTTACCTAACAAGAGTATTACCGGGAAGTTGTTGAAATGTCAAAACAAATCCCGTGCTGTGCTGGAAATAGAAACAGGCTCTGCAAACTTCATCCAAGACGTCACATTTAATTTCCCGACAGCTCTGCAGCCTTAGGGGCTGGGGTAGTGGGGCACCTGGCAGAGAAGTCCTTGTGTATGAGGAAGGCTCTGAGGGGAAGGAAATGTTCGGGCCAAAGTCCCTCCTTTTAAAATCTGCAGCGGGCAGAACTCCCCCCACAGCCTTCTCTGCTAGACACAGCTGCACACCTGAGAGGAGGAAGGAGAGATGCAGCCTTCATTTCAGTACCTACGCTCCTGGCTGCACTGGGAAGGGGTAGACGCTGCTCGGGTATTTGGTGATGAGAGCCGAACTGAGTAGCCTCTGCCCTTGTGCTGGGCCTCACCTGATTTCTGTTAATTCCCTAAGATGGTGCCTGTCTTAGGATTACTACTGCTATGATGAAACACCATGATCAAAGCAACTTGGGGAGGAAAGGGTTTATTTGGCTTACACTTCCACATCACTGTTCATCATCAAAGGAAGTCAGAGCAGGAAGTCAGACAGGGCAGGAACCTGGAAGCAAGAGCTGATACAGAAGCCATGGAGTAGTGTTGCTTATTGGCTTGCTCCCCATGGTTCTCTCAGACTGCTTTCTTATAAGATCCCAGACCACCTGCCCAGGGTTGGACCCAGCCATAATAGTCTGGGCCCTCCCAAATCAATCACCAATTAAGAAAATGCCCTACAGGCTTGCCTACAGAGGAGGCATTTTCTTAATTGAGGTTCCCTTCTTCTGATGTCTTTAGTTCGAGTCAAGTTGATATAAAAGTCGCCTCTGAAGATCTTACTGTAAAGGGAGAGGGGGCAGGAGGGTTTCAGGTAGAATCAGGGTACCAGAGGAAACGCTTTGTAAGAAAGGTGCTTCTGAGCCACGCCACACAGGTCTTGGTTTCTGCTGTGCAGAAAGCTGCATCTGGAGATGCCTGCAGTACTGTCCTGCACAAGCAGGTCTCTCTTAGTGCGGAAAGTCCCTTCACTTCTAAGTCTGTATTTCTTGATGACTGTGCTTTTGGGTTAAGGAAAACTTTGATATTTCTAGAAACCTCTACAGTTTGGATTGATGGGATGTCCACTTGTTTTCTGGGCTGAAACTGGGCCGAAGAGTTGGAAGACTGGCCTGTAATGATGTTATCCCTGTTTGAACCGGGTCACCAGTCTCTGCAGCATCAGCTTCCAGGATCTTTGGGTGCCCTGCCTGGGCACTCTAGGGTCCTACTTTATAGTTTTTACATTGCGTCTGAGGTGTTCTTCCCTAAGGAGCCCTGGACTACAGAAATTATATTTGTAGCCAGGGGATTTATTTATAATTTGCTACAGATGGCCAGTGGCTTTTTTTTTCTTTTTTAGAAGCTGCTTTCCTTCTTTTTGCATTTTCCCACACCCACTCTCACTTACAGTTGGCAGCCTTCCCAGTACCTTCTCACCACTAGGGACTTATATTAATAGTCAGGTTTTGGTGGCAGGGGGCGGGTGGTGCCGGGAGGGGAAAGCAGGAGCAAACTAGCATGAGCCCCCAATTGTACTGCCTGCCTTCTGTTTTCTCTAATTATTAATTTTTACATCACTGATTCTTTATACTTATGAATTAAATATTAAATAGAGGCCAAAGTCTTGTGGCCAGGAAGAAGGGTCAATACTCATTGGCTGCTGTAGGACAGGATGGGTGGTGGGGAAGGCAGCTTCCAAGGATGTAAGACTGCAGCCATAGCTCTTCTACAGAGAAGCAGTGGAGGATGCTGGGTGCAGGTGAGAGGCTGAGAGAGAGGTGAGAATGCAATGGTGTTGTGGAGCTGGACAGGTCTTGATTGGAAAGACCTCTAAGTGACTAACAACGTCTCTGAGCTTCAGCCAACATTACTTTCTTGGTAAAATGAACTCACAACGTTGTTATAATAATCAAACAAAATGATATACGTGAACGTGTTTACTTTCACACATAAGGTACTTCATAAGTACTGTTTTATCTTTCCTTTCATTAGGCGGGAACGAGAATAAAAGCCAATGACTGAAAATCCCCATGCACTATGAATATAGCTTCCATTTTTCTTTTCCATAATATTTTCATAATGCTCTAAGCCATATGGGTAATTGTTTCAACATTTAATTTTCCACTGAATTATTTAATTACATTTATGACAAGCACGTATTATTTTGAGCATGTTAGTGGAGCCGTTAGCTTATCCTAATGCATTTACAATGTGCCCAGACACTCTTTCAGTGCTGATTCTGTGTTGATAGAAAACTATGTTGCCTGCTGTAGATTTATCTTGCTTCAACCATGGTTTAATCAAATGGAATTTTTTTTTTTTTTAAAGTCTAGATAAGGTCCCCCTAGAGGAAAGGAACAAGAAGATTTTCTGTAGAGACCATATTCGAGCCTAAACATTGATGGGGCTGGCAGCTCCCACTTTTACCCTCCAGGGTAGCAGCAAATGCTTGGTGGATTTCTTGCTTTGTGCGTAGCAGAAGAGAATTGATATGCTTGAATGTTTCTTTTCCAAGAGAAAGTAGCCCTTGAGCACATCTGGAGCTGGTCATTTCTCTGGTCCCAGATGGGTTTGCAGCCCACACTTCTGTGAAGATCTTCTGTCTGCCTCAGTTTTCACTGCTTTTCAAAGGGATTTTTTTTTTCCTCAGCGCGGTAATAACTTCGGCTGCCAATCCTTCCCCAGTTAGTGCTTCAAGTCCAGGCTGCCTGATGGATGCTGGGTTCCCCAGTTAGCACTCTCAGATTTTTGAACATCCAAAGCGGCACTGAATCAAACACACTTTTCAACACCGTCATTCTCCTTGCGTCTAGGCTAACCTTTGGCTTGTAAGCAGTGTTTGAAATGAGCCATGTCAGCTTCCTAACAGTGTCCCCAGCCTATAGTTTGTCCTTTGTTAAATGGTCAGAATTCTCATTTATTTAATGGGGAGTGGAGATGAGGTTTGGTCACACGCTGATTGCAAGGAGGTTTCTGAGCACGGGCAGCGGCAGACTGAAAATCCGTTATTAATGGCTGTTCCCCACCTGCTGCGGCTTGAGCTGCAAACCAGGCTTGCTGAGGGTCTCCACTATGGTGCCCTTAGGAGATGCTGAAAAATGTCGTAAGGTGAGGTCTACCATGAGATTTTTAAGTCCTAGAAGAGGGTTATGAGACCACAATCCCTTTTCTTTCTGACTATCAGGAACTGGCTTTCCTCCACCCTGTGCTCATTGGCAGGATGTGGCTCCTTGCCATAGGCCCAAAGGCTAAGAAGCCAGTTGTTATGTCTTGGAACCTCTAAATGTGTGAGCCCCAAATCAGCTTTTGTTTTTCCTAAGTTGATTATTTCAGGTATTCGTTACAATGGCATCCTTCACCTGCCTAGAGGCTCCCTCTGGGAATTCCAGCCATTCTCGCATGTGTCTGGGACAGAGACTGTGCTTCCATAGTGCTCTGTGAGATCCATGGGGGTACAGCAGGCTGGGAGAGGATCCCAATTAGGAGAAAAAGATCCAGAGGCAGGCGACAGAGTCAGAGACAGTCCCTGCTCAGGCTCTTAGGAGTTGCACATGAAGACCAGGCTGCACAACTGTTACACGTGTGTGAGGGCTTAGGTCTGACCCATGCATGCTATCGAGTTGACTGTTCAGTCTCTTAGTTGATTTTGTAGGTCTTGTTGTGGTGCCCTTGACCTCTCTGGCTCCTTCAGTCCTTCTTCCCATAGTCCACAGGATTCCCCAATTTCTGACTAATTCATGGCTGTGGGTCTCTGCATCTGTTTCCATCAGTTGCTGGGTGAAGTCTCTCAGGTGACAGTTATGCTAGGAACCTGTCTACAAGTATAGTGGAATATCATTAACTATGTCAGGGATGTGCTCTCTCTCATGGCATCATTAACTATGTCAGGGATGTGCTCTCTCTCATGGCATGGGTCTCCAGCTAGACCAATCATTGCGGAGCCATTTCCCCACTTTGGGGTTAGATAGATGGTTCAGTAGTTAAGAGCACTGAGTGTTCTTCCAGAGGACTTGGGTTCAAATCCCAGCACCCACATGGTTGCTCACAACCATCTATAACTCCAAGATCTGACACCCTCACACAGACATACATGCAGGCAAAAACAAAACAAAACAAAACAAAACAAAAAAAACAACCCCAAATGCACATAAAATAAAAATGACATAAAGTAAAAAAGAAGCTTCTAGGTGTGACTTTTAACAATACTTCCCCGTTGCTTGCTCTCCTCGTGGAACACCTGGAGGCTCTGCTCATTGTTGGCTTTTCTAGTCCCAGCTTTGGTTCAGTGAAGAAGGCCAGCTGTGGTGTTGATCTCCAGAGCCATCACCTGTATTTGCTTGTGTGTGTGTGTGTGTGCACTATGCACACATCTGCATTTGTGGTCTGCACTCTCTGTAGCATCCCGGCTGTTTCTTAGTTCACAGTTAGATAGGCGAAATGGTTTCTCTGCGGGCGAGGTAGGCTGTCAGGTCTAGCGGAGGCTTCTTTCCCTGTTATCACATGCCACTGGCCTCTTATGGAGAGGCGGAGAAAAGCCTCTGCCCTGTTCTTCCCTTACATTGCTCTGAGGGGAGACATGACAGATCTGACTTTGGTAAGAGATCTTTGAAGGCCTTGGATGTTAATTGAAGGAGTGATTCATACTAAGAATAGGTAGTTATGGTGGAAGAGCTAGTCAGGGAAATGGCCAAGCTTCGCAGGACAAACTCTAGCAGTGTGAGCTGCGTGGTGGACATACTCCATGGACTTGTGCCTTGTGAAACTGAGGCCACACATGAGAACTGCCTATATAGTATGGCAGGTTTAAGGTTCAAGTTTAGTGCAGGGTTAGGGATTTGGTGTGACTTGGATATTGGTCACTCCATCCCCATTTTGAGACAGATTCTCTCTCTATAGGCCTTGGATGTCTTGGAACTCATTATGTGGACCAGACTGGCCTTGATCTCACAGAGATCTGCCTGCTTCTGCCTCCTAGCTAGACTGTTGCTTTTATGCAGATTGGGTAGAAAGTAGAATCCAACCTACCAAAGATTCAGAGATTCACCGAAGTAGAAGGTTCCATGACAACAGAGGGAGATGAAAGATGGCTAAGATTAGTTCTTCCAGGAAGTGAGAGAGACGGATGTGTAATCATGTGACTGTAACACAAGGATGAGTGACATAATGAGGCAAACAGCTGCACACAGTGGGAGCTGCACACAGTGGGAGCTGCAATCACTGGGAACACCACAGAGGGAATGATTATTTTCAAAGTAGAGGTGGAGAAAACCCATATAGAAAAAGAAGTAGGCCAGTCAGACTCCAGCAGGCACGGAGGTGAGGGAGAGAATCTTACAGTCCTTCTCACACCCGGGCACTCTCGCTGTACCAGCGATTGATGGGCTCTGCATGCTTCTCCGACTTTCACACTGCAGATACCCCCACTAAAGAAGCAATCCAGACTCCTGAGAGGCCCTAGGATCCCCTCACCCCTGGAGATGTCCTACAAACTTAAAGCCACCCTGGTTAGAGGTAGGTATTAAAATTGTGTTTGGAGTAAAACTCTGACTTTAGGGCAGATTAGAACACCAGCACAGACTATTTCTTTCCATTTTGGGATAACATTCCTTTTCTCTGTGGCATATCTACTTGTCCTCAGAGGTTGTTCTGGTCTTCCCGGCCTCTTAGCATCCTTCTCTCCACCCTGCTCTCTTTCTCATTAGTGAAGCTCTATTCTCATCTCTGAACTATTCACATCAAGATTTTGTGTTGTGGTTTTTACTCCTCAGTAATCATCACATGATTCTGGGTAGTGCAGTAAATTCCCTTCTAGACTGAGAATGCACGCACACACACACACACAAAGAGAGAGATATACATATACATACACCATACACACTCACATGCACATCTATACACACATACATACATACATACACATATATACTCACCAAGCTACCTATGATCTAGGAAAACAATGGCCTCCCATAGTGACCCCTGCTCCCATCAACCCCAAGAGTTCCCCTCCAAGCTAGTGTCCAGGCCTCCCTCCTTGGCCCCTTTTGCCAGCATTGTGGATGAAGACAGAGCAAGGGTGACTTCATGAGTGTGCATCCTTTGCAACCCAAGTCAGATGAATGAATAAACTCTTTAATTCTCTGTTGTTCGTTGTTCAGTTCTCTATTGTTATTGAACGTCATAACCCTTTTGGACAAGGCACTCTTGAGTTTCAGCTGGGTACCACGGATTATGTGGCTGGTCCTGAGACTGAGCTCTGCTGTGGGTTGTACCCAGTCCCTTCATCTGAAGAACCTGCCCAATCTGATCCCTGTGTGTCTGAGTCAGAGTAATTTTCTAAGTGCATAATTTCTAGCAAACAATGATTTCATTCAAGCATTCATAATGGAATTATTTGTTTTACTACCCTGCAGTCACAGGGGTCTCTAATTCTAACATTATTGAATACTAGTGTCCATTTACATTTTAGTGTTGTTTAAATTTTAAAAATTTCAAAAACATATCTACATCTATATATAGGAAAAAGAAACACCAAATACTTGAGAATTAACAAATATTCTATCAGCATCTATACTATGTTGAGTTCCTCCCTAGAGACAAGGATTGAGCAGAGACCAGCAGAGACCCTGAGCTTGTATACCTGACATTCCAGTGACTGAATTCAGTAAACACAAGGGCACTGAGAGGATTTTGCAGGGCAGATGTGTGTTAAGCAGATGCTTCAGTAGGATCGCATGCTAAGGAGTTATTGTGTGTGGCTTTGGCTAGGTGAACTAAACAGGCTCTGGGCAGATAATGAATGAGTTTGGATATGAGTGAGTTACTGGGTGAATTATGGTTTTAGTAGGTATATAGTTACTTTTCTCATTGTTGTGACAATATGCCAGATGGGAAGCAGCTTAAGGAATGAAGGTCGTTATCTTGGCTCATGGTTTCAGAAGGGATGCAGGGCATCCTGGGAAGAAGCCATGAAGCAAGAGCCTGAGGCTGAGTCACATTGTTTATGGGGAGAGAAAACAGGGCTCAAGGAGCAAGAAGAAAGAAGTAGAGGTTGGGGGCGATCTGAAGGCTGGTGCTTCGCTGGCCTCCTATTTTCCTCCCTCCCATCCAGGACGCCCAGACATGAGCTGGTGCTTCCTACATTCAAGGGAAACCTTTCTGAAAAGACCTTCATAGATACACTCAGAGATGTTCCTAGTCAGGTTGATAGGGAAGAGGAACCATCAGTGCAGTCTCTGGAACACTGGCTGCGGCCAAGGTAATGTTCATTATTTAGTGGGCGGCAGGTCCTTTCCCAGCATGCTCAAGGAATGGTAGAACACTCACTTGGAACACACTGAACCAATAGGAGAAACCTCAAACTGGCCTCACTCCAGAGCATGTCTGTGTTGAGGGATATGACAGCTGATCTTGATTGTCACCTCGACTGGACTAAGACGTGTCTTAGAGATTAGTTAAGCACACGCATTTCTGGGTGTGTGTATGAGGGAGCTTTCAGGGAGAACTGAGGAGGATGTGGGAGATGCCATCTCAGAGGTGTGGAGCCAAATGGAATAAAAAGGAGATAAACGAAATCCCACTCTTGCAGGTTCCCCACCCCTTACTTACCACCATTTGGTAAGTATTCTCTGCCACATGCTCACACCATTATAGTGTCCTGCCTCACATAGGCCTGTGGACTATGACCCCTTGGGCTCTGAACCTCATTTGTTCCTCTCTTAGTTGTTTTATGTTCTGTATTTTGTCACAGCAACGAAAGTGGAGTGACACAATTGGTGAGTTACAGCTTTAGGTCACTTTTTATTTTTTTTTATAAATTTTTATTTTCTTTTTTAAGGTTTATTTATTTATTTATTTATTTATGTAAGTACACTGTAGCTGTCTTCAGACACACCAGAAGAGGGCATCAGATCTTATTACTGGATGGTTGTGAGCCACCATGTGGTTGCTGGGATTTGAACTCAGGATCTTTGGAAGAGCAGTCAGTGCTCTTAACCACTGAGCCATCTCTCCAGCCCTTTGTAGTTAAGGCTGTGGGCTTCGTTTATGTGGTCTGTGAGTGTGGGATGCTTCTCTGAGAGAAATCTGACATTTTAGAGAGAGCTGAAGCTGGAGACGTTCCCCCTTCACGTTACTGAAGAAGGTTTGAGCCATAGAGACACATTTAGTCATTTTTCCCATCATCAAATACTGGACAGGTGACAATGTAAGGAAGTAAGGACTTATCCTTTGATGCTAGTTTAAGAGCGAAGGCATGGTGGCGGGAGCAGGAAGCAGCTGGAAATGTTGCATCTGCAGTCCGGATTGGATCTTATCACCAATGTAGTGCATTCAGGGGTGGAGATGGGAGATAACAGTTTGTCTGGGGAGTGTTCAGCCAAAGGAAGCTTTCAGGGTCTTCTTATAGTGTCTTAGATAAGGGACTTAGACAGGCAGAGCACACTGCATCTCGGTCACTTACACAACTGCTATTCCAGTTGTAAGACACCCTTATTGTCTTGTCTTTAAAAGGTTATTAGCAGGCTGGGAACATGGCTCAGGAGGTAAAGTCCTTGCTGCACAAGCATGTGAAGACCTGAGTGTTTAAAGCTGGGTGTGAGAGAGCCCAGCCACTCTAGCTGAACAGGCACACCCTCAGGTTCAGGGAAAAATAGAAAAGGTGTGGGGAAGATCAATAGAAGAGCTGACATTGATGTTGGGTTTCAGTATTCACATGCCCAGGCACAGGGATTCTCCACCCACAACTCATGTATAAAACACACACACATACACACACTCAGCAGTGAGTTTTCTCCTTCCCCAGTGGTCTGTGGTGATAAAATACTGTGAATAAATAATCAACACTCAAATCAAAAGTTCCTATGCATGTGTCTCTTTAAGGACAAATTTCCTATCTTTCTGCTCATTAGGACGAGGATGATGAACTATTTTCTAGAAGTGTGTCTGAAAAGGTCATGAAGAAGAGCTGTCTCTGATTCAACTGCTCAGTTCCTTGGAGCAGCTGATTCAGCGGGAAGCACAGTGGGATGTGTAGGTTATTAAAGGTCTGCAGGTCTCTGAGAGCCGATGGTAGGAGATCTTTCCCCTTCCTGTGCTCATGTGTGCTGTAGCCCTGTTTCACTCAGGATTTGATTTGTGTAGAATTTCAAAATTAAACCCTGAATACTACAGGTAAGTAAACTGTCATTTTTCAAATTGCCTCAAATGATGAGCAAAGTTCAAGTTGGCACTCTTTGGCAGTATGGCTGGATTACTCTACCTCCAACTCAGATCTGCCGTCATGAGCTTCCTGTTTTATGGTGCCTTTGTAGCTGGTGCCCAAGTGCAGGCATGCAGACAACTAAGCCTTTTTGCATGACCCCCCTCTCTGTCCTCATTGTTTGCTCTCCATGCTTGGCATACAATGGGTTTATTGTAGCGATGGCTTCGTCATCTGGAATACTTTTCCTACTTTTCTTACCCTGACTGACAGACTCACTGGAAATACTATCATTCTCTCTGGAGAGTCTTACTCTAAACAGCTTACCTGCGCAACTCAATTTCTCTTAAAGAGGAAACTGATCTTTGAGACTCTAAACATCTTATAGGAGGAAACTGGGCTGTCTAGCACCTAACCTAAATAGTAAGTGTTTGTCAAGAGCTTCTAAAGGCCTTTCAAGCTGATACTTCAGTTTCTTCCCAGTTAGTGGTAAGAGTGAACTGAAAAGCCACAAGAAAGTTTCAAGATGACAAGTGACTAGGTAAAGGACAGTTATGTAAGGCGTGAGTAATAAGGATTGTTTTTCTCCCAGTGATAAAGTCCTAGCGTTTTTTAAAAACATGTTTTAGAAGAGTCTGCCACCTGTGAACCTTCTATGCATCTGAACAGCATGTTCACTAGAGATGGCAGATAATGGCCCAGGACACTGTCAAATGCAGCCTAACACAAAATCATAACTATACTATAAATGTAGGTGTTTTGCAACTCAATTGTGGTGACTTTGTGGACAACACAATAGTGTTTCAAGGTTAAGAGATTGGACGCACCTGCTAGAGTGCTGTGCCTTAAATCTCAACCCAGCATAGACAATGCTGGGAAAAAATCAAAATTAAACTTCTGAAGCATGACTCTACTGAATCTGTATCATTTTACATGCTGTTAGAAAGTTGAGATGTCATAAATCAAACCATAATAATTTGTGACTCACTGTATTAATTAATGTCTGGGATAACCTGGCTCTTTTGGCTTCACAGTCCACTAATGGCTTGCCTGCACCTTCCTCTCTGAAAATTGAACTCTCAGAAACAAACCCCAAAGAAAAACAAAACCCAACAACAAGAAAAGAAGCAAGCAAGCAATAACAAGAAGCCCAAATGTTTTTTCCTCCTCTGTTCTTAGACTATTATTATTAGCAATAAAGCAGGCTGTAGAGAATGCAGGCAAAATCTCTCTCTATTCAGTTGATAAGGAAGAAATTAAACCACCTTGTGGTACTGAGCAATGCAGTAGTCATAGAAACTGTAATCGATATGGACCAGCGGAAAATCCCTGCCACAGAGGCCTGTGCATGTCATAGCCATAGCCCTTAGTGATGTGAGCAAATGGTATCTATCCTGGATCCAAAGGGCAGGTCAAAGCACTTATGGATACCACTTAAATGAAAATAACAATAATTTTAGAGTGTGTATAATTGATTAAAAAGATGAAGGTCAGTTAGAGTGGGGGAGTCAATAAGGGTTATGGGGACATAAATATGATCAAAATACACTCATAAACATGTATAAAATGTCATAATGAAACCCATTATTCTGAGTAATTTCTATATGGTTATATATCTTTTAAAAATATGAATGAACTATACTCATCAGCATGGTTACGTCTCTGACCCGCTTGTTCATTACTGGGTCTGTGATGTGAGCACAGCTTTCCTGCATCCTAGCTTGCTCATTACTGGGTCTGTGATGTGAGCACAGCTTTCCTGCATCCTAGCTTGCTCATTACTGGGTCTGTGACGTGAGCACAGCTTTCCTGCATCCTAGGTTGCATTTTGCTCTATCCAGTCACCTCTTCATCTTCATTAGCACTATTGAATATATGGTGTATATGCCATTGTATTTCCTGATAGCGATCCTGTATCCTGTGACTGACAGTCCTCATCTGAACAATAATTTCCCTCTACAACTCTGGAAATACTATAGAATATTTTCTGTGTTTGAGAAATGAAACAACAAACATTAAATATGTTATGTTTTCAATGACATACAACTTACTACCTTCTGTCAATACGTAAAATTTGATTAAATAGCAAACTTTTCTATCATTTCTAGAATACAACAAGGATAAATTGAATCCTAGGATAAGTAAACAAACCAAGGAAATAAACAAAAAAGAAGAAGAAAACATGGCTTGATTCAGTCAAGCCATGTACTGAATCATCAGTAATGATGACACACCCAGCCCTTTTGCTGGGCAAAGTAAGTGGTGCAGTTGCCTTCCTCCTCCTCCCCTCCCTCTTTTTGTTCCTCCTCCCTTTTCTTTTTTTAAAAAAGATGTATTTATTTATTTTATGTATATGAGTACACACTGTAGCTGTACAGATAGTTTTAAGCTTTTATATGGTTGTTGGGGTGACTTTTAGGACTTCTGTTCGCTCTGGTCGGCCCCACTTGCTTGGTCCCTGCTTGCTCTGGCCCAAAGACTTATTTATTATTGTATCTAAGTACACTGTAGCTGTCTTCAGACACACCAGAAGAGGGCGTCAGGTCTCATTACGGATGGTTGTGAGCCACCATGTGGTTGCTGGGATTTGAACTCAGGACCTTTGGAAGAACAGTCGGCGCTTTTACCTGACGAGCCATCTCACCATCCCTCCTCCTCCCTCTTCTCTCTCTCCCTCTTTCCCTCTCTCCTCCCTTCCTCCTTCCTTCCCCTCTTTCTTCCCTCCCTTTCTCTCTCCCTCTCTTCCTTTCTCTCTTCCTCCCTCTCTCCTTCCATTTTTCTCTTCCTTCCTTCCTTTCTTCCTTCCTTCCTTCCTTCCTTTCTCCCTCCCTTTTCCCCTTCCTCCCTCTTTTTATTTCTCCCCCTCTTTCTCTCCTTCCCTTTCTTTCTCTCTCCTTCCTCACTCTCCCATTTCTGGCTGTCAGAAGGTGAGCAGCTTCACTATGCCACATGTTTCCCACCATGATGTGCTTGCCTTGCCACAGGCTCCAACAGAATGGAGCCAACCTACCGTAGTATCTGTAAATATATTTTCAAAGCAACATCTGCTTTAATGTTTGGTTGCAAAGTAGGGGATTGTAGCCCGGTCAAGTTGACCTGTAAAACTGATCATCCCAGCAAACAACTCCACTATAGCATATTACTACAAGACACCTCTCAATTTAAGGGTGTTACAAGCAAACATTTTTAAAGTGTATCTTAGACTTGGTGAGACATAGCTCATTTTCTAGGTTTGGTGTGAGTCAATTAAGAGCCTTGTGTGACTTCACTTGGTAATGCTGAAGATCAGCAGTGATTTTATAACCCTGTAATGATTCACAGCTCAAGAAGTTGGTGATTTTGCTTCCCACTTGAGGAGAGGATGCCTGGGAAAAATCAAGAAGCCCTCCTCTGAAGGGCATCTGTCACAGGGTTAGAGTTAGGACCCATCCCTTGCAGGCTTGTGTAGAGCATGTTATTACTTACTTTAAATGCATACTCTATCTTCGCTTACCGTGGTCTTTATAAAAGAGAACAACATTTACCAACTGACTTGCCAGGGACTTCTGAGAAGGTTCAACCGATGGGAGGCACCAGAGGAAAACTAGTGGATGGTTGAAGGGAAGAAGCTCTGCATTTCTTGGTTCTTGCTCTGCCCTGAGCTGACATCTTGTGTGATCCTGTGTCCCCAGGGCCACTGACTTCCACTGATCAGACTCTCCTTTCTGGTCACATTTATCAGGCAGCTTCTACTGTTGTCCAGAGTCTCACTAGATTCTCACCACCAGTCTCAGCTCTTGGATGATGGCAGCAACAGTCCACGATTTCTTAGGCCACGGCAGTAAGAGTTTTGTTTGCCCCACAGGTGCTTCCCTCGGTGGGCATTCGACTCTCCAGCTCCCTGCTTGGTGAAGTCCTTGCATCAGGCTTTTCTGCTTGGCATTTCTAGAGTGCTTCCCGTTTTCTTCATTAGACCCTAACTGATAGATAGGATTTAAAAGGATGCGTATTGATCACTATATGGAAAGTCAGCTGTTACTTCAAAGATAGAAATTTGGATAAATTTTACCATTCAAAATATAATTCTAAGAGGGAAAATATGAAAAAGGAACAGAAGGTTCTCCATGGTGAAATGATTGGGTTACAGAACAGTAGAGGCACCCCTGCTGGGACTTTCGTATAGTTACTTGGCCATTAGGAAATACACAGCTAGGATCAGGATGCAGCTTAGTCGGCTTCTGGGCACATATTACACACAAATTAGAAGCATATTTGGAACTAGGAAGTGTGGTGGTTTGAATGAGATTGGTCCCCATAGGCTCTTATATTTGAATGGTTGGCTTTCAGTTGGTGGAACTGTTTGGGATGGTTAGGAGCTGTGGCCTTGTTGGAGAATATGTGTCACTGGGGCTGGGCTTTGAGGTTTCAAAAGCTCATTCCATTCCCAGTTAGCTCAGTGTGGCTGCCTTGTGCTTGTGGATAGGGATGTGAGCTCTCAGAGACTGCTCTAGCACCATGCCTACCTACTGCCATCCCCCCACCAAGATGGTCATAGACTGTAACCCTCTGGAACCATGAGTCCCAATTAACTCTTTCTTTTCTACGTTGTCTTGGTTATGATCTCTCTTCACAGTAATACACCAGTACCTAAGACAGAGACCTAGTTTAGAACCATAGTTCCAATGCATAAACACTTCTTTGACTTTGGGCCAATCCTTTAGCATCACTGGGCCCCAGTTTGCTCAGTTCTAAAGTGGAAATAAATGTCAAACTGAGAAGAATTGTACTGTTGACATTTCTTCCCAAGTAGAATTCTTCTGTACTCTTCAGTACTGCCAAGAGGGACATTTGTCTTTCCCTTCTGCTGCCCTCCTCTCCTAGCTCTTCTACCATCCCCCTTTCTTTTCCTTCTCTTCTCTCCCTTCTTCCCTATATTTTCAAATTCCCATATTTCTGCTTGGGTACCACTACTCACTCCAGCCGAAACAGGAAGAATGTGAGTCTGAGGCTAGTCTGGCTCTGTAGCCTGAGATACAAGTCAAAAGCCCACTTCAATCAGTCAATTGATAAAACCTATCTGCCTTCCTCTTTAGTTAACTTGCAGCCAAACAAAATCCGACAAGAAGTTTTAACACTATCACTCGATTAAAATGGTCACTTCTTAAAGGAGAATGGAATTGATTGCCATCTTTGAACATAGGAACCTTGTATGAGGCACTAGTATTTGCTGTTTAATGATAGCACATGCTGAAAGCTCAAGACACACCCATGCAATAAGCCAAGGCTTCTAAACTACGAAGCCATTCCAGGTAAAACACTCACTGTTTTTAATTAAAATCTGTTTCCATACAATATGTTTTGCCCACATTCCTTCCTCTCTCACAACTCCTCCCAGAGTCCCACACCTTCCCACATATCCAACTTTATGTTCTTTCTCTCTTTCTTTCAAAAACAAAACCAAAAAAACTAATAAACTCTATAAAACAAAAATAAAAGCAAAGAATAAAAAGATCACTGAGAAAAATAATCTAAAACAGATCAAAAAGTTCATAAAGCAAAACAAAATAAAAAATATGGGGTTTGCTTTGTCTTAGCCTGCTACTCTTGGTCGCAGGACCTATTCTGACCTGTGCTTGCTCCAGCAGCACTCCATTGGAGAAAACTGATTTTCCCTCTGCTAACAGGTATCAATTGCAGATGGCATCTTAATTAGGGATGGGATACAATGTCCACAACACCTGACAGTACTAGCACCCCTTCTGGCTAGAAGCCTTGTGCATGCTGCCACAATCTCTGTAAGTTCATACGTGTATCAGTCCTGTCTCTGGAAGACACTATTGACTTGTAGTCATTCATCTCCTCTGGCTTTTACAGTCTTCATAGCTCTGTAAGCTTTGAGGGGAAGGTTTTAAGGAAGACATCCCATTTAGGACTAAGTGCTCCAAATTTCCCTCTCTGCCTTGGAAATCGCTTAGATGTCCATCAACTATTGAATGAAGAAGAAAAATGTAGTACAATTACACAATGGACTATCACTCTGCTGTTAAGAAAAATGGAATTTTCAGGTAAATGGGTGGAACTAGAGAAAAAAAATCATCCTGAGTAAGGTAACTCAGACCCTAAAAGACAAATTAGTGTATGTTTTCTGTTGTATGAGGATGATAGGACTTAAACTTTCAAAATATGTGCTTCAATTTGAGTAACTATAGAAGTTAGGTACTACTTAGTAAAGGACCAGGGTAGAGTAGAGATCTCTCAAGGAAGTGGAAATAGAATATAGTGTTATGCAGAAATGAGGGGGAAACTGTAATAGAAGGATTAAATAGGAAAAGGATGGGAGAAGAAGGAGAGGAACATGGAGAGGAACAACTAACAATGAAGGCCATTAAAAATCATTTGAAAATCTACTACTATAGGCACTTCTTAAAATATATACATATATGAGAGGACGCTAAATGGGATCACCAAATAATAGGGGAGATATAATGCACTAACGAGATGATTTTATGCCAGCAGCTCAAACCACCAGTGCCAAGAAGGGTAGCAGCATGTTGAGTCACTGGCCAATGGAATTCATGCTCCCAAATATCATGGCTACTGCCAAGCCTTTTGGTTGTTCTCTACAATGTGATGGTAACTGCAAGGCCCTGTTGCTGATGACAACCCTTGTGTCATTGAACGTAAAGAGTTTGAAGTGCTGCTCAATTGGACCCTCTGCCCCGACTGACTAGCATTCATGGTACTGGAAGGTGCTCTGCGAATTACTGGAGGAGAAAGAGAATCATCATTATTATCCAGTAGCAAGCACTACGACCTACAATAGTGACCCACCTCTAACATATACTTGCACAACAGGAGCACAAATGTTATGGGAACAACCAACCACTTTTTGATAGAATTTAAGGTCTACTCCGTGAGATGGACCCCAAACCTGACAGCGCTAAAGTGGCCAAGAACCTGACATGAGATAGGTCAAGGGGCTTAGAGGGAAACCAAATAGTTTGTTTTGCTAAACATAGCAATAAGATGATTCCTAATGGCATACTGCTAGACTACCATACTATAAGCAATTTACATATTTGATGCATCCCTAATCAAAATATCTACAACATTTTTCACAGAAATAGAAAAAAAAAATCCTAAAACTCATATGGAACCCAGAAAGACTGCAGAGAGCCAAAGCTTTTGGTAGGATGGTTATTTTCATAATGTTGGTTCTACAAATCCACGGACGCAGATGCCTTTCTCTGTCTCTTCCTTCACAGATCTGTCTTTTGTGCCATTGTGAATGTGTGCCCATGATCTCTTTGTCAGTGTTTGTGGGTGGAGTTTTGTAAATTGATTTTGTAGCCTGTCAGTTCGCTGAAACTGTGGATTGGGTTGACTGGTTTTCTGTGGAAATTTTTTGGTATCTTTTATGTATGAAAGTATTTCATCTGCAAGTAAGGATAATTTGATTTCTTTTCCTATGTGTGTTTTCTAAATTTTCCTTCACTTGCCTTACTGTTTCGGCTGGTGCTTTGAGCATAGTATTGAAAAGAAGTGTGGATAGCGGACAGTCCCTGTGTCATTCCTGATTTTAGTGGGAGTGTTTCTCTCTTCAGGATGATGTAGGCTGTGGGTTTGTTGTATATAGCCTTTACTATGTTGAGGTATGTTCCTTCTAGCCCTACACTCTCTTAAGACTTTTATCATAAAAGCATATAGTTATGTTTTGTCTAAGATTTTCTATATCTATTGAAATAATCATATGAATTTGTCTTTAAGCCTATTAATATGATTTACTATACTTATTAACTTCCTGAATCCTCCCGCACTTCCTGGAGAAAGCCAACTAGATCATAATGGATGATCTTGATAGGTACTTATATTTAGTTTGTTAGTATTTTAATAATGATTTTGCGTGTATATTCATTAGGAATATTGTTCTGTAGTGTGTGTGTGTATGTGTGTATATGTGCGTGTATGTGTGTATGTGTGTGTATGTGCATGTATGTGTATGTGTATATGTGTGTGTGTCTGTGTGTGTCTCTCTCTGTGTGTGTGTGTGTGTGTGCCTAGTTTTGGAACTAGAGTAATACTGGCTTCACAGAATGAGTTTAGGAGTGTTCCTCTGTTTTGATTTTTAAAATAGTTTAAGAAGCTTTGGCTCTAGATCTTCTTTGAAAATCTGGTAGAATTCTATGAATCCATCCAGGCCTAGGCGTTTTAATTGGAGGATTTTTATTACTGTCTCATTTTGTTCATATGCTATTGGTCTATTTAGATTATTGTTCCCTTCTTGGTTTAATTTTGTTAGTTTGGATGAATCAAGAAATACAATAATTTCTTTTAGATTTTATAACTTTACAGAGTACAGTTTTTTAAAGTTTTCCCTTATAATATTCTGAATTTCTTTGGTGTCTGATGTAATGTTTCCTTGTTCATTCCTGATTCTATTAATTTTTTTTGTCTGGATAACATGTCTATTAGAAAATGTGCGGTGTTGAAGTTAAATTGGAGAGGGGAAATGGAGGCCAATACAGAAAGATGGAGGAGGGACAAATAACACTAAGGTTGTTTGACAAGGCTTAAGGAAGCATATTACATTATATTTACCTAAAATTACATAATATATGTTATATAAGATAACATATAACGCACACACACACACACACACACACACACACACACACACAAAGTTATGACACTTGGGTTGACAGGGTTCCCCTCAAAAGCTATAGACTATCGAATAAAACCCCCAGTACCAGGCACAAGAAAACACCATTCTAGTTATTCAAGTTGTTGGTTAAGTAGTCCAAATGATTCCTAAAACAATATAGATTATTATTGTTGTCCTTAGTTACCTCCAAGAAGTTCAAGGTATGCTTCTACTGTTCAGGAAACCACATATTTATGACACATGAGCCTAGTGAACCAAGCTGTATCTAAACCAAAACCTCCTTCCTGGGGTCTAGCTTCCACAGTACTAGAAAGTACTGTGCAAACTCCCACGGTAGGGAAGCCACCAGTAGTCATATCTAGCGGTGATGCCTGTGAACCAGAACAATGACCAGCCTGGCAAGGTACAATAGTGACACTCATATCTTGGCAGTAACCAATGGCTGTCTAATTGAACTTCAGACCCACTCAATAGGAGGAAAGTCATGCCTAGTACTAGAATCATAGCCAACTACTTGGGGGTAGTGAAACCATAGTATTTGGAATGGTGGTTTTCAACCTGTGGATGGTAATCCCTTTGGGGCTCAAATGACCCATTCACAGGGGTCACCTATGACCATTGGAAAATATAGATATTTACATCATGATTCATGACAGTAGCAAAAATACAGTTATGCAGTAGCAACAAAAATAATTTTATGGTTGGGGAGATCACCCCAATTTGAGGAACTGTATTAAAGGGTTGTAGGATTAGGGGGATTGAGAACCACTGCCTTAGAAGATAGCCTACTGCCACTACTTTACTAGACCAGCATCATTCTTTACTGCATTCTACAACTTATCTCATACCCACAGGTAAGTGTAGCTCTCACCCCTCATCAAGAAGGCCTCTGTAGTAAATGGAAGCCATTACAGGAAGCTATAACTGAAAACAATGCAGAAATCAATGGATCATATAACTTCAATACAACTCCTGTACCTAAGACTCAGGGAACACCAAGAAGATGAGAGGGAAGATTGTCAGAGCTTATATAAAGAATTACAGGTAAACTAATGGCTGCTAAGAGAGGGAGCATTGCCCTCTTTTAGAGATGACCTCTATCAATGATTATACAATACAAGGTCAGCCCTGAAATCAAGCGAAGACAAACAACAAAAATGGATTCAGCAAGTTGCATTTGGGAGTCTCTCTCTCTCTCTCTCTCTCTCTCTCTCTCTCTCTCTCTCTCTCTCTCTCTGTGTGTGTGTGTGTGTGTGTGTGTGAAACAATAGCAAAGAAAAAGAGGCCATCAACTTGAGAAAGAGAGGAAGGGAATAGAAGAATAGAAGGTGATAATGTATATACATGTATGTGTGTGTGTGTGTGTGTGTGTGTGTGTGTCTGTGTGTCTGTGTGTATGTGTGTCTGTGTGTATGTGTTAGAGGATGACCAGAGTTGTTGTTTTGCCATCCTTCCCCCCTTCCCCTCCTCTTTCTCTTTTGTTTACAGACTTCCAGAATCACAAAAGCAAGTCTGAGCATGACCTGGGATATTAGACACCTATTTGTGGTAATGGCTTTGCCTCTGTGGGATTGGCTCAGAATTTTTTAGCTGCAAGACCAGAAGGATTGGAATGATTGTATTTTGACTAGAATTCTTCCTAACTTTTTAAGGGACATAGAAACTTGAACTTTTCCTTTTTCCCTTTCCTTCACTCTCTCCTTACTTTCTTTCCTCTAAATTATGCCATTTTTGGAGGCTGCAGCACCAATCCTTTGTTAATTACTGCTGAGTGCTGTGCACTGCACACACAGTGCATGCTGGTATTCTTGGCTCCATGTGGAGAGAACTTCGTCCCTTTGAAGTGAGTCTGGGTTTAGAAGATTATTGTTTTCCTTGTGGTTTCCTTTCAGGCAATTCCACCGTATGTGACGACGATGAAAAGCAGGCCGAGTTGACTTCAGGTTTCAGGACAGGGCTGACCTAGGCAACCAGACTCTCCTTCCTCAGTGCTATAGCTGTGCTTGACTTCAGTGTTGTCTCAGAGACGTGCTTATTAGCAACAGAGAAATAGTAAACGAAGGAAAATAAAGGCGTATGTAATACTGAGAACAGAAAGAACCACTCAGGGTACATAATAAGTAGATGGCAGGACCACGTCTGAGCACTTCGGTATCCGTCATAGTTATTCTTGTCATTGCAGCACGGTGCACTTTATACTTAGTAGTTGGAAAAGGAACGAATCCTTACCAATGTCTGTAATTTACCAGACACTGTTCTGAGCACTCCATTTTTACTGCCTTATTTAAAACTCTTGCAAAACACTTTGAGATAAGAGTTTACAAGTTTAGCAAACTTAAGTGCTTAGAAAACTGTCCTCCAACCCCACACAGTCCACTCATAACTTTGTTGTGATCTTTAACGTATTTAAATTTTTATTAATTATTATTATTGTGTGTGTTTATGTGTGTGTATGTTTGTATATGTGTATGTATGTGTATGTGTGTATGTGTGTGTATGTGTGTGTTTGTGTGTGTGCATGTGTATGTGCGTGCGTATGCGTGTGATGTGTGAATTCGAGTTTGGGTGACTGTGTCACAGTTTGGAAGTTAGAGGACAAAGTGTGAGCTCTGACTCTCCTATCACAGAGATCTGGGGATTGAACTTAGGCACTCAGGCTTGTATGTCAAGTGTTTTTACCCGCTGAGCTCTCTCACTGGCCTGGAACTTTTAAACTGAAGTAAATATTAAATAAAGCTTCCAAAGACCTTTGTTTTGCACAGCTAAATAATGTAGTAGTGGCCATCTCTTCCCTGGATTCTAAATGCGCAGGGGTGTTTTACCTGATCATAGGTGTCTACACCATGTACATGCCTGGGGTCCCGCAGGGAAGAGACGGTTGGCTCCCCTGGAGCTGAAGTTACTGATGGTTATGAACTGCAGTGTGGGTTTTGTAATTAAATCTGGCCAGGTCTCCTAACCACTGCCTCATCTCTCCAACCCCCAAGCATGACCATTTAAACAGATGCAAAAACAGTTTCCAAAATTAATGTTTACACAATGCAAATCTCAGCTAACCAAAAGGTATGGTGCTTCCTCAGCTAAATAAATAGCATCTGTGTGGGGCATGCAAGATCGCTTAGTGGTCGAAGGCTCTTGCTGCGGATCTTACGGATTTCCTACTTGCTTCCGTCATATGACGAATTGCATTGTTTGACTTCCAATGTTGAATCAGCTTTAAGTTCTTGTAATAAACTTTTGGTAATGACATAGTTTTTCACCATGACATGGTACTTAAGAAGAAAGCTTACAAATGTGTCTAAGACCTTTATGCCAAAAGTCATAAAATATTGCTGAGAAAAAAAATCGAATGACTAGAAAGACAGTGTTCATGGGTCAGAAGTCATTTTCCTCACATTTATCTACAGGGCCAATGAAGTGCCAATCAAACTCACAGCAGATATTTGGTTTTGGTGAAAATTGGTAAGTTGGCTAAAAACCTATGGGGAAATAAAAATAAGCTAGGGTAATTAAAGCAATTGAAAATGATAAAGAATATAGTACTAAAAAGCTGTGTAGGAAATTGCAGAAGTGAGGAGAAAAGAGAAAAAGCATTGGAGAACAGATAAGGCAGAATCAACACAGGAAGTGAGACGCTTGTAGGTTAAAGGAAGTTCAGGGCAGGCAAGGGTCAAAGCGCTTCACAAGGTAGGAGTGTGGACTGTGCCCAGCACTGCCACCAATGTAGAAAGGTAACAGTATGACACTACCCAAGAACATGGGAGGCCACATTCAAAATGAGCAAATTAACACAAATACAATAGTGTAAAACAAGTTATATATTGTTTGCAAACAAGCCCTATATCCTTTCAATAATTTATTACAATATATTTTTCATGACTTGCTTCTAAACCAATAAATTTCCCATTTCAAGGAGTATATTAAAATCAGCCAGGTCTGTGGATAATGTTACATATAATCCTAGCACTGAGGTGGCAGAGGCAGGAAGGTATCAAGTTCAAGGTCAGCATGGGCTACATAAGAAGACCCTGTCTCAAAACACAAAACAACTCACAATGAAAAACCACCCATTAATTTAAACAGAAAGTTAGCCATATATTTGATGGGTGATTAAGGCTGGAGTTTATTAAATTACATATTATTGATTTTGAACTATTAGTTAGCCTCTGTCTGTCCTGCTCTTGGAACTTTAACTATCAATCATCATTCACATTGTTAATCCAATTGTTAACGTGGGAGCCAAAGGACTTCTGAGATCTGCAACTGACCCACAGATGAAGGCATAAACTATCTTTATATTGCTAAGATGGAAAAAAACACCACTACTGCCACCAAACCATGGCAAACTCTTACAACATTTGACTAAATTAGTTGGCTTTAAATGATGTCTGGTATTGTATTTTTATCCGAAGTCCCACCCATTATTTCTCATGGGGAACAGTAAATTAAATAGTGGCGGTATTTTGTTTTTGTTTCATACAGGAAGGAGTTTCAATAGTTAATGCAAGCAATGTTGGCAGAAAAATCCGACCTGTTAGTTCTGGAGGGCTTCTACCTGGCCTCCAGGTCAGGAAGAAGTAGAGAAAGAATTCAAGGACGAGAAGTCAAAGCTGAGGGGATGGTTAGTGGTTGAGGAACTTTCATGTAAGTATCAGGATCGGAGTTCAAGGTCCAGAACCCAAGTAAGGAAGCTGGACATGGTGGTACATATCTCTAATCTGAGCACTGCAGAAGCAGTGACAGGCAGAACTTTGGGACTCATTAGCCAGTCTGCCTAGTCTATTTGAGATCTCCAGAGGTGAAGGAAGTCATGAGAATTAGCCAGCAGAACATGCTTCCCCTTTTCCGCACAGCAGCAGGATTTCCATGTGAGAGAAATAATTATGGAGGCAAAAGTTGCCAAAGACAAGAATCACTGAGGAATGTGGGTGGTTAATCATTCGGAGAAATCGTTTTTGGCTTCTTGAATATACGTGCTATCGCTAGCCCTTCTGAGAAGCAGGAGACCTCTGTTGAAAGATGCTGGGAAGGAACCAAATTTCAGCCTGTGATCGACACCTGCCATGGCATTTTCAATAACTCCTAAGAAATGCTCTCCCAGAGTCATACTGTCTCACAGTGGTCATCACCCACAGCGTCAGACTGCTGGTCTCCTACCTTGGCAGGATAGCACTTCCTGAATGCACAGGCTTGTGTTCGCCAGAATGCAGAGGAATTCTGCAGTTTAGTGGTCCCTGGGTGCGGCACTGTCCATGGTGGGAGGTCTTTGTGAAACAGATAGTTGATGGGAGAGGCTAGGAAAGAGAGAACCACCCTCCACACTGTCCATGGTGGGAGGTCCTTGAGATAGATGCTAGAGGAGGTTAGGAAAGAAAGGACCACCCTCCAGCAAGTGCTTATAGCTTTGGCTGATCTGCAGAAATCTCCTTTTTTACCATCTTAAGGAAAAGGGAACTGCCCTGTCCTCCCTTGAGAGTAAATATTGCTTGTTCATTGTGGCTTTCTTTCTGTCTGTGCAGCCATCTTTAGTCAGGTTATTTGAATTAGCTTCGCTCACACTCTTTACACCAAGAAAAGTGCCCTGAGCCGTAAGATATAAATAAGGCTGCTCAGAATCCTGCCACCCTGAGAGCTGTGGAAGTCAGCTTTGGCTGTAAGCATGATTGTATTAAGAGATATCTAGGAGATTAGCAACACAACCTCTAAGTATGTCTGTGAAGATGCTTCTGGAGACGGTTGGTTTGAGAGAGAGGCCTCCAAACTAACCAACTGTTTAAACCATTGATGGATTCACAGGTTAAGTGACCTGTGGGGAGATGGTGGAACCGTGGGAGGTAGGGCTCTACTGGAAGAAGCAACCCTGTTTCTGGTAGGATTTCAGGTACCTCACCCTTAAACACTTCCCTTCCTTCCTTTCTTCCTCTCTCCCATCCTTCTTTCTTTCTTTTCTCTCTTTCCCTCCCTCCCTCCCTCCCTCTCTCTCTC
>NW_022196915.1:48398573-48410247 GCF_008632895.1 Mastomys coucha
CTTCCTTCCTTCTTTTTTTTTTGTCTTCTGATGCCAAAAACAGAAAAAAAAAATCAAGCTATTTACATTTTGTGACTGTAAACAGTAACAACCAAAGTTAAGTTTTATACCTGTAAGGTTTCCTTTATTTATTTGAAAACCTGTACTGACCTCTGGACTTTTTCCCTGGCCCTTCTGTCTCCCAGAGCAGAGTGGGCTGGCCTCCATCATTGGCACTCAGCTGGCTTCCCTGTTCCTCCCAGGTGTTGTTAAGGTAGGAGCCGTTTCCCCAGCTCTCCCCCAAGCAGCAAGAAGCAGGGCGTGTGTGTGTGAGTGTGTGTGTGTGTGTATAAGAAAAAACATCAGCAAAGAAATATAGCTAACGTTATACAGTCGAGCACAACAACAATAACAACAACAACAACAACAAACCTAGTGTGTGTTTAAGAGTCTGAGAAACACAACTGTGAAAAGAGGGAGGGGGCAGGGAGAACAGGAAGGATAAAAATACAGTTACAACAGGAAGGAAATGGAAAATAAATAAATGAAATTCCTTTACTCAGCCTGAGCCCCTTGAGGGACGTGTGCTAGAAGGTCTGGAGGGGGAGGGTAAGATTCATATAGGATTGTGTAATTTATGGGGGGTTCCTCTCAAATCAATTGGAAAAAGACAGCCTACCAAATTCATGGGGGGCTCGTTTGGCTTTTCTTCTTCCTATGCAGCTAGATTTTCTGGCTGTGTGGATTTATGAGTTGTAGCGTATTTATTTTGTTCCTGCTGAGGTAAATAGCTCCATGCCGGGGGACATTTATGATTATTGTGTAGACGAATGGAGATGATGAATTACTTCCTTTCATTTGTCTTTTGACCAGAAAAATGTCTGTTTTCCTAGCAATTTGACTTTTAATGTGTGATGGCTTTTCCCCCCTTCTTTCAGTGTGATTGCAGGTGTAGCACAGATGGTTCCCATTCGTGGAGGTTCGGTGGCTTAGAGGTTAGACCTTGCCTGTCCACATGAGGCCTGAAAAGGGAAGTCACTGTATTTAACCCGATGGAGGAATTTGTGGCTGAGCTTTAAGCCGGCCACACCTGCCATGTCAGTCTAGCTGCTGGGATTGTAGAGGCACACTGCTTCACAGTGGGCTTAAGCTTCTCTAATACCTTTCTTTTCAACCCTCCATGCACATTTTCTGCCTTTGCAGAGAGGGAACATCTTCAACTTTGACTTAGAAATAATTGGACCTTTTTTTCCACAGCAGCCTGTGTAACATCAAATGTGCTTACCCAGCTGTGGATTCTGCATCACATAACACTGGCCTGCTTCTAAGAAAGATGTGTCTTCTTGTGCAACTGTGGCATGACTGGGCATTAGCACCATTTCCTAATTAGATCTGAGGCCTGTCCCACGGGTGAGTGGTTTGCCTGGCATTCTAAACTCACTTGAATGCCTCTGGCTTGAGAGGGCAGAGGGGAGAATCTACTAACGTTTTGATAGTGGTCAAACTATCTTCTAACTACTTATCTTTCTCTCTACAGACCAGTGCTGCTCTTAGCCTTGGGCCAGCAAGCAGCTCTTTGCCATTTTGTAGTGAGCTAGTATAAAGGAGAGACTTATATTTGATCACAGTGTAGAGACCCAAGTGGCTCTCGAGTGCTCAGGTTTAAGTGGACATCCATGTTACCCTCTCCAAGGCCCAGGGAAGGTTATGGAATCAGGGGTGAAAGACTGTATTAGTGAGAGGCTGAGGAGGGATGCTATGAACCACTAGATGTGACACGGCTGCTGCAATCAAGAATACACAGTAGCTATGGCTACCTGCACACGACAGGGCCCTTCAACACCCCATCACGGGTAGCAAGGTGTCCATATGGCCTCGTCCCTCCCCGGGGAGGTATTAGTAGTTAGTGGTTTCAGAGGGAAGAGTGCCATTTTTGTCAAGGGTGTAGCCGCTGGTCAGTTGTCCTATGTCAGCACACAACACTATCTGTGCTCATAGAATCAACCCTAATTAAATTAGGGGGTCGAAAGAAGACATGAGAGCACCCAGGGGCTAGTTGGGCTGAAGACAGGGCTTAGAAGGAGAGAGAGGGGGATGAGAGATAGCAATAGAGTGTGAATAATAATCAGCATATGTATACATAGTGAAATTGTCAAAAATAAATAAAGAGTAAGACAAGTAACCTGAAGTAGACCTCAAGAATCATCTGGCTACTGAGCGTGTTCAGGCATGCCTTGTCCGAACTGAGATGTGTAGAAATACCTACTGCGTTTTGGAGACTTAGCATAAAAAATAAAGTAAACTGTGTCGTTAATAATGTTTATGTAGATTTGTATGCTAAAATATAATATTTTGGTTATAGTGGGATAAATAAAATATGTCATTTGAATTAATTTCATCTGTGTCATCTTTTCCTTTTTCAAATGTGGCTACAAGAAAACGTCAGATTACATATCTGGCTCACACATGTGGCTTGCATGCTATTTTTATTGGACAGTGCTGAATTAGGAGCAGAACACAGGAAGTCCAAGTCTGGTACTGTCATTTCCTGTTTCATGACCTTGGATAAGCGATTAAAATTCTGCGAGCTTCCATTTCTAGCTAGCTAAACGAGAATAATAACAACAACCACTCGGTAAGAGGCTATCCTTAACTCTGCTCTTGTGTGTGCTGTTGATTGAAATAATTTCTGTGGTTTCTGGCAGATGCCACCCTGCCACCTTAGTTCCTGTCCTTGCCCATTTTGTTTGCCACCAGTAAAGGTGGCTGCTTTGCTCAGGATAACTTGCTCACAGTCAGGAAAAAGCAATCCTGTCTTTTGTGGTCCTTGACAAACAGCAGGCACAACAGCTCTGAGGCAGAATTTACTGATTTCAGCTGGCCAGTTGTTTGAGGCTGAGCTTTAAGCCTTGAGCACCTGCTCTGTCACTCAGCATTACAGAGGTTGCTCGACAGGTACTGGGTCCCACTGGGAGAAGCTTCCAAAGTGTCTTAGAAAACCTCAGTGCAAGTTTTTACTCTTTCTGGAAAGGAACACCTTCACCTTCAAGTTAAAAAATGGAATATTCCTGGAGCCACATTTAACGACAACCAAGGAATAGGCTCAATCTTGTGTCAACCCCCCATGTCTCTTCGGCCCTGCTGTGCATGGGCACTGGGCAGTCTGGGGAGTGAGGGTCTGTGTTCTCCAGCTGAGCCTATTGAGCATTTAGGCATGGGGACTCTTCGCTTTAGGTTATCTTCAGGCCTGACACTTTGTTAGGACAAAAGCCCTCAGCAGGCATCTGTGGAAAATAGCTCATATACTTCATGAGACAGTTTATGGACATCAAAAGGAAAACATGGAGTACTTGGGACAATTTGTTATGTGGTACTTAATGGCTTATAGGAAGCAAATACATTCTTTGGAAGATACAATCTATTAAAACTCAAAAGGGGGAGCAGACATTTTCCATAAAGAACATCTATTAAACCAATTGGTCAATAATCAATACCACAGGGGAAACTTCACAACTCATTCTAGAACAGAAGTTCTCTACCTGTGGGTCAGAATTCCTTTTGGGGGGTGGTGGTGGTCAAATGACCCTTTCATAGGGGTCATCCAAGACCTTTAGAAAATACAGATATTTACATTACAGTTCATGGCAGTAGCAAAATTACAGCTATGAAGTAGCAACAAAAAATAATTTCATGATTAGGGTCAACACAATATGAGGAACTGTATGAAAGAGTTGCAGCACTAAGAAGGCTGAGAATCATTGCCCTATAAGGTAATAGTGACATCTCAAGGAATACATCCGGATAACATAGACAAAAAGTTCCTCAACAAAATACAAATTTACAAATCAAATTCGTCAACTGCATGAAAGAATTGTAAGGATGTAGCTCTGAAGGGGACATCTGTATCACACCCCTTTGTCTCAAGACTCAGGGATCAATCTGGAAGAGTGTTCATGCCTGTGTGTGTGTGTGTGTGTGTGTGTGTGTGTGTGTGTGTGTGTGTGTGTGTAGGGGGTAGATTTTAATAGCCAGTGGTCGTGCCTGTCTTCAGCAAAACAGTATTTGCTTGCGAGTCATGGCAGGGCTATAGCACGCATGAACTCACAGCAACTGAGACTGAATGCATAAGATCAACACAACCAATGCAGCAGCATGGATGGAGGATGGACTCAGGAAGTCCCATCCTTAATTAAGGAGGTATTGGGAGATAGTCAGTTTTCTTCAGGGATGTGCTTCCTGAGAAGGGTTCTACGTTTTAGTAGGTGATCCTTCAGCCATGCACATACTGAGTGGACTCAGTGGGTTTAAAAGAAAAAGAACATGAAGTTGGGGACAAAGGTGGTAACAGGAAGGGGAGGAACTGGAGGGAACGGGGCAGATTTGAGCAAAACATATTATATGCATGTGTGAAATTCTCAAAAAAATGTATAACTTGCAAGTTATGTTTGTCAAAACATGAGCTCAACAAAAAAAAATAATTCATGACGGAACATATGTTTTACATAATTTTTTTCTAAAGGTTGTAGGGTAATGACTTTTCAGCGCCCATTTCCTGTTCTTGCCCTTACCCCTTCCTGTACACTTCCCTTTCTTTTCCTTTTCTCTTCTGTCGCCCCTCCTTCCTACCCTCTCTCTTCTTTTTTCTTTGTTCCCTTCCTCCCCTATACCATTCTTCCTGAATGTAACTCTCTCTCTTGAAGATACACCCCAGTCCCAGATCTATTTCTTTATCTGCAAAAATGTCATGTCCAGTAACATTTCAAGTGACTTGTTAGACAGTCAAGGGAGAACACTTGTATGTATTGCTCTGGCATATGTCATAGAGTGTGATATGAGGGTGTGAATGTATGAGAAGTAATATGAGGCCTGTACACAAAAAGTTTATAATTCAATTGGAAATATAACTTCATGATTAACAACAACTTAGAGAAGAAAGTATTTCTTTTATCTTACACTTCCACATCACAGTCTATTATTAAAGGAAGATCAATCACAAATAAAAAAAATGGCCCACTGGATTACATACAAGTCAATAATATAGAACAATTTTTCAATTAATAGTCTTTCTTTCTAGTCATGTCTAGGTTTGTGTCAAGTTGACAAAAACCAACCACTATACAATTCTGGTAAAGTAAAGTTTCATTTAAAAAAAGTAAGAGTTGGTAAGATAGCTCAGTTGTGCTTAAAGGCATGTGCTGTCAAACCTGACAACCTAGATTTGATCTTTGTAATCTATATGTTAGAAAGAGAGAAAGTTGCCCGCTGATCTCCACAGCTGTTTTATAGTATATATGCATCTGCACTCATATATAGAACACACACACACACACACACACACACAGAGAGAGAGAGAGAGAGAGAGAGAGAGAGAGAGAGAGCGAGCAAATAAACTGTAAAGAATGATCAATTGAGATTTATTCCAGGTATGCAAGCTTAGTTCAGCATATGGAAAACAATCACAAAACTACATCCATTCAATACATAAATGGCCTCTGCAGAGTCTAACACTGGTCATTATGAAAACTTTGTGCAGATGAGAAATCTAGGGGAGCTTCCTCAACTTGATGAAAAATGTCAATCAAAGTCCTGGGATGAACATACTTAAAAATGAGAGTCCCAATGCCTTCCCCTTAGGGTAGAGAGCAAACAAGGATGTTTTGTTTACTATTCCTGAAGTCCTAACTGGCACAGTAAGGTTAGATAAGGAAATAAATTGTACGCTGATTAAAAAAGAACAAATAAATGGTCTCTACTCACAAGTGACACGATTGTCTGTGTAGAAATCCCAAAGCTTTAACACACATGCTGCCTGGGTCTGAGGAGTCTAGCTGGATGGCAGTGTACAAAAGTCTGTTGCTTTCATGAATGCCAGTAATGAACAGTTGGAATTTGAAAAAAACAAAGGACCCAAATATCTTACAATAGTATCTCCTGGATAAAATACTTTTGTTTAAATCTAATAAATGAGATGTGTAGCTCTGCATGTTGAAAATCAAGGAACATTGTGTAAGAAATAGAAGTGGTGAGATATCTGTGATAAGGGCAGAACTATTAATATGCCTGGCCTCACCAACTTGACTTACAAAGATTCTCCAAAAATCCAGTTACATCTTGTGGGAGATTTCATGTGCATTGAAGGGACTCATATTGTCACAAGTTCTCAGCACTACACCAAGGTCTCAGCACAAAGGAGATTTAATTGCTCCAGAGGGTCAGAGGGCAGGGAATAAGAGACAAAGATAGGAGATAGAGGAAGAGGGAGAAGAGAAAGGAAACAAGAGAGAGGGGGAGGAATATTTGTTCCAGAAATGAAGAATTCCTTCTGGATAGAGAAGAGACAGACACTACACATAGGCAAATGACAGTTTATAAAGGTAAAGGGGGAAACTTGTGTAGGCACAATTTTTTTCAACCTACTTTAATAAGAGTTCAATCTCCCCTATAGCTCACCACCCACCAGAGGTAGTAGAAAGGAAAAGTTATTAGGACACAGGAGAGATATACTTGTTTAGAAATAGTTTATTGGGGGCAAGTCCAATCTTGATATCAACAGTTCAGTCCAGTAGCAGATAGAATCAGAAGTCCCAGTCCAATCCTCTCAGCAGACACCACACAAGAACCAGCAGCTGCAATCCAGTCCACTTGGTAGACACCACACATGAAACAGTAAGGGCAGCACAATCCAGAAGATATCTCAAGGCTCGACAACTGGCTTGAGGTTGCAGACGCAGCAAAAAGCTACAGGAACCTCACAAGAAGTTCTTTGGTGAGTTTCTCTCTATGTAGTCACCACAGAGAAACTCAACAACGATACAATGTAAGGTGAACCAATTCATGTGTGTGGTCAATGCTTGAGCTTCTACTGTTTGTGAGTTCATATTTATATTCCTTCTGAACCTCATGCATCCATTCATGTGTTTGCTATAGCAAACCATCCTTTCACCTGTGTCTGCTTCAGCAAAACATCCTTTTGCCAGTGTGCCCCAGCAAAACATCATTTGGCATAACTGTATTTCCAAAGAAACCATAAGTTTCCACTTCAAACCTGTGTTAGGATGGAGTGTTTAATTTTGATTGGGCATGTTAATTAGGTGAGCCAAAGTGGACTTTTGATTTGCTGGACTTCAATACTTTGATAGCTGGTCCTTGGACCTTGGTGGTCAGTCTCAAGAGTAGCCAAATAAGGGAACAGTCCCTGGTGGCTAGCTTTAGGAATGTAATCTAATGATTTTTAGCAAGGCAGAGGGAATGGGGAAGGGAAAGGTCTACTAGAGGCATGTTTGCTATGCCTCATCTGACTAGAGTTTCTTCATGTATCAACATGTTAACTTCAAAGTTGATATGGAGATGCAGGATAGCCAGAATAAAAAACATCCCCCTCCAAAGAACAAAAGTGTCAAAAGGCTTATACTATTCAACCACAAGGATTTCTTTGTCAAGACCAAGTCCCGGAAGAGTTTTAATCCATAGAACAGAAAATTCTGTAATTTTCAACATGGCTGGACTTTATAGTTTACCACATTAAGTGAAGTAAACTACACCCAGAAAAAAAAATGCTACGTGGTCTCACTTTTATGTGGAATCTAAAAAGCTGAGAATTAAACAGAGATCACCAGAGATGAGGAAGAGGAGGGGTAAAATGGAAGGAAATTGGTCAATGAGTACAAAGTTGTGTTGTGGATAGCCCTAGTGCTGTTTGTCTTTTGATGTTAAATCTGCTTTCCCAAGAAGGGCTCCCTAGGACAAGAAGTGGGTCACATACTCAGGTGATTTCCTGTGAACCTTTCCCTAATGAAAAAGATTTCAGAGGACCAATCACTGGGCGAGGAGTAGGTGGGACTTTCAGGTCGGAGAGAGGAAGAGAGGAGGCAGAAAAAAGGTACAGGCTTTTGGATGGGAGACAAGTGGAGGACAAAATGTAGCTAACCAGAGGCCCCTCGGTTTAGATGGCAGATCCACCAGGATTCACCACTGGATTCTATTTAGTATAGCTTACAAAATTAGGATGCTAGTTGCTGCGCCCAACGATTGAGTTACCTGTTAATTCTGAGCTAAGTTTGTGTGGGGTTTTCCTTCACACAGCGACTCAACTGGGTTCCAGAGAGAAAGCATGGCAGCAACGCATGGGGTTGTGAGAAGTGTACCCCAAAAGGCGGTGGGAGTTTGGAAGCATGGGGCTGGCGTGGTAGTGACTCCCCAATTGGAACTTACTGAACTGATGAGATGAGAACAGGCCAGGCTGGCCTGTCTGCTGGTGCCTTGCGGGCAAAGCGCGGTTTACTTTTTAATACTTGACGCTACAAAGTTGAAGCTAGGAAGGGTGAATAAATTGGAGCACTCTGCATGCTGGGTAAATCTAATTAACAGTAATGCATTGTGTATTTAAGATTACCTGGTGGGAGGAATTTTGAGAGTCAGTGTTAAGAAATGATAAACAATTGGAACGAATAGTTATGCCAAATGTCCTGATTGGATCATTTAAAAAGTTATCCATGTACTGATTTATCCATGTACTTGGCATCCCACAAACGTGTGTAATGATTTCGTCAATTAAAGATAAAGTAAAGTATATAAAGAAATACAAGAAAAAAAAAGCATTTAAGAAAAGATAAATATGGAACAGAACAGAAAATTGAAAAATGGCTCATGCAAATACAGTCAACAGTCCTTTGATAAAGGTATAGACACTCGCTGAAGAAAGGGTGGGCCCTGTTGTCCTCCGTGATGGGAACAGTGCAAAGTCCGTGTCTGCAAAAGACCACAGACATAACCCTTACAGTTTTGAGTCTTAAATTTTGAACTGTGATTTCTTTTTTCATTCCTGGGACTTTTTTCAATCCCAGGGCCTTGGACTTGTCAGACAAGTTAAACACCAGTCAACACCACTGGCCCCATAGCTGTGGTAGTTTTGCTTGTGTTTTAGAGAGTTTTGCTTGTGTTTAGGTCGTCTAGGATGGCCTTGATCTTGAACCATTCCCTTGACTCAGCCTCCTGAGTGTTGGATTTCAGGCTTAAGTCACCATGCTCAAGCTGCCATGTTTTTGTTTTGTTTGCTTGTTTTTGTTTTTGTTTCTCAAGATAGGTTTTCTCTGTGTATCCCTTGCTGACCTGGAACTTTCTCTGTAGATCAGACTGGTCTTGAACTCTTGAGTTCTGTCTGCTTCTGCCTCTGAGTGCTCCAAGCTGTGATTTTTTTAACTTGAGAATTTAACTAGTTTATATATAAATTGCAAATTTATTAGAACTCAAGATATGTCCATATTTATAAGTTTATCAATTATGAATCACTTAATGCACATGGAGAATTCACCACTTAAGTAGTTGATACTTAAAGACAAAATTGAATTTTTAGTTTTAATTATTTGAACATTAGAATTGCTATTGCCAAAGTTCTTAAAATAAACTTAAAATTTGCTAGTTACTAATAGAATAATATGTGCACAGAACCTTAAGGCACAATGTAATTTTTTTGTTTCTTTTTCAAAATAGATATCAAAGATTTGGAATTGGGTCTTTCAAAATCCTTGGTTCATGATGCAGCTTCTCATTGGTCAATACTTACTGTTTATTTTGGTGGTAATTTCAATATTAATCCATTTAATATGAGCTTATAAAGCTAAATAAACTCCTGTTGAGTCTTTTCTTTGTTCCCAAACTTCCTGTGAGCACATTAAGGCAAACCCACATGGACTCAGGATGAAGAGGGATGTGCGAAGATTCTAAGGTGTGTTTCTGTGTATAAAAATGACTTTTCAGAAATAGTAGCGGTTTTCTTGTTTGTTAAAGGTGACTAGTAGTGTTTGGGGCATTTGAATAACGAAGAAAAGGTGAAGTAGAAACACTCTTCAGATGAGGCTTCTATGGCAAAAAGCAGAAGCTAAGGAATGAAAATAAAGGCTCACCTATGCACTAGAACTTCAGTAGACACCTACATGTAACTGGATGGTTCCCAGCACCCAGGAACCCCCAAATGATACTGTTGAAGGTGACAGTAAATTTGATTGTAAAAAGATGTTCATAGCCTTGTAAATAAACATGTCTGATTAGCACTTTCAGAAACACTGTAGCCATTTGGAGGGACTGAGAATAACACTAGAACTACCAGTTTAGCATCAAGAAATGGTGTTCTGGGAATGGTGGAGGTAGAGAGAAGGCATGGGTCAGGAAGTAGAATTGTTCCTTTCTAGATCCCCGCCCTTTGCACAGTATCTACTCTGCTCATGTCTCCTCACTTGAGGTGGGGTGGAGATGTCTCTTTTGTGTTTATAAAATCATGTCCTAGTCTGATGTCTGTTATTATGATAAACCACCATGAACCAAAAGCAACTTGGAGAGGAAAAGGTTTATCTCATCTTATACTTCTACAGCATACTTCATCATTGAGAGAAGTCATAGCAGGAACTCAATCAAGAGACAAGAAGGCTGGAACTGAAGCAAAATCATGGAACATTTCTTACTGGCTTGCTCTCCCTAGTTGGCTCAGCTTGTATGTATGTATGTATATATGTATATAAGTATTATTGTTATTATTATTATCATCATTATTATTATATTTGTAAATGTAACTTTATGGGTGTTTTGTCTGTATATCTGTCTGTAAACTACATGCATTTCTGCTGCCTTTGGAGGCCAAAAGAGGGAGCCAGATTCCTTAGAACTGGAGTTACAGATGGTTGTAAGTCACCATGTGGATGCAAGGAATCAAATCCATGTCCTCTGGAAGAGCAACCGATACTTTTTTTTTTTTGTAGAACATGATTTTAATATTTTCAACTGTTAATATTCAACAATCAGAATAATTGTTTTAAGATATATTTTGTTATTATGTCTCTCTTTTCATTTCTGGTTTTATTAATTAGGATACTGTCCCTGTGCCCTCTGGTTAGTCAGGCCAAAGGTTTATCTATCTTGTTGATTTTCCCAAAGAACCAGCTCCTGGTTTTGTTGATTCTTTGTATAGTTCTTTTATTTCTATTTGGTTGATTTCAGCCCTGAGTTTGATTATTTTCTGCAGTCTACTCCTCTTGGGTGTATTTGCTTCTTTTAGTTCTAGAGCTTTCAGGTGTGCTGTCAAGCTGCTAGTATAAGCTCTCTCCAGTTTCTTTTTGGAGGCACTTAGAGCTATGAGTTTTCCTCTTAGGACTGCTTTCATTGTGTCCCATAACTTTTGATATGATGTGTCCTCATTTTCATTTAATTCTAAAAAGCCTTTAATTTCTTTCTTTATTTCTTCCTTGACCAAATTATCATTGAGTAGAGTGTTGTTCAGCTTCCATGCATATGTGTGCTTTCTGTTGTTTTTGTTGGTATTTAAGATGAGCCTTATCCATAGTGATCTGATAGGGTGCATGGGATTATTTCAATCTTCTTCTATCTCTTGAAGCCTGTTTTGTGACCAATTATATGGCCAGTTTTGGATAAGGTACCATAAGGTGCTGAGAAGAAGGCATATTCTTTTGCTTTAGGATGAAATGTTCCATAAATATCTGTTAGATCCATTTGATTCATAACTTCTGTTAGTTTCACTGTGTTTCTGTTTAGTTTCGGTTTCCATGATCTGTCCATTGCTGAGAGTGGGATGTTGTAGTTTCCCACTATTATTGTGTGGGGTGTGATGTGTGCTTTGAGCTTTAGTAAATTTTTTTTTTTTTTATGAATGTGAGTACCCTTGCATTTGGGGCATAGATGTTCAGAA
>NW_022196915.1:48411055-48412568 GCF_008632895.1 Mastomys coucha
GTGCATCTCTTTCTTTAGGTTAGGGAAGTTTTCTTCTATAATTTTGTTGAAGATATTTACTGGCCCTTCTATACCTGTTATCCTTAGTTTTCATCTTCTCATTGTGTCCTGGATTTCCTGGATGTTTTTGGTTAGGAGATTCTGCAGTTTGCATTTTCTTTGACTATTGTGTCAATGTTTTCTATGGTATCTTCTGCACCTGAGATTCTCTCTTCTATCTCTTGTATTCTGTTGATGATGCTTGCACCTATGACTCCTGATCTCTTTCCTAGGTTTTCTAATTCCAGGGTTATCTCCCTTTGTGATTTTTTTTATTGTTTCTGTTTCCATTTTTAGATTTTGGATGGTTTTGTTCATTTCTTTCTCCTGTTTGATTGTGTTTTCCTGTAATTCTTTAAGGGATTTTTGTATTTCCTTTGTAAGGGCTTCTACCTGTTTACCTGTGTTCTCCTGTATTTCTTTAAGAGAGTCATTTATGACCTTTTTAAAGTCCTCTATCACCATCATGAGAAGTGATTTTAGATCTGAATCTTGCTTTTCCGACGTGATGGTGTACCCAGGACTTGCTATGGTGGGAGAATTGAGATCTGGTGATGCCAAATAACCTTGGTTTCTGTTGCTTGTGTTCTTATGCTTGCTTCCTGCCATCATATTATCTCTCATGCTATCTGTCCTTGCTATATCTGCTATATCCTGTCCTTCTTGTGATCCTGGTTATGTCAGAACTCCTCAGAGTTCAGCTGTCTCTAGGAACCTGAGATCCTGGTGTGACCAAGCTCCTAGGATCCTGTGATCCTGTGATCCTGTGGTCCTGGGCATGTTAGTTAGAGTGCTGGGGAGTGGAGCTTCCTCTGGGTTTTGTGGGACTGGTCCTGAACCTATGATCCTGGGAGTGTTGGAGTGCCTGGGAGTGAGTGTTTCTTCCTCTGAGTGTTGTGGGACTGGCTGTGGTGTTTTCACTCAAGGTCTGCTCAGGGCATCAGCTCAGTCTGGAAGGAACCCCATGCCTCTGGTTGGGCAGAGTTCCTTGGTGCCTGGGTCCCTCTGATCTGTAACCAGTACTTTTTTGGGGGGGGGGGATTTCTTCGTAAACATATGTTTTATTTGATTTTTAGCTTTTTCCTTTTCCAAACAGAAAAAAAATGTCATCCTGGAGCCACAGTCAAGATGTTAGTACTACAATGCTAGGGATTTCATCATAAATCTGATCTCTTCCTATTAATATTCAAATTTTTCCTGTGATATTAGTCAGTTCTTTTATAAACAAAGCAGTTTAGTTGGGAATGTGTCTTTTATTCTTTTTTTATATATATATATTTTAACTTTTATTGCATTATGATGAGAAAAGTTACATGATTTCAATTTATCTGAATTTGTTCACATTTAAGAACATATTTTAAGTAAATAGAATTAATCACATTCTTGTTTCCCTTTTGTATCCCCACTCCTCCCATAGACCCCCCTTCAATACCTACAATATCTTTTTTTGTCATATTCTTTAAAATTTATAAAA
>NW_022196915.1:48412765-48413191 GCF_008632895.1 Mastomys coucha
GGTAAAAATTTGGTTCATTAGCTGTGATAATTTGGAAAAGCATTCATCTCAGACAAAGAGTAACTTATGGGGGCTGGAGAGATGGCTCAGCGGTTAAGAACACTAACTGATCTTCCAGAGGTCCTGAGTTCAATTCCTGGCAACCACATGGTGGCTTACAACCATTTGTATTGGGATCTGATGCCCTCTTCTGGTGTGTCTGAAGACATTGACAGTGTACTCACATATATAAAATAAATAAACAAATTTTAAAAAAAAAGAGAAAGAGTAACTTATAAAGTCCTCTTCTTCAAACTTGATACAAGAGATACAAACTCAAGCAAAGCATTCAGTCTCACTCTATGTTGTTCTCTTACAGGCAACCTCCCTAGTTAATTGTCTATGTTTCTTTTGGGTATATAAATACTTTTGAAATATATAAACTGT
>NW_022196915.1:48413762-48439776 GCF_008632895.1 Mastomys coucha
CTTACTGCTTTTAAAATTCTTTCTTTGTTTAGTGCATTTGGTGTTTTGATTATTATGTGACGGGAGCAGTATTTTTTTCTGGTCCAGTCTATTTGGAGTTCTGTAGGCTTCTTGTATGTTCATGGACATCTCTTTCTTAAGGCTAGGGAAGTTTTTTTTCTATAATTTTGTTGAAGATATTTATTGGCCCATTACATTGGGAGTCTTCACTCTCTTCTATACCTATTATCCTTAGGTTTGGTCTTCTCATTGCGTCCTGGATTTCCTGGATGTTTTGGGTTAGGAGCTTTTTGCTTTTTGCATTTTCTTTGACTGTTGTGTCAATGTTTTCTAAGGTGTCTTCTGCCCCTGAGATTCTCTGTTCTGTCTCTTGCATTCTGTTGGTGATGCTTGCATCTATGACTCCTGATCTCTTTCCTAGGTTTTCTAATCCCAGGGTTGTCTCCTTTGTGATTTCTTTATTGTTTCGGTTTCCATTTTTAGATCTTGGAAGGTTTTGTTCATTTCTTTCTCCCATTTGATTGTGTTTCCCTGTAATTCTTTAAGGGATTTTTGTGTTTCCTCTTTAAGAGCTTCTAGCTCTTTGCCTGTGTTCTCCTGTATTTCTTTGGGATTTATTTATATCTTTCTTAAAGTCCTGTATCTCATCAGAAGTCATTTTAGATCTGAATCTTGCGTTTCTGGTGTGATGGTGTGTCCAGGACTTGCTATGGTAGGAGAATTGGGTTCTGATGATGCCAAATAACCTTGGTTTGTGTTGTTTATTTTCTTATGCTTGCCCCCCACCATCTGGTTATCTCTAGTGCTACCTGCCCTTGCTAAATCTGACTGGAGTCAGTCCTTCCTGTGATCCTGGTTGTATCAGAACTCCTCAGAGTCAGGCTGTGTCTGTGATCCTGTGATTCTGGGATCCTGTGACCCTGGGCTTGTTAGAGCACCTGGAGTGGCTTCTTCTGGGTGTTGTGGGACTGGCTGTGGAGCCTGGGCTCAAGGTCTGCTCAGGACACCAGCCCAGAGAGACTGGAAGGAACCCGAGCCACTCTGCTGGTGGAGTTCCTGTGTGCCTGGTCTCGCAGGTCCCAGTTACTCCTGGTGGTGGGACAGATGTTGGGTCCTCCTCACCTCTGATCCTGAGAGTGTCAGAGCACCTGGACGTGGAGCTTCCTCTGGGTGTTGTGGGACTGGCTTCAGAGCTTGCACCCAAGGTCCGCTCAGGACACCAGCCCGGCCTTTCTTTCTTTCTTTCTTTCTTCCTTTCTTTCTTCCTTTCTTTCTTTCTTTCTTTCTTTCTTTCTTTTTTAAGATTTATTTTTATTTATTTTATGTGTATGTGTACACTGTAGCTGAACAGATGGCCGTGAGCTATCATATGTGTGGCTGTTGTTTTTGATCTCAGGATCTCTGCCAGGCCTGCTCTCTCCAGCCCCTTCTCGCTCTGGCCCCGCTTGCTCCCCTGAAATTTACTGCTGCTGTCTTCAGATGCACCAGAAAAGGGCATCCAATTTCATTACAGGTAGTTGTGAGCCACCTTGTGGTTGCTGGGATCCGAACTCAGGACCTTCGGATGAGCAATCAGTGCTCTAACCTGCTGTGCCATCTTGCCAGCCTCTCTTTTTTTTCTTTATTTTTATTTTTTTATTAGACTGCCCCATCAGCTTACTTTGTTATACAACCAAATACCACCTGCCCAGGGATGTCACTGAATGTGGTCTAGGCCCTCCCATATCAACTATTAATCAAGAAAATGCCCCCACAGATGTCCTCATAGGCCAATCTGATAGAGGCAATTCCTCACCTAATATCTCTTTTTCCAGATATGTCTGTATTTGTGTCAAGGTGACAAAAATTGACCAGTACAGGTTTAGAGACCAAAGAGCCCTCTTGTAGAAGACACACAGGGGAGTTCTTTAGGACCCTGAAGCTGGTACAAACATATCCAGAAGACAACTGTTAAGTATACACACAAGAGCAGCATGCTCCAGGGGCAGGTTTGAGGATGCATTTTTTTCTTTCCAGGCAGATGCACAGTCAGGATGCCTTTGCCTTTGGAAGGGCTGCTGGAGGTAACTGAAAACCAGAACCATGGCGGCCAGAGGAGACAAAGGGAAGCACCCAGCATGAGCCAATGTGCACTTGGAGCCAAGGCTGGCCAGAAGCAGCCTCAGGGAATTGCTTCTTTATGGAAACTCTTCTCTGCCAACAAATAGCATGATATAATAATACCATTCCTTTATGCATAATTCCCTGGAAGAGTATGGAGAACAACAGTCAGTGGTCAAGTGCTAGCAGTAGTGTGAGGACACTCTCATAGCATTTTTGAAAATGCATTTTCTTCCACTTTCGGCTTCTAAATTGTATGCTAAATTGTATGACCTCTGAATCTTTTAAGGAAAATCTTTTCAAGTTGAACATGTCAGTTTTCAAAGTTAAAAATGTTCTGTCTGTGAGGGATGCTACAATGAAATACTGCAGACTGGGTGGCTTACACAACAGAAAACAGTTCTCTCAGTATTCTGGTGGCTGGAAGTCCAAGGTCAAGTTGTCTGTGGGGTCACTTTCTCCAGAGCTCTTCCTCCAACCTCATCCTCACAAGTCCTTGCTCTGGGCACAACTTTCTGGCATCTGCTCTCACAAGGACACCAATCATATTGGATCAGGCTTCGTGCCTTTGACTACAGTGAGGCTTAATTACTTCTCTAAAGGTTCTGTCTTCAAATATCATCATAATGGGGGGCTAGATATCAGTGTGTGGATTTGGGGTGAAGGAAAATACATCAGATCCTGACAAATAGTGAGCTATTTTGTTTTCTGTGGGCTCCTTGTCTTACGGTAAGTGCTTAACAAGTATTTGTAGAATGAATGTTGGCTGGGTAGGGCCCTCATTTATAAATGTGCTCCCATATTCTGTTCATCTCCATAAGCACCAGTAAAGTAAATACCAGCTTACACAGGATAGCAATGATGTCAGCAATTTAATGAACAGGTTGAAATAAAACTGTCTTTGGTGTGGGCTCCAGATCAGACCACAGTGCAAGACCCCAAGAGAGTTCTTCTCTCTCCTGGAAATGCATTTAAACAGCACAGCTGCAATGAAAGGCTAAGTAGTGAAGATTGGACAGCTGTGAAACTTTTAGAGACTGTGTTGAGAGGCACAGAGGTAAGCTTCCTCCTCCTCCTCCTCCTCCTTCTCCTCCTCCTCTCCCTCCTCCTCTTCTTCCTCCTCTTTCTCTTCTTCCTTCTCATCCTCTTCTTCCTTCTCCTCCTCTCCCTCCTTCTCCTCCTCTCCCTCCTCCTCTTCTTCTCCCTTCTCATCCTCTTCTTCCTCCTCTTTCTCTTCTCCCTTCTCATCCTCTTCTTCCTTCTCCTTCTCTCCCTCCTTCTCCTCCTATTCTTCCTTCTCCTCTTCTCCCTCCTCCTTTTCTTCCTCTTTCTCTTTCTTCTTCTCCCCCTTCTCCCTCCTCCTCCTTTTTTCTTTTACTCACACATAGAAGATGTTCAAGGCCTCACTACAAGTAAATGCCAGGCCAAGGCTAGCACTCAGTTTCCTGAAACTCCAGAGTACTGATTTTAGGTTTTTAAATTTTATTTTATTTTATTTTATTTTATTTTATTTTATTTTATTTTGTGTATGAGTGGGTATATATAGAGCCACACTGAAGCTACAGTAATTGGTGGTAGTAAGCTGCCTGATGTGGGTGCTGGGAACTGAATTTGGGTCCTCTGGAAGATTCACTTTTAACCACTGAGCCATCTCTCCAGCCTCTGACTTTATTTTATCATTTTAAGCTATGTATATGTATATATGTACTTATGCCTATGTATGTCTATGTCTGGGTATGTGCACATGAATTGTGGGTGCTTTTGGACGAATTGAGTCCCTGGTTTTTAACTTTAAAACATTTATTTTACTTTTGTTTATGAGCATTTTACCAGCTTATCAGAATGTGTCTAGTGCCTGTGGAGGTCAGAAGAGAGCATGGATCTTATAGAAATATAGTTATGGATGTTGTCTGCTGGCATGTGGGTGCTGAGAACCAAAAGAGTGTCCTCTGCAGGATCAGGAAGTGCCCTTAACCAGCAAGAAATCTCTGAAGCCTCTGATTTTATTTTTTCCATACATTTATTGTATAGCACATTTAGGTAATGCATGTGAAGATCCAAGGAGAGTTTTTCTTTTGTGACATTTAAACACTGAATCCAGTTCTGTCCTGAAGGTATCTATTCACGGTGCACTCGATGGATTAATTATGGAGGGGGTCCCGCAGAATGTTGTTTATACTTATTGGATCTACCATTGCTTTACTTCACTTTCAGTTGCTATAACGGAAAACCTGAGTCTGAGTAGTAGAAAGGAAAGAGGTTTGTTTAGTCTCCTGGTTCTGGAAGCTGCAAAGTCCCCAATAAAGAGCAATTAGAAGAGCAAGCAAGAAAGAAGCAAGCGCAGCCTTCCTGATTCCACATCCACGTCTCAGTCCCTTGAGAAAGGCATGTGCATATTAGGCCTAACCACCTCTCAAGGGCCTCACACCCCATTACAGACAAAACGGCAATCACACTTCAATCTGTGTTTCAGAGGGGAGAAACCAAGCTCAAATGGCAGCCACTAGACTTAGCACATTTTAGTGAATAAGGTGGATAAACCTATTAGTCACACACAGAATACAGTCTTTCTTGGTACACTAACGCACTCACCCATAAGCCATGACCATGTGTGTTTAACTGACATCACAATCAAATTAATTGTCTACAAACAAAATTTAGGAATAAGTTCAGCCAAGACTCATACCCAGAGTCGATGACCTGGAGAATATACCCTATTCTTAAACTAAGGCAGTTCATGTGCCAGTCAGGCTCTCAGTTGACCTGATCAATACTGGTTAATATCTTTCATAAGTGGTCAGGGAGTTGTTACAATCAGGCTACCACCTGAATAGTCCTTTAATGCAAAGTAGCAGTGTTGGTTCATTCTCTTCTCTGAGGTATGATAACATACAATAGCCTGCGCATATGTGGGGTGCAGTGTGGCATTTTTATACATGTACAGATTTGCTGAAACTGGTGTCACCACCAAGATATTGAGTCACTATGTCTAAAAGTTCTCTTGAATCCTGGGGTACTCCCTCTCTTCTTGTCCCCTTTCGCCACACTTGTCATGTCGAGCTTTCTGTTTTGACGTATTAACTTGCAATTGCTAGAATTTTATTTAGGAAACTACAAGATGTACTTTTTTAGAAAAGGTTTTTCTCTTTCCTCCCCGTCATCTATGAATCATTACTGAGACAATATCAGATGAGATTTATGGAGCCATGACCACAGACTGTCGCATATGGGGCATACTGGGCATCTGCATCTCACGAGAGGAAACAGAACGCACATAAACAACTCTCCTAACTTCCCAGTGATTGGAACTGCAAACAGAATTTCAACTAAAATGCCAGGCATATTACGTAAGAGTTGAAAATGTTTATACTTTTAAATTATAGAGGCTCCAATGTTCGTATAAACAATGCTGAACTCTTAGACAATACAGTTCTAATGTGAGTAATGTTATCTGATCCTTGTACTCAGAATGGAATTGTGTATTATAACCACATAAAATGTGATCATAAATTATCTAATTTTATTTTTTAATTCCTCCATGACTTTCAGGGGCAGAACTCTGCAGAGCCATTTGCTTATTTCCAGTTATTTTGTCAGTTAAACACAGAATTTGCTCTTTGCCCATTTGTGTGGTTTTGTCCCATTAGGGGAGCGCTAGGTACAAACATGTGTAGCTCAGCTCATTCCACGTCATCGTATTCAGCTATTCAGCAGTTCTTAAGACATCTAATAGACCATCTAACTGCATTTTGTTTATTAGGAATTGTTACTTCCTGAATTTAATGAGGAGATTGAGTAAGATTAGCTGTTGGCCATACATAATTAATCCTCTTGCATGTAGTAACTACAAACAATGAATTATTTTCCAGGAACGTTTGTCCCTGTTACTTTGTTAGGGATATTCATTATATTGCCTCCCAGCATTGTCCGTTGGCTAATAGTGACACAGACAGTCATTTATTCATAAATTGGATTAATTTTCAGTGTTAAACAGAAAAATTTTTTTGAGACTCGGTGTTGGGGTGTGTGGCTAGCACAGAACGGTTCATCTCTTGCCATTGAAGAATAAGTTGTTGAACTTCAATGGGCTTCTCCACTTAGCGGATGCTGGGCATTTTGGTTATTTCCTGGTTTCGCTCATACAAAAGAAACAGCTATGGATATTTGTGCACAAGTACGAGCCTTTGTATGAACACAAACGTTTTTAAAATCTTTGAAAAGGTGAGGGCAGAGGGACTTGTACATAGCTAGCTCCATGTTTACCCAGTCTCTGAAGAGACTGTGCTATTCTAGATCTGTACCAGCAGGCCATGGGAATCCTGTTCAGCCTTGCCAACCGTGAGCATGGCCTTTCAACATTTTAGTACCTCACTGTGGCTTTAGTTCTTATTTTTAATAGATTAATATTGCCAAGCATCTTTGCTTGACTTTATTTGTCAGCCGTTTAGTTCCTTTGGTAAGGTGTCTATTCAAATGTTTGCTCATTAAAACCAAAACCAAAACCAAACCAAACCCAAAACCAAAAATAAATAATAAATAAATAAATAAATAAATAAATAAGATCCTGTTATCTTATTGATGACAATTGATTATATATATTCTTTACCAGATACATAATTTATAAATATTTTCTGCCAGTTTTTAGCTTGCCTTTTCATTCTCTTATTAAAATTGAAAAGTCCTGCCAGGCCTGTGTCCCAGTACTTGGGAAGCAGGGCCAGGAGACTTGTGAGTTTAAAGCCAACCTGGACTAACAGTAGGTTAAAGGCTAGCCTGAGCTTTTTTTTTTTTTTTTTTTTTTTTTTTTTTTTTTTTTAGATTTATTTATTATTATATGTAAGTACATTGTAGCTGACTTCAGACACACCAGAAGAGGACATCAGATCTCATTACGAATGGTTGTGAGCCACCCATGTGGTTGCTGGGATTTGAACTCAGGACCTTCAGAAGAGCAGTCAGTGCTCTTAACCACTGAGCCATCTCACCAGCCCCTCTAGCCTGAGCTTCTTAACAAGAAATCATGTTACTGGACTGTTTTGGGTTCAAGTATAGGCCCCAGTAGTCCCAAGAAGCTAGTGCAGTGTTCAGAAGAATGTTAGAAAAAAACGAGGAAAGAGCTGGATTTGGTAGGAACATGACGGTGAGGAAGAAATGAAGGGGTCAAATGATCCTCTAGACCAGCTTCACATCTTTGGGGTACTGACAGAAAATTTAGGGTTAGAGACAAGGAACATCGTGTATAAAACTAAGCTATGCTGGTCAAGATGTGTTCTCTATCTCTTCTCACACATCCTTGTCTCAGCTCTGGCTGTCTTGCAAGGTGGCTTGGTATGTTGTCAGGAGTGTGTCTATAGGCTGTGTCTGACTGGTGTGGAAGCATCAGCCTTAACCCTCCTCCAGCATGAGATTATCAGGGAAATTAGAGTCTTTGGGACCATTTTTCAATCGTGCGGTTGCCAAAGGGCAGGACACAAACCTCTCCCTTTGGCATACCTTTGCTCCTGTCAGCACACTCACACCTATCTCCAAGACACCAAGAGCTGAGGACATAGCTCTGAGGTAGAGCACTTACCCGGCATACACAAAGCTCTGGGATCGGTCTCCTGCATCCAGGACAAGAGAATATCACTTCTGCTCCTGGAGACCACTGAGTTCTAGATGGCGGAGTTTTCCTCTGCGAGCCATACACGTGGCATTACAGCAGAGAAATGCCTGTCTGATCTAAGAGCTCAGTAAACGTGTCAATAGCTTTATAATTGCATTTAGATCTGCTCCGTTTGAGCTGGTGTCCTCATACAGTTTAAAGTATGGATCATAGTTTTTTCCCCCTTTTTTTTTTAAATGTGGCTATTCCAACACTGCCAGCATTCCTCTGACTTTTCTTTCTACTTTTGTGAAAAATCAATTGTTCATGCATTTGATCTATTTCTAGCCTCTTTGTTTTCCACAGTGACCTGCCTCCCTTTGCCAATGGCACATCACTGTAGCTTTATAAGAGATCTGAAATCTAGGGTTCTTGACTCCCCCGTTATTTCCCTGCTGTTGAAGTTGTTTTAGCTGTTCTAGGTCTTTTGCATTTCCATATGAAGCTCAGAATCAGGTCCCCACTTGGATTTTGTTGAAACTATACAGATCAATTGGCGAGAACTGACATCTCATCAAAGTTGACTTATGAAGTGACCCCCAAATCTATCTCATCAGACATACCAGGAGAGAATTCTGGTGTGGGATCTTCTGTACTTTGGGACACCGGTGCCATGGCTGACAAGTGGTTTCTGATACTTCATTGAGTCACTGTTAAGCTAGAAAAATAAATGTGACAGTCAGCTCACCCCTAGCCTTTCAAACAGGAAACGACAAAGAGAAAAAAAAATAAATTCTGATACTTTATTCCATACTCTGGTCAGTCCTTTTGTTCCATTGATGAAGATTTTTTTTATCACCAAGATGCAATATTAGGGGAAAAAATCTTCTTGGCTCATCACAGTTGTTAACATTGTGTTTTCCCGTTGCTGTGTTTGGTATCTGCCTTAGTTGGGTTTACTGTGGCTGTGATGAAACATCATAACCAAAAGCAGCTTGGGGAGGAAAGGGTTAATTTCATTAACTGTTCCTTATAAGAGTTCACCATCAAGATCAGTGAAGGCAGGATCCTAGAGGCAGGAGCTGATGCAGAGGCCACAGAGGAAAGCTGCTCACTGGCCTTGCTCCTCATGGTTTGCTCAGCCTTGAGTTCTTATAAGACCTAGGACCACAGCCTGGGGATGGCCCCACTTGCAATGGGCTGGGCTCTCTCCCATCAATCACTGATTAAGAAAATGCACTACAGGCTTGCCTACAGCCTGATCTTATGAAGTCATTTTCTCAATTGAGGCTCCCTCCTCTCTGATGACTCTAGCCTGTATTAAGTTGATATCAAACTAGGCAGTACGGTTTCCAAGAGGGTGCCTCATTCCCTTATGGCTGAAAGGAGACGTTAGATAATAGAGAGCAGCTGGCAGTGTAGCTTGAACACAGAGCAGTCTTAGGAGGGAGACTCAGTTCTGATATTTCTTGAGTTAAATCGCTCTGATTGTTATTTGTTGATGAAAGCTGCAGGAAGACACGGCAGTGCACTAAACCGGAGGAACTTAGTCATAATTTATGCTTCTTTAGAAAATGCAAACAGCAAAAATCATTCTTAAGTATTCCAACCAGCTATGACTAATCACAGGAATCAGGCGCACTGAAGATGTCCCTTATCATTTTGAGCATGTAAAGTAATGTGACAGCATGCTTCAGATTCTCCTGGTGCAGGTGTCCACAGCATTTCCAAGTTTATGATATCTTGAAATGTTCACATTTCTCCCTATGGACATGGATGGCCGCCATCACGGAGGATGAGAATACTCATTCTTCAGTTGCTAGGTGAAACCTGAACACGAGCTGTGTTTTCCATTTTCAGCAGTTTTAAACCTCACCACCCACTAACATCCAGTAAATCCTGAATGTGACCTGCTCTCTAGCAGACACTACACCCCATTATCTGAGCCACATTGTACTGGCTGGTTTTGTGTGTCAACTTGACACAGGCTGGAGTTATCACACAGAAGGGAGCTTCAGTTGGGGAAGTGCCTCCATGAGATCCAGCTGTGGGGCATTTTCTCAAATAGTGATCAAGGGGGTAGGGCCCCTTGTGGGTGGTGTCATCCTTGGGCTGGAAGTCTTGGGTTCTGTAAGAGAGCAGGCTGAACAAGCCAGGAGAGGCAAGCCAGCAAGGAACATCCCTCCATGGCCTCTGCATCAGCTCCTGCTTCCTGACCTGCTTAAGTTCCAGTCCTGACTTCCTTTGTGATAAACAGCAATGTGGAAGTAAGCCAAATAAACCCTTCCCTCCCCAACTTGCTTCTTGGTTATGATGTTTGTGCAGGAATAGATACCCTGACTAAGACACACATTTTCTTTATTCTTGGCAGATAAATCAACCTTTAACCAAGCTTCTCCACCTCCTCTCCAAATATAATCAAACATCCTGGATCTTTCCTTCCGGCCTTCTATCCTCTCAGTACTGACGTTCTTTTGCATTCCACTTTTCATTCTGTGTCAAAAACCCAAGAGAGAAAATGTAAAGGAAAGGGTTACTCGTTCATGGTTTCAGATGTTTTGGTCCATGGTTATGGCTGGCTTCATCATTTGGACTTGAGGCAGGTGGGATTACGATGCAGCAGGAACACAGAGCAAACAGGAAGTGGGGAAGAGACCAGACTAATCTTCCCCAGGATTATGTGTCCCCAAGAACCAGTTAGCTATTACCCTAACTCTTCACCATTTCTTACAATGCTATCTTACTAGGAATCCATCAGGAGGTCAATCCATTGTCTAGTTGAGTGCTGTTAGGTTCAGATACTTTCTAAAAATCAGCCAGCTTATCCCTGAGTCCAGTATGGGTTTGTTCATTTTCAAGCAGGGTGTCTCCAGTCTGGCCTTCGTTGGTCTGTTGAGTCATTAGAAACTTTGCTCAGATATTCTGCCCCTGTTTGACTTTTGGTATCTTTAACCAAAGTGTTTCCCCCTCCACCCCCATTCAAGTCTGATGATATTTCCCTGCTCACAAATCCAGTTCCACCACACCCACCCATCACCAGCCACTGTTGTGAAGTATACCCATATGAAGGAAAGAACATACCCAGGGCCTCCTTGATATGGCCTCCCACACCCTGCCTGGTCATTTCCCATGAGCCTCTTTGTTCTTCAGCTTCCTGTGCTGGATTTCTAGTCCCTAGGACACATTCCTTCCAACACAGGGCCTGTGTTTCTGTTCTTACTGGTGCTTGGGATTGGATCATGAACGAGTCTTTAAGACCCACTATTCTCATCAGATTAGATTAAACATCATTTCTGTAGGGTACTCTTCTTCCTCGACCAGCTCTGAGTGTTCATTGTGTTTTTAAAAGCTATTTTACTGATTATCATTGTAGTAGTAGTAGTAGTAGTAGTAGTAGTAGTAGTAGTAGTAGTAGTTGTTGTTGTTGTTGTTGGGTGTGTATGTGTGTGTGTGTGTGTGAGTGCACATGCCATGGTGTGTGTATGGAGATGAGATGACTACTTATAGGATCCAATTCTCTTCTTCCGTGAAGGGCTATGGGATCCCACTCAGGCTGTCAGTCTTGTGCAAGCAGTTCTTAGCTGACTCGTCTTGCCTGTCCATGTCTAGTTCATCTACCATAGAATCTTTTGAGTCATTTAATTTGCATGATTATTTGACTAATTTCCACCTGTCACAGGACGATTTGTCTTGCTGTGTTCATCATTCAGCACCAGAGACCAGCCTAGTATCTACTACTTCAGAGAGGAATAGAAAATAAGTGTAAGGTGAAGGTTACCAATGGTCTTCAATGGTCACATCTAATTCCTGCCCTTGACTGTTATTTTTTTTTTATCATCTTTAAACAATACTGTGTCTGACAGTGTTGCTCACTCTATTCCTGAAACTCCAGCTTCCTTTCTTTGTGCCTCAATTAGACCATTCTGTCTGGTCATGTGACCCCGCTTTTCCTCTAATGCATGCTTCTCCCATGGTGCCTTCTGCTGTGGTGTAAAGTAACCGGAGATCCCTCGCCAGAGACCAATCAGATGGGGCTACCTTATCCCGAATCTTCAGCCTCCTAAACTGTAACCTAAATAAGCCTTGTTTCTGTACCAAGTGCTTAGTCTCAGGTATTTTGTTATAGTGAAACTCAGTGGACTAAGGTAGGTGCCACCTCCGTTAGTTCCTGGCCCACTCTCCAAGATGCACGGACCCTTTCTTCCTTCAGCAGGGTTTCTCCTTAGGATTTGCTCCTCACTTCCAAACTTGATGCCAATACTTTGATTGAAAGCAGATGCTTTTCAGCAACTTCAGGAGACTGCCTTTACCCCATTTTCCATGTGACAACCCAAAATAATTCAGAGCCACGCAAACCTTGAAATCACCTAAGCCCTGCCCAGGGACCTTATAACTTAAAAAAAAAAAAAAAAACAACCCTTCAAACAGAGGAATTTTGTGGCTTTGTTTGATCTTTTATGTTGCTGTTTTCAGGATGTTACTTTTGTCTTCTCCTCTCAAGCCTGCTCTAGGCAGTCATCCAAGAGAGGCGAGGTCTGGAGGCCTTGGCTGCTCCCAGGGTACATATCAAGGCAGAGTTGAAAATGTAGGCAACTGCTCTGGGGTATCTTCATGAACACCCATCAGATGACTTGGCCGGCATCTTCTCTTACATCAGAACTCAGTGGTTTTAACAACACGGTCTGATGAAAACATTTTCTTTTGCAGTTGTGTTACAGTTATTTAGCGGTGACCTTGGGAACTCTATACATGATTGATTTTTCTTTGAACTAATTTCTCCTGGTTTTATAGACATATCCTGGGTTTATTCCCAGGCCAAAAAAACAGTCTTAAAAATGACTGTCATATGATTTCTTGGCTTACTAGAATTTTCTTTTGAGTAGTCTTACCTGGAGGTTTGTGTTAGACACAAAGTGAAATAAAAATTAATTGGACTTGAGTTACTTTCTAGTTTTAAGATGGAAAAAACAACACAGACCTGCACATTCTTACTTGAAATTTAAGCATTCAAAACCCATGCACTATTAAAGGCTAATAAAGTTCGTCTGTCATATGGCTGGACCAGAACTGAAGGCATTTTTGATGTGGAGTACTGGGTCCCTGCAGTGGGCACGCTAACCTCTTGTCAGCTTAACAATGAGTTTTGTGAGCCAGCAAGCAAGAATCTAGTAGCCTTTGGTGCATTATAGATTTGGGGACTACTGATAAGGTCCTGCACAGGCTTTTACTGGAAAAGCTGCGTGCATGTGGTCTCTCAGGAAAGTGTTACTTCATGATGAAGCGTGTTTTTATGACCTAACTCAACAGTATTGGAAAGTCTTTGTATTTATTTGTATATTTAGGCATAGGTCCATTTGCTTATATACAAAGTTATTACTGCTTCTGGGTGTTTAGTTTCCTTCACCATTTTACTTCTGGTCCATTGGCTGGACTTGTTTGATAAGTGATTCCTTTATTCTGACCTGCAGATCCTGCTGCCTCCAGGTGACCTGTGAACACAGATTCTGAGTTCTCTCTCACCTGTTCTGAGACTGTTTCTCATGTTGTGAGGGTGTCTTCATTGACTCCCGATCCCCTCCAGCAGAGGCAAGTGAGCTTCTTGAAATATTCAGAGTAGCTTTTCATTTCCACTCTGTTCTGGCTAAGGTGATGAGACACAGTTCATCTAGCTTGCCTGAGTCTGATTTCCTAATTTCTGGAGAGTGATTGCTAATAGTTAATTGCCTTTGCTGCTTCTTGTTGGGAATAAGAAGAGGATGTGAATGGGAAGAGGTTGGTAGAAGCAAGAAGGTATGCTGGTATCTCCTCCAAAGAAAGGTTAATGGTCTAAATTTAAAGCTCTAAGGGAAGAGTTTTGGGAAATATAGGGTTTATACTTCATTCTGGCTCCCATAGGACCATTTGTTGAGAGGTCCACTGTTTTAAGAACTGCAGGGTGGCATGGGCCTTTAATCCTAACACTTGGGAGGCAGAGGCAAGTGGATCTCCGGGAGTTCAAACCAGCCTGGTCTACTTAGTGAGTTCCAGACTAGCCAGAGATAGAAAGTGAGATCCTGGAGCTAGCTAGATGGAAAGATAGATAGGTAGATAGATACTGCAGGAGGCTCCTCATTTCTTGTTAAACACTCATTCGAGGCAGCAGCGATCATTCCACTCCACATGTGAGAGACTATTGAAACTTCAGCAAAGTCATGACATTGCTTAGCTGCTGAGCCAGACTGGAAACCAGAATTGTTAATGGAAAAGTCATCCCCTATTCTAATTGCAAAGCAATTTTTTTTAATAGTGAATATTTTGTGGTGTTGTTTGGTGTTTTGCAAATTAAAAACCAAGTGCCTTTCATAAGAACCTAGATAGTTCATGTCCCTTGGATGTAAATTCTGAACAGTACCAATAAATCCCACATTCTGGAAGCCCAGGGGAAATTAGTTATTATTTAATACTTTAAAAAAATGCGTATTCATTTCCCTTTGTGATAGAATGTATTCTCAACATACGATCTTTATAAGCAAGCAAGGGTTTTACTACTAGTAAAACCTTCACCAGTCACTCTTCAGTTACAAAGCCAGGGACAGTAAAATGGTAATGTTTCTTGACTTAGTTGTGTGCTTGCCATGAGTGAGATGTTGGACTGAGAAACACAAGCCAGACACCCAAAGTACTCTCCTGTTCCATGAAGGGGTTCAGTCCATAGTAGTGCACTGGATGGAGCCCAGGTAAAACTGAAGTGGGACAGACCAAAAAATGGCTTCCTCTCTCTCTCTCCCTCTCCTCTCGTCTCCTCTCCTGCTCCCTCCACTCCTTTCTCTCTCACTGTGTGTGTGTGTGAAAGAGAGAGAGACAGAGACAGATACACACACACACACACACACACACACACACACACACACACACACAGAGAGAGAGAGAGAGAGAGAGAGAGAGAGAGAGAGAGAGAGAGAGAGAGAGAGAATCAGTGCAGGATCTGCTGTGTGTTAGGAGCCTAGTGGTTGTAAACTTCTCCCAACCCATCACTGGCCGGGTAGGATTTCATTCTGGCTAGCCTCTCAGTGAATTCAGGCACCTCCTAGCCTCATTTAGCCAATTGTTAATTTATGATTAAGTCTGTGATTTTACTTAGCTATATTTTTGAGGATGTCAGCATTGATAAGATTTCCTTCTGAGGCTAGATGTGGAGGATTCTGGGATGGAATGAGAAAGCCAACAGCTTTAGTGGCAAATATTGTGTTTTCTGAGACCCTCATGACCTTAATTTACTTTTCTCTATAATTCATTAAAAAATGATTGGTTGCCCTGTGTTTTAATCTTCAGATCCTACTTCCTCCTTTGTTCTATGGGGTTAGCTGGATACAGTGAGTGGAATATACCTCAAATCTAGCATTCAGGAGGCAGAAGTAGGCAAATCTCAGTGCTTTAGGCCAGTTCGGGATACTTGGTAAGACTCAATAAAGAAAGGAAAGGGAAGGAAGGAGGGAAGGAAGGAAGGAAGGGAGGAAGGAAGGAAGGAAGGAAGGAAGGAAGGGTATTTAGCTTCTGATTTTGATGTCTGAGAGGGCAAAGCTTGATATTTGCTCTGATGGGCCGTTCTGACCTCACTGCTTCACTGTGAATGATGTCATGGAGGGGCCATAGATGAAAAGTCACAACTATATGACAAAACAGGAAGCCAGAGTGGGTGGCAGGTGAATCTCATATTTTATAACCTTTGGTAAGAACTTGTCAGGGTGTCCTAGGAACAGCTACCTTCTGCCTAAGTATGCTCTCAAAGATCTAATCATCTCCTTTGAGGTCCCATCTCTTAAAGGTCCCATTACTCTTTAACATGGCAGTGCCGGGGACTAAGGTTCAACATGAACCCTTGGGAGACACAATAAAGCCATGTCTAAACCTAACATTTCTTCTTGTCTGTCACAGTCCACTTCCTTCCATAAAGGGATGCCCTCATGCCATCTCAAATAACTGAGTTTGTTACCAAAGAAAGGGATTGAATATGATATCTTAGTTTAAGTAATTCATTAGGAAAGCCACGAACTTATTAGCAATGCTTGAGACGTGTGGTGGTATGTGAGCTAGACAGAAACAGATATGGAAGGGAGCTAGATGGAGAATTTGTTCATCCCACCTTTGACCTAGTATTGATTGATTGACTTAGAATCGATAGAGAGGAGGCAGCATGCACACAGCTTAGAGGGAAGTGAGGAGTCCAATCTCTTTCCCTCAGGTCTCTACAGCTACTTCCCCTGTGAAGGACTCACTTCCTTCTCTGTCAAAAGACCTTCTAGAATCGATGATCTTTCAAGTCTCTTACAGCTACCACAGCTTTGTGTTCTAGTTCTAAGCAATGGCTTGGTGCTTTGAAATTGCGAAACAGCCTGAGAAATCTTGTGAAAATAGGAACTTGCTCTTTTCTAGGACCCGCACTTCCTGCTTTTATAACAATTGAGCTGACGGTAGCTAGAAAGACCATCATGGTTAGCTTTCGCCTGCTGCACCGTGAAGGCTTCAGAGGAGGATCCTGATGCACCAGGGGTTTGTTCAAGACTTCTTGGCAGTAGGACACAGAGTCTGCTTAATTCTTGCCTCAGTTACCAGCATCATCATCCACCACTGTTTCTTGAGCTCAAAGATACATCCAAAGCCCAAGTGCAGGCATTCTAAAAGCCTATGGCCAAATGCACCATGACTCGATATTTGAAACCCGTGCTTCAAATTCACGGGCAATTAGGTGGTTTGGTGCTGCTCGCCCAGCTGTGTAGCTTCAATCTACCAAAATCACTGCATTTCAGTCTTCAATAGAGGCAGAAAAACTGAAGGAGGTAGGAGGGAGAGTTCTATTCCCTAGCTCTTTCTTATCTTGGAGCATTAAAGAGTTGGGTCTGTATTGTACTGGCCTTTGGGAACCATATCCAAGGAATCCATGAACAGCTTAACCCTGTCAAGGGAAGAGATCTTGGAAATGACTCCTTCAGGCAAGACCAGAATCCTATGCCTCAAACAAGCCATTAACTCTGTCTTGATTATACAGAGCATCTCAGGCTCAGAACATCTCCATCTTATCGTGGCTAGCATCATAAATAATGGGGGAAAACTGTCTGCAATGGTTTGTGTTTTCTTAGACTATTTGGAAAATTCCAGCTTTGTGTACAACACAGAAGACTTCTGACCTCAGGCATGGCAGCATGAGGAGATGTATGGTTTGTCCTCTCAGCTAGTGGGCAGTAATCCCTCTGCAGGGGCTATCACTGCCCTGAAATCTCTGAATGTTGGCTAAGTGCATGTGAAACAAATTCATGGCCAGAAAAGGATCTTAATAAAGAGAATGTATTTCTCTAGGGAAAACTCTTAACTCTTATGTATCTGTAATCTCACAAATAAATTGATAATTCTATTTGTCTTTGAACATTTATTGTTTCTTTACCAAATAATATGAGGGAAGGCTTATTGTATAATTCTTTATATACTTTAACTTAAAGGTATGTTTAGAGCAGTGGTTCTCAACCTTCCTGATTCTGAGGCCCTTTAATACAGTTCTTCATGTTATGTTGACTTCCAACCATAAAATTATTTTCATTGCTACTTTATAACTTTCTACTGTTATGAATTGTAATGTAAATGTCTGTGTTTTCCAGTGGTCTTAAGTCACCTCTGTGAAAGGGTCATTAGACCCCTGAAGGGGCCTTGCCCTACAGGTTGAGAACTGCTGATGTAGAAATAACTGTAGGCCAGTTTTCATAAGCTGCCTAAGCTTCAGGACGAGGCTCTCTCGGTCCTCCATTCCTTCCCTGCCTTTAACACTCCGGATCACACCCGAAGTCACTCTGCCCACCTTTGCATTGTGCTTTAACCTCGACAGAGACTCAGGTGATTTAAGTCTGTGCAATTTAAGACGGAAATACTTTTCCGGGTGTGGTCATGCTCATGTGCATATGCACGTACGTGTTTTCTTAGACTGTTTGGAAATTTGCAGCTTTGCGCGCTACACAGAAGAGCTTTGACCTTTGGGCTTGACAAGCATGAGGCGAGGTCTGGTTTGTCTTTGAAGGCAGTGGCAGAGGCCAGAAGAAGGTGTTGTGACTCCGGGAATTTGAGTTACAGGTGGTTGTGAGCTACCTGAAATGGGTTTTGGGAATTGAACTTGGTTCTTAGAAAGAACAGTATGTGCTCGTAACTGCTCCAGCACCAAACCGGTACACTTTAACTGTGCCCATGCACATTGTTAGTCAGAGCTACCCTTTCTCCTCTACGAGTATCCTGGGAAAATTGTATTTGCCTTTTAAAGATTCAGTTCAAATACTACTCTTCTTCACATGACAAAGTGTGTGTGTGTGTGTGTGTGTGTGTGTGTCTGTGGTGGACATTTAGCTCAGGAAGCTGCTCAACAGAAGTCTGTGTGGATCGTTGAAAAGTCAGTATGTGCTGACTCATCTCTTTTTTGGCCCCATACCCCTGTGATAAAGAAAGGCAATGCAATAGGTATGATGTCTTTGGTAGTCTTTCTTGATAGCATAGCAGACTATGAGATAGTGCAATTAGAGGAATTAGTGACCTGTTAAATGGTTGAAGCCAGAAATGACTGATTGATGGTGTTTGGCCTACGAAATTGCTTCCTGTGGAGTACTGCCAGGCATTTGTGCTTGGCTCTATCTTAGAAAAAAGAAAGTATTAATAATGACTCATTGAGGATGAATTTAGGTCATGTGTTGACCCCTTCCCATTTAACGACTTAAAACACAAGTATTGCCTTCTTTTATACCACTTCTTCACCAAGAAGCGATGGGCCACAGACAGGGCCCCTTGCTTGGTGATATTGTTGAACTCTTTATCTAGAACATTGTCTGCTGTCAAGGCAGTAGGAAAAGAAAGTGTGAGGAAGCTCGCTCACAGAGAGGCTTCATGTGAGGGCAGGAAGGCCAGCCAGGCACCTACAACCAACCCCATGTTTGTGCCATCCTTCACCCTCCTCACAGCCGATAGGGACAGAAAGAAGGGCAATGTGGAATGATGCTCATGTGGAAGGACAGTGGGTAGGAACTGTTGGGTAACCTATAGGGGTTCTGGACTTTTCCACTTCTTGTTTGTATGTGCCTGGATAAGTCTCTTACTTTCTCCAACAGGATTGTCACTGACAGCAAGGACCCAAGGCTGCTATGAGGCACCAGGCAGCGGGGGTTGGCTGGTGGCTCCAAGGTTTGAGTTAGCTCTCTACACTGGTGCTGTGCTCTGAGCTGTGTAAAATGTTTTTATTGTAAAATCTTAATTGAAGACGGCACTGTTTATCAGTTTTTAAAAACATTGGCTTCTTGTAAAAGCTTCATGCAATTTATCTTGAAGTCTCTGTTGCAGTTTCCTGATGGGTCTTTGCTGACTCTCAAAAACAGTATGCCAAGTCTCTTACATTACCTCTGTGTTACTTATGTTGTTTAAACACTTTCCTTTAAAAAAAAGAATCTACGGGCTTTTAATTCACTTCATTATTGCCATGACCTTAACGTAAATTTTTTTTTCTTTATTTAGATTTTCTGTTTCTTTTCCTCATCACTATTGGCTAATCTCCCCCCCCCCCTGTGACCCCACCCTGCTATCCAGCCTTCCTTCTCCTGCATTTGGGTGCTTAGCTCAAGTTTGTTCTTTACATCAGTAGGTCTTTCTACTAATGATCTGCTACCCTTTGCCTCAAAAGCAGTTCTTACTTAGCTTTTTGTTTTCACGAGCGCGTTCTATGTCTTTCTTTTTCTTATTTTTGTTTATTTTTGCTAAGTTGTTTTGGCCATGGCTTTAATTCATCGAGGTCCTATCCTTATATTTTATCAGCAGTGTGAGGTGCATGGTGTAATCCTGCCTCTGCATTCTTTGGGATGTTTGCATTTCAGCAGGTGGTGGGTCTCTCAAAGCACAGGGTCCATCTTCCTTATCTCTGTGCTTTGCCATAGCTCTATGCACCTAGTTTCTTTTAGTTTCAGCTACTTTTCTTGATGCTGTACTCAGATATCCTATGGGAAGAGCTTACAGAAGAAGGAGTTGTATTGGCCTTTCATTCAAAAGGGGGAAACAGTTGAGTTCACTGTGGTGAGGGAGGCATGGCTGCAGGAATGTGAGAGGGCTAGTCATGTTGCTTCTGCAGAAAGGAAGCAGAGAGTGGGCCAGAAATGCAGCCAGGCTACAACACCTAAAACAGGGCCACCAGCTGAGCAGTAAGTGTTCAAACTCTCGAGCCTCTATGGGACATGTCACATTCAAACCAGTTTCCCTTCACTTATCCATGTGACAGAGGATCTGTGAAGACCTGCTTTTGAAGACTAGATGGAATATGGATTGACTAGTCATGTTGCTTCTGCATAGGCTCACCTGGGTGAGACATGGGGATGTTACTAGGGCTAGAATAAGGGACTAAAAGAGTGTGTGCACATGCAAAGTTGGGAACCAAGTAGCAGTGGGAGAAGTCGCTCCCACTGTGGGGCATTGCCATGGCATAGGCACCAACAGCATTCTGCTAAAACAGACTCACTCTTATGACCCCAGTCAAAGTGCTTTCCTGCACTCAAGAGGCAGCTGAAAAAAATCATAATGAAAGAAAAAGAGACCAGGAATTTGAGAGGGAGTAGAGAGGAAATGGGAGCTTTCAGGGGAGTGGTTGATGGAAACATAGCACACATAAATGAAATTCAATATGAGTTGAATAGTAAAACAAACCAAAGGCAACAATAGCAACAATAACAAAAATGATCCCAGGACTCTAACAGGCTCACACAGACAGACTCAGAGCCTGAGTATGCCCTAGCCTCTTATCATGGCCTGTCAGTCACTTTCACTCATACTAGCAGGTTCACACAGACAGACTCAGAGGCTGTGCCTTACAGTCACACACTGAATTATACCCTAGCCTGTGTCATGGCCTGTCAGTCACACAGCTCCTCCCAACCCTTCTGGGAGTCTCAGCTCCCAATGAAAGACAGTTACGAATCTCTTTTTCTAAAGCAGTCAGTACTGAGAACCTAGTCTGTTGCAACAAAGCCCAGGATATAAATGTCTTCATCATTACTGTCTTAGCCACTGCTCCACTGTTGTGAAGAGACACCATGACCACAGTAACCCTTCTAAAAGAAAGCATTTAGTTGGGGCTTGCCTAAGATCTCTGTGGTTAGCCTATTATCATCATGGTGAGGGCAATGCAGGCAGAGAGAAGAGAGGGAGGGTGAATGGGCATGGAGAGAGGGATGGGGAGAGAGGGAGAAAGGGTGGAGACTGGTGTGGGCTTTTGAATACTTTCTCCAATTAGGCCACACCAGTGCCAACGAGGCCACACCTTCTAATCTTTATAATCTCTTCAAATAGTTCCACTCTTTGGTGACTAAACGTTTGAATACATGAACCAATGGAGGCCATTCTGATTCAAATGACTGTAATTCCCAGGAAGATTGGCCCAGTCTCCTTGAAAGTCATCTGATCTCAGTCAGGGTGGAATGGCCTGGGATAAAGCCGCTGGCTCACAGCTGGCCCTGGGACTTGAAATCCTTCTTTCTGAATGATGCTTGTGATAAAGGCTCAGATGCCTGCACTTTCGGCCCTCTGGAAACTTGTTGCCCTCCCAGTTCTCCCATACAGCTCCAGGGGCTTCTTCTCCTAGATCACTGTCCTTTCTAGTGGCCATGTTTCCTTCCCAGCTTCTGAAATGGCACTGTCTTCAGAGTCCTATCCTTAGTTCCTATGTGTCTCTGTGGACTGTCCATGGTCCTTCCCTCAGCCCACAGCCACACTACCATCTCTTTGGGATGTCTCTTTCGTCTTCTATGAACCTCTCAGACTCCCCATCCTGTGATCGCTGTTTCTGGTACTAAATTCCATCTATCTCGACAGTCCGCCTCATGCCCTAGTCCCCTACAGAGGTGACCTGCTTTCCTCATGCCAATACTGTCTTCAACACTGTCTTCTCCTTATTTTTCTGTTTTCAATACCTTTCTGAAGTATTTGTGTATGTGTGTATGTGCACAAGCGCACATGCGCATGTATGGGTATATGTGTGCAGGTATGTGTACATGTGCACATCTGTGTGTTTGCATGTAGGTGTGGAGGTCAGAGGTCAACCTTAGGTTATCTTTTCTCAGGAGCTGCCTATCTTGTGTTTTGAGACAGGATCTCTTACTGGCACCTGGGGCTGGATGATTAGGCAGACTGGCTGGCTGGTGTCTTAGTCGGTGTTCTATTGCTGTGAAGAGACACCAGGACTATGGGAATTATCATAAATGAAGAGCATTTAATTGGGGCTGGCTTACAGTTCAGAGGTTCAGTCCATTATCATCATGGCTGGAAGCATGGCAGCATCCAGGCAGGCATGGTGCTGGAGAAGTAGCTGCGAGTTCTATATCCCAGTAGGCAGGCAGCAGGAAGACAGCGAGACTCTGGGCCTGGCTTGAGCATTTAAAACCCCCAAAGCCTACCCCCAGTGACACATTTCAAGCAACAAGGCCATACCTACTCCTACAAGGACACACCACTCCCAAAGGATCAAGCATTCAAACATAATGAGCCTACGGGGGCTGTTCCTATCCAAGCCACCACAGTTTAAGATGAGCCTCATTGTCTCCAGTACCAGCCCTGGAGTTCCACCTGGCTTCTTCCCTCTGTGCTGCGGATCCACCTCAGGTTCCCAGTACCAGCCCTGGAGTTCCACCTGGCTTCTTCCCTCTGTGCTGCAGATCCACCTCAGGTTCCCTGTGTTTGAATAGCAAGCACTTTAGCTGCAGGATTACCCAACTATGTCCCAAGCTCTCTCGTTCCACATTTTTGTTTTTGTTTTTAGTTCTGGAAAAATATCTACTAAAAATCAATTCTTGCTCATAGGTTAAAATATTGGAGGGACTTTATCCAACACTAGACTTTCTAAGCACAAAAGAGGACTTGCTGAGAGCTCTGGCACTATAGGCTCCTGGAGTCTGGGAGCAGGGGCAGAGTGAGTCTGTTGGCATTTGAAATGGTGCCATACAGATAAGCACTTCATGCTGCAAGATGCCCTGGGGCACACCCCATTTTAGGAAATCTGCCCCAGGGTTAGGTGATATTTGGGGTACACCCTTGGCCAAGGCTGTGTTCTTCCATAACCTACCCAGTTTCTAATTCTCCTCTAATACTTCCAGACTCACCTGCCTTCTATTAATCCCCTTGAAGATTTGTGGAGTGATGAGAATCTCATTTTTGCTGTTCTTTACAGCTCTTACTGTGAATCTATGTTTATGTTTAATCCTATCAACATGGCAAGAGGATGCTGGTGGAAGGTATGCTTGGTAGAATACAAACAACACTGAAATCATGCTCATGTATAACTCCTGGTCTCTGTTTCCTTTACGAGGAATCAAAGCTCGTTCCCTGCCCTGGAGCCCTGCATCCCTTCACTCAGGCTTCACTCTTTACCACAGCCTGTTCTAATCAGATGGATAATGATGAAAACAGTTCCCAGGATTCTGGGTATGTGCTCTCCATCACACTTCACAGCCTCACACATCAGATCCAGGTCTCATGTGGGATCCAGTAATCATCTTCCCCGTCTTTTTCCTGTCTCTTCTAGAACTCTCTCTGGATCCATGTCCTCTGGCAGGGTTGGAATGAGCTCACAGTTGATGAATCTGAAGATCAGAAGGGCAGTTAATGCTTAGGTAGTTCAATAACCTTATTCTACAATAACAAATGGGAGCCCGAGGGGTGACATGACATGTCAGTGCTATACCAGTTGCCAGATTGTCCAAAGCCAAGTTGCTTCCTGTTTAGCCTGTTTTATTGTCTCCTTCCTACTGCATCTTCATCATGGGACTCTGCTTGTCATTGTGTGGTGAGTCTTAAAGCTTACGACAGTCCAATGTAGGAGGTTTATGTTAATTTACAGGTGAGTAAATTGAGGCATATAAGGATTATATAAATTACCCAAGATCGAATTGAACCCTTCTAAATCTAGATGTTTTCACCTACAAAATGAAAATAAAATATTAGTCTCTAGATGTGTAAATAAACAATTGGTTACATAATTCTTGAGTTAAATAGTATTTTTCTTTCATATATATATATATACATATATATATATATACATATATATATATGTATATATATATATATTTTAGGAATGGCCTGCCTTTATTTGGGCAGCTAGATAAGAAGGAATCAGAGAGTGCTGAGTCAAACATAAACACTTAGTCTTATCAAGAATATTGAGATCATGCCCCTAAGGGCCTAAGAACCTCTCACGGGGCTCTACCTGCTAATGTATCCACCCTGGGACCTAGTCCTTAACACCAGAACCTTTGAAGGACATTCAACAACTAAACTACAGCAGATGACAAAGCCTTTGGAGCCAAGGATGATGGCTTAGAGAAAGAGGCAGGATGGAAAAGGGCTGTGCGTCTTGCTCTTTCTTCACCTTGCAATGCTGGCCACAGAGAAGAGTAAGACTGGAACATAAAGAAAAAACTCTGAGTTCTAGGGTGAACAAGCATGTGTATTTATTCCTCTGAAGCCCTCAGAGGAGGTTGCATCCTAGAGCATCCTCAGGGAGCTAGGAGATAAAGCTGACAGCAACTGTGGATTTATCGGGGATGGGGCAAAGAAGTCAAAGGGAAACAAACCATTTGGTCTTCTGTTGTCCTGGAAACAGCTGACATTTCCTGTGTCTTCTGAATAGTGAGGAAGGTGGCTGAAGGAGTAGGCTGTACAGTACCAGCAACAGGGCACCCAGTGGACTCGAAGAGCTCTTCAACTTCTAACCAAGACTCCAGCAGCAAAATGTGGTCCAGGTCTCAGAGGCAAGACAAGGCAGGTACACAAACAGCTGGACAGTATAGCCTGGAAAGATGGACATGAGGTGGGACTGAGAGACTCAGAGCATACTGTCCAAGGAGCAAGGACTACCCCTTTAACAATCCACCCCACAGTTCACCCCCACCATTCAAAGACATTTAATAGATGACGTATCTCAGATCAACACAGAAAAGGAAGGGAAGGAGAAACGGAACTGGTTAGAGAATAACAACAACTGGTAAACACCCAAGTGCTGATATCTCTGTGCTTATCCAGGATTCACCTCAACAAGGGTTAAAAAGTGGTCACCTAGTAGAGATGGGCACCTGAAGGTTGACTTTAGATCTTCACCTGGGCTAGCCATATGTGGGTGAGATTCTTGGCATGCTGGGCCATTTTCATTTACCCCCTGGACCTAGGAAGGCCACTAAGCTAGGATGTTTGACAGGTTAGGATGACTAAACCCTTTTTCAGCTTATGGTATTTTCAAATTGTGATGGGTTTGTTGGAAGACAACCCCATTCGAAAATGAAAAACACTTGTATTTTACTTGTCTATTGATAGACATTTCTATCGCCAGCAAACTGGCATTCAAGAGAAACACACACCAATACGTATTAATATGCTTGAGGTTTGTGGGCTCTGGTTGGGGAAACTGCAGTGAATCCAATGGTAGTCGCTTTTGCTATGGAGCGGGTCAGTGTCTTGGCTGGGAGGATCCCACAGCTGTTGAACTTCAGTTCAGGTCTCTTCTTGTGAAGAGTGGAGTAAGACGTACCTTAGCTTCCCCTGGATGGTGCTACCTCTTGTCCATGTTGGTTACACTGGTGGAAGGTGGTCACACTGGCAGACAAGTAGAGGTATTTTGCACAGCCTGAAGAGTATGGTGGAAGCCACAGTTGTAGAGAACAGTAGTATCCCAAATGCAAAGGGCAGCGGAGGGCTGTAACGGAACCATTTCATCCTTTCTTCCCAGTTTGTTCTTGGAGCAGGTTTTCACATTTTAAAGAGCCTTTTGGGATTTCTAGCATAGCAAGTGGGGTGTGAGAATCCCGTTGCTCCTTGAGATGGGTCTGAAGGGCTTTGGAGCTGGGCAGCAACAGGGTCTGCTCAACAGGCTTCTGATCACGTCGTAGGCTGAATTCAGTGCAAAGTGTGTCTGCTTGTGCCTGAGTATCTGGAGCACACTGAGGATGGACGTGATGCTGCAAAGTCAGACAGGAAGATCTGGTCAGTTGGGTGCTGTCTTCTTGGTCTGACGAAGGAAAACTGTGTGATTAAGTTACATTTATTTCAGTACTGTGTTTTGGGGTGTATTTGTGTTGTGCCCTGTTTCTGTCCAGTGAGCTCTGAGTCCTTCTGCTTGAAGACGTGTTCATCCTTCCAGCTCAGCTCTGGGAAATTCAGGCTGGGTGCTCCAGCATTCCAGGTGCTGAGGTCTGTATCTCCTTTCTTCTTCTGACCTACACTGCTTTCTATTCCTGTGCATCTCTAGATGTGGCTGGAGTCAGAGGGACTGAAGTGATTAGGCTCCAGCCCTAGCCCCAGCCC
>NW_022196915.1:48440147-48457647 GCF_008632895.1 Mastomys coucha
CCCCAGCCCCAGCCCCAGCTGCATCCACGATTCCTTTATTTCTTGTTTCTTTCAACCTCACATCCCACCCCTTTCCAAATCTGCCATCTGACAGTCGCCCTGCACTCCATTCTATGGCTAAAGGGTTGCAGACAGGGGCAAACTAGAAGAGACAGTTACTTTGGTTGACAGATCAACTTCCAGAAACTCAGGTGACAAAGCTGGCAGGGAGCTAGGAAGGGTGGGGAAGCAGGAAGCAGCTTTTCTTGTGTCATGTCTGCCTCTGGATGCCACTCACTCCCTTTGCCATCCAGATGAGGATAGAACAATAGCAGCTGATCAGATTTATCAATGTCAAGTGTCAATAAACTCCAGAAAGTTGACATAAAAAGTAATGATAAAATAAGCATAGGAAAATTTACCATTTGGGTCATTTGGAAAATTATTGGGGATTGGATTACTGGCTCAGAGGTGAAGAGAATTTACTGTTCTTGTAGAAGACCTGCCTGAGCTTGGTTCCCAACACCCATATCAGGTGGCTTACAACCACCTGTCACATCAGTTCTAGGGCACCTGATGTCTTCTTCTGGTCTCCATGGCACCCCTACCACACATACACAAATAAAAGTACATTTTAAAAATTACTTTTTTCCCCTTTTTCATGTATGTGTGCATGTATGTATGTTTCCATGGGTGTGTGTGTACATGTGTGCAAGCATGTGTGTGCATGCAAAACCCAAGACAGACATTAGGAATCTTCTTAATTTGCTCTTCCATCTTATTTTTTGAGGCAGACTGTCTCAAGCCAGTTAGAGATTGCTGGTGTGGCTAGTGTCCTTAGCCAGCTCCTTTTGGGGTCCTGGTCTCTGCCTTCAGAGGCTGTAATAACAGGAGGGCTGCTACACCCTCTCTATGTGAGTTCTGTGGATACAAATTCTGGTCCTGTTGTTTGATCTGCAAGTGGTTTAACCACCAAGCCATCTCTCCAGCTCTGTTTGAGTCACGTTCAGCAGCACACTCTGCCAGCTGGGGTGTGAAGTCCATTTACATGCTGGACATCTGTCTCTAGCATCCATCTACAGAAGTCTTCTCCATACGAAAGGGAGACTCTGTGCCCTTAAACAGTAACTTCCTGTTGTGCCATGTCCTTGGCCTTTGGCAGCCATCTTCTGCTCTCTGTCCATATGATTTTGGCTGTGTTATTTATGTTGAGTAAGAAGAGTCATAAAGTCTTTTTTTCTTAACGACTGCCTTATTTCCCTTAGTCTATAATATCTTCCAGGTTCACTCACATTGCACACATTGTAGCTTGTCTGCATTTCCTCCCTTCTCAAAGCTTAACCCTCTTCTCACATAGCATACACATATTTTTGTTTATCTATTCCTTGATGGGTGGACATGTGAGTTAAGGATTGATTTGTTTGTTTGTTTTTTTGTTTTTTGTTTTTCGAGACAGGGTTTCTCTGTGTAGCCCTGGCTGTTCTGGAACTCACTCTGTAGACCAGGCTGGCCTCAAACCCAGAATCTATCTGCCTGCCTCTGCCTCCCACTGCCTAGATTAGGATTGAAATGTTTATGTGACTACAGTATTTGGGGAGTCAGTATGTGTATGGGGTACTTAAAACACCACCTACTTTATAATCAGAAAGACATGGGTTTTAATCAGGGTTCTATTAACTTACCAGTCTAAGTTGAAAAAGTTGCTTTAATTTAAAAAAGGTACTGTAAAAATGACCAGACTAGGAACTTGAATATCACTCAAGAACTCTGAAGTTCAGGACCCTGCTAGACAGCCCTTCCATCCTACCTTTGCATTGGTCTGTCCTCCTAAGTTCTGTGTAACTTTTTTGGTTTTTTGTTCCTAAGTTCTTTGACTAGTTTTTGGACACAACTCAAATGCATCTTTAGTTGACTGATTCCTGTCTCTAGGACCCTTCTGTTGAGATCTTAGCTATTACCCCTACCTGAGAGACTGTTTTCAGGGAGTTTATCAGACAAGATGAAATCTGTGGTGTGTGTGGATTGCATATTACTCCTTTTTGGTGTGTTTTTTAAACTTTATGTAAATTAAATTCCACTATTTTCTACTTAGGTATAAAACCTGCGGTTAAGAACTTTCTTGACACATTTCTTCAAACATTCTTGTTGGATTTTCTCTAGGGTTATCTACATAGGGGTCAGATTATCAGGGCACAAGATGTGTGCATATTTGACTTCTCTGGGCAACATTCACTTTTTCCCCCTCTACAACATATATCCCAAACAGCAAACTCAACAGCTATGCGAAAATCCCTGCCACCCCATGTCCTTGCCTGTATCTGGTGATGTCATTTGTACACTTTTGCTAGCATGATGTGAAAGTGACCTTATCTTCTCTTTGTGAATATTTATGCTCGGCTCTTTACTTGAAGTGTACTTCGTCGGCAAGCTGAGGACTAATCCTTCCATGAATGTGAGCTTGCTGAGCATCACAGGCATGTTGACCTCTCCAGAGGTCACCTGTTACTGAGGGACAGATATGGATGTAAGTACTGATCACTGCCTCACCTGATTGCTTTCTCTTAGGGAGGAATAGGAAACATGTGGTCCCCAATTTCAAAACATGGTGTCAGATTGTGGGCCAGGTTTCTGCGTGGTACAGTGAGAGACAGCCCAGAGCAGATATGGGATGCAGAGAACGAGGCTAAAATGTAATGAGGCAGGCTGTCTAGTGTTGTGATAGTGTTAGTCCATTCAATGTACTGTATTTAGCATGCTATTTGCATTGAGACATCTACACCCTGAGCTACGCTTTTCCCATTTGACTGGCTTGCAGGCACCAGGAGGAAAAGGTAGACCCATGCCTCCCCGCCTTGGTGCTGTGCCATCAATGCTACCCAGAGAGGAGATGGGGAACCACTGTGAACTCCCTACTTTGGACTTTGCTGTGCCTTCTCCCAGCAGCAAGCCAGAGATGCTCTGACCACCCCCAGGGGAGAAGCATGGTGGGCCCCCAAGACGTCTACCCTTCTGAAGAACTCCTGGCTTCACGTTGTCACAGAGACATATGCAAATAGGTAAGGAAATGCAGTTGTTTTGTAAAAGTTCTTTTGGGGACACTAACTGTGAGGCATCATTGGTTCACAGGCTATGGGAGCCCCTACTGACCAGTGAAAAGCAGAGGAGACCTAGAGCGTTTACCAAATTTGCAGAGAACTGACCTTCTTAGAGATCAGGAAAAGAAACAGGATCCCGAGCAAAGTAAGACTGTGGGGATGAGAAATAACTCAGGGATGTCCCAGGAGAGTGTTGTGTGTAAATTTAAAAATTCATGCTTTATGCTTGCTCCTTGCCCAGTGCCAGCAATGGCTATCTCACCCAGCCCCCATGGCTAGTTTCCTCAAGCTGCTCCAGTCTCCACTGTCGCCACAGATGGAAAACACTAGACAGTTCTAACACTTTAAAACCAGCCAGATAACACAACTGTTGGGTGAAGAATCCATTGCTCTAAACTCATCAGCTATCCTATATTAGAATTCTGCCAGTGGCGTAGGCTGCCAATGGTTCTAGTAGCCCCCAGACCTTACATGGTTCATGCTCCTCTCCCTACATCTCATCTTTTCTGTCCAACAAAAATAAAAAATAAAAAACCCTCTTCTCCCAGATATAAATTGGAAAAAAATCATGACAAGTAAATTACACAATATGAGTGAGGTACAAATGACATCTGGTCATCCATTTGTCAAATTAGGTAAAGTATCCCACTGTCTATCTTATCTTAAAAGGCTTCCTATTCTACACCTGAGTTATGTCCTGGTTTTAGCTTACGTATCATCTGAAAACCATCCTCTCAAATCTACATCATCTATCTCAATGCTAAACAGCGTGGGTTGGCTATGAGACTACAACTAGCTTTCAACCCTGTCAGAAATCCGAGAACGACTTAAATATTACCTGAAAATATAGGAAGGACTAGCTTCCAAAACTAAGCCAATGTAGAGACAGCTGACTATCTGGACAGTCCTCCATTTTTCAGGATCCAGGGACATCATCCATCTCCGGCCTTCTGGCCAAGGATCATCTATCTGACAGACTTATTGTGCAGAAAATTGTAGGGCCGCTGTCCCTGTCTCAACAAAGCCAGTAGTCAACTATTCTGCAACATGTGTCCTTCTTCTCTGGACAGAAGTGTCTGTAGATTAAATGGGCGATTTCTGCCCAGTGGCTGCCCTGCCATGAGAGCAACCTCCTGGAGGTAATGATGCTCAACATCCTCTCCAAACTGTGAAGGGCGTACTGTCAGGAGCAGACACGTCTCTAGTCAAATGATTTTTAATAATGAATGTTTTAACTGTCATATTCTTTGAACTTTTGACTCTTTTGAAGATTATCTATCTATGCAAAGTATATCTGAACTGTTGCCTCTCAACTATTTTCTGCTATTTTTAATTGAACTATCTTGAAAACACCCTTTTATAGTTAATCCAGAACCTTTTATAATTATCTGGCCCTTAACTCGTATTGCTCAACCAACTGAAAATAGTTCATAGCAGTTAGAAGGACTTAGATGAGTTGCATAGGTACAATGCCTATCTAAGTGTAACAATATTAATCCCAAATTTGTACCAATATAAGAAATTCATAACAATTAAATGTTTCAATGGAGGAAAATATAGTTTTAACATTGCATCAATATAAAGATTTCTACCAATTAAGATTATGGCTGCACAATTACACCTATTTCCTTCCTGTTTAAATTATAAACTATTCCCAAATTCCCTAGAATGACCACCTTTATCATAACCATTTCCAGACCCAAACCCAGGGAATCAGGCAGATGACTTTCCATGGTTTCTTCCTGCTGAACAGGGGCGATGAAATATCTTTAAGGGGGAGGGGAAAGAGAGGGAAAACAGAAGATTTGGTTTAGGCCTTAAGAAAGCCAAGCCAAGTGTAGATTTTTAAAATTACACATAACAGGAGAGGATTCCAAAGAAGAAAGGGTTTTCAGGGCTGCTGGATGATTGATGGTTTTCCAAAACCCTCAAAGGAAAGAAAATCATCTGACAAAACCCAGTGACACTGATTCTCTCCTAACCTTTCCTTTTCCTCCTCCTCCCCCAACCCCTTGCCTTTAAGGACCATCTCTCTAAAGAACATGACAGGAAACACATCCATTAAAAGACGGATCACAGAGAAGGAATGGGAACACAGACCTCCCCATGTGGAGAAAGCCTTTCAGGCAGAAAACAGTGACTTCAGTGGAGGGATGTCATGACCTCTTTTGAGGATGGTGAAGACCAGTTTCTTGTTGTTTCTCCTACTCCTTAGCCCATGGCCTTGCTTCTAATGGAGGCACTCAATATGTGGGCCTGAGATTCAGTCCGTTTTCACTGAGCTGTTTTATTTCAGTTTGAAATCCATTAGGTCACCTTATTGGCATAAATGTGATTTAGGGAGATGACAGATAAATAAATCAGGTTTGTAGGTCTGCTGCTGTGTATGTCACATGCTAATCTGAGTCACATTTTTCCTGCCCTGGGTCAAGTGCAGAGTGGAGTTTTGGTGCTTTCCTGTGTTGAACCATCTGTGAAGTAACACTGTGAAATAGAAACACAAAACGAGTAACAGAAGATTGAGTCTTAGGGAGCTGATCCCTTTATTTACATGCCTAGCTCACCTGGGTTCATTGGGCTGAACTGGGTCCAGGAGCTGGGCATAGTTGTTTCATAGACAGAGCCCTCATTGTGTGGCTCATGACTCTCCTGCCTCTGCCTCACACCATGCCCTGCCTATGTTACTTGATGTGTGTGTGTGTGTGTGTGTGTGTGTATGCGCATGCACATGTATGTGTGCAGGTGCAGACAAGATTCAACATCAGGTGTTCAATCAGTCTCCACTTTATCTTTTGAGGCAGAGTCTCTTGCTCCACCTGGAGCTCACTGATTCAACTAGATTGGAGAGCCGGCAAGCCCCAAAGATGTTCCTCTGCAGTAAGATCACAGGCACCTTCATAATTAGCTTTTTACGGGAATGCCAGAGATTCAAACCCAGAACCTCATGCTTGCCCAACAAGAACGTTACCAACAGAGCCATCTTACAGCCCTGCTGTTCCACTTTTCAAACCACAAACAGGATCATTTGTGAGTCCATTAAAAAGCCACTGTTCGTGGTTCCTCACCTGAATTTGCTTTGCCATGTCCACTACACATCAGTTGTTTAGCACAAAAATCAACCTAATTTGGAAATTTATTTTTTGTTTAAACTTTTAAGAAAACTCCTTATAAAATCCAAGCATAAAGTGTCAACTTAAAAGACTCTGGGTGGTCGTGGCACGTTCCTTAATCCCAGTGCTTGGGAGACAGAGGCAAGCAGATCTTGAGGCTAACCTGGTTTACAGGGCTACACAGTGATACCCTGTCTCAAAAAAACCAAAACAAAAAAAAATACCAGAAAACAAAAGCAAAACAAAACAAAACAAACTAAAACCAAAACCAAAAGAAACAAAAACCAAAAAGAAAAAAGAAAAAGAAAGAAAGAAGGAAAAGAAAGAACCCCAAAACAAAGACTTCGTAGAAAGTCAATGCACTTTATCCTTTCTGTCTTGATTTGCAATTCCTCTTTCCCTTTCTAGACTCGGTAATGTCAACAAATGTTAACTGAGTGCATTCCTTATATTTCATACCAATACTCTCCAAATTTTCCAGCAAAAGCTAAGACTCGGAAGTTGCCACAAGACTACACTGTGAAAATCTCCAGCTGCAGGAGTGTGCTGAAGGCCTCTTGTGTGCCGGTCTGGCTGCTTTCATCACACATGCATGATGGCCAGGTGGATCCAGGCCCACACTAGCCACAGATGACATCTCACAGTGGGCAGGCATGATTGGCAAACTACTCCTAGGAACCTCCTCCTTCGTACACTTAGGCTCTAAGATTTCCCAGCAAGCTTGCTGAACCTTGCTCCAGATATCCAATGGTCTGAGACTTACAGTTAACCTTATCTCTTACTCTGCCTCCACTTGATGATAGTCTGACAGCTCTTGGCAATTGTCTGTCACTTGAGCATTTTTTTCTAACAAAACCTTGAACATTTAACCTCATTCTGATAATTGATTCTCAGAAACCCAGATTAGCCTGGCTCACTTTGCGTAGTTAGCCCTTTTTGGTTAAGATGGGGAGGCCAGTGCTTTAGTAAGACACTCCTGTGGCGGTTTAAGTAAGGATGGCCTCAAGAGGCTCATAGATTTGAATGTTTGGTCACCAGGGAGTGGCACTCTTAGGAGCTGTGGCCTTGTTGGAGGAAGTGTCTCACTGGGTGGTCTTTGGCATTTCTAATACTTAAACCAGGCCCAGAGTCTCTCTCTGGCTGCTGGCTGTCTTTCCCGATGTAGAATTCTCAGCTACCTCTCTAGTGCCCTGTCTGTAGGCTGCCATGCTTTCTACCATGCTAATAATGGGCTAAATCTCTGAAAGTGTAAGGCCCAATTAAATGTTTTCTTTCAGAAGCGTTGTTATGGTCACAGTGTCTCCTAACTTTCTGCCATAGTGAGCCATAGTATAGAGGAACAGGTGAACAGCTTGTAGAAGCAAGTAGGTCATGTCACATCTTTTTTCTCAAGGCACAGGTAAGTCTGTATGCTTGAATTACACAACATATCTGTTCCCAAGTCCACTACTTAAAACAGTATGTGGAGAAGGTGAAGTTGGAGGAGGAAGGGAAGGATAACACAGGATAGTAAAAATCACCTACTGGGTCCCTGCTGAAAGCACATGCCTCTTCCTTCCTAGCAACCACTCCTGGAGACTCACTGCCTTGCTGTTCTTGCACAGGCCCTAGCATCTCCACCAGCCGAATCTAATCATTAATTCCCCGTGAATCGCTCAATTGCACACTGCTTTATTTTCCATGTGTTCTTCCCTGAGCTTTTACAGCTGCACCTTTACAGGTCTCTCCCTGCCACTGAAGACTTTCCCCTGGGCTCCTTCAGCCTCCTCTTCCTTGGCTCTCACCCAGGGCTGGCTCAAAGGCTGTATTATGGAAGTAATCTGTTGGAAAGTACCTACATATCCAACCAGAACCCAAACACCCGTGTGTGGTGCTTCTCCCTTTACGAACCTATGAGACCTGTGTTTTCTACACTGTGTGTGCCATGTCCCTAGGAGACCCCTGACCCTTACTCTGATACCAGGATTTGAAGCCAGGGACCACATGTTTCCTATTCCTCCCTAGGGGAAAGCAATCAGGTGAGGCAGAAATCAGTACTTTTAACCATACTGGTCCCTCAGTAACAGGTGTCTTCCATAGTGGGCAGCCTGCCTGTGATACTCAGGAGCTTCACACTCTCAGAAGGGCTGAACCTGCTTTCTTCATTGGTTGGCTTCATGGCTCATGAGCTTGTCATCAACGCTGTTCAAGGTGGTTCGGAATGGAGTGAGAGGAGAAAGTGGCAGCTAAGATCTGGTTTCCAAATATTTGGGGTGCACCCCACTAGCATACCACTGCTCCTGCTGACTGTTGTAATACTTCCCAAAGGCAATCAACATGGGTCTTAACACATACACACACACACACACACACACACACACACACACACACACACACACACACACAAACTTCCTGGACCGGTGCACAGGAAATTATTTCCAACGAAAACAAAACACGTAACTGGGCCATTTAAATTCCCCCTCTTTGTGAAGTGAACATGGCCATTGTGTAGGGAATTAATTTGTTCCAATGTTAACCTTAGTGTTTGAGAGTTATTGATATTTCAGCAAAGTATGCTCAAAGGCTCATCAGTGACATTTGGTTACAGCCCTAACATGTGTTGAACAGTATTTAAAACCTGGCTTTCAGGCTGGAGTCCTATTAACCAAGTACTTGTTCTATTCAATCAAGTTAAAGGCTGGGCAGATTGATTATAGGGCACAGCCTAGAAGAGACTCAGTAGATGTTTGCTGTGTTTTGAAGATCAGCCCAATGTCTGCTGGACTTTGGTCATACTAGTTTATCCAACAGAGCTGGCCTAAGCTTTTTGGTATTACAACAATACCCAAAGACAACCCTGGCCACTAGTTTGGTGACAAGCCATAGATACTTAAATGTATTATTTACCAGAGCTTGCCTTTCCATAAAGGATCTGAGTAGATCTAGTATCACATCACCCCATAGTATCAGGACTGGCCCATCCCTCCGCAGAATTCATTCCTTGGTGGCAGTCTTTTTGCTTCAGTGGCCCAGGTTTATGGTACACAGTGATTTCCCTTAGGTTTTTGGGAGGAGTGTATGTTCTCTCTCTCTTATTGGGAGTGAGTTTGGGAGTGGTGAGTAGATCGGCTGTAATGAAAGGTCTCCAGGGGCAACAGGTAGTAATTCATGGCAAGGTAGCAGCTGCTCTTTACCTCCCACTTCCTGGCCTTAAAGCATTATAAATCCCCACCCGAACCCAGGCTATTTCCCACAGTGGACTCTAATTCATATTTTATTTGCCTCTGTTCCTAAATGGCCTTAATTCTCAGTGGTTTCCAAATTTTGAACCTTGACCCATTAGTGGTTTCTAAATTCAATAACTACATCAAGTCAGCATAAAGAGAGCCCATGAAGCAGGATGGAAATCACCCCAGCAAGTCCTGATCTGTAGGGAAATACTGTTGGGGTTTTTAATAGTTATTTCTGTTGAGTATGTACAAGAGAGCACAGGCTGCAGATCGCACTTATCAATTGTTGGTTGTAAAGCCTGTGCTATCTGTCACAGTCATGTTTAGAAAGTCCTTTCCTGCTCAAGAATATTCACTAGTCTCTCCTCAATCAGATTCAAGCGATCAGGTTTTATATTGAGATACTTGACCTATTTGGAGTCAAGTTTTGTGTGGTGAAGGATAAGGATTGCACTGTATTCTTCTACCAGGGTAGCTATCCAGTTTGACCAGTATCTTTTGTTGAAGATGCTGCCTCTTTTCCAACCTATGTGGTTGGCCTCTTTGTCAAAGACCAGAAAGGTTGTAGCAATGTGGGTGACAACACAGAGACTTACAACTGGTCAAAGTATAGAGAATAAGAGACTGAAGAATGCTCAGCCCTAAAGGGGACATCTTTAACCCATGCTCCTCCCGAGGCTCAGGGAGCATTGTGGGAGAGGGGGTCAAAAGTGTGTAAGGGTGTGAGGTGGTGGATGACTACAAGAAAATAGAATTTTCCAGACACAAGAGCCGCACATATGAACTCACAGTGACTGTGACAGAATGCACAAATCCTGTGCGAGCTCAAGTCAGATAAAATAGAGGAGAGGGGAGGTGGGCATGAGGTCCCTCTCCTAGTCAAGGAACCATTGTTAACTGATAGTGGCTGGGAGAAGAAAAAAATCAGTTTTCTTTAAGAGTGTAGCCCTATAAAGTAAGTCTTACATTATAAAGGATTATGGCTAGTGTTATCATTTAATTTATTGTCCATTGAATATCAATTTATTGTTATTACAAAATAAAACTATTAATATCTGATTCTTTTTATTTTTAAAATTTGTTTATTTACATACCAAATGCTGCTCTCCCAATCCTCCCCTCCCAGAGTCCATCCCTTCCCCACCCTTCCCACTTATAAAATTGTTAGTTACCTGTGGTGATTGGTCTTCTCTCTCTCTCTCTCTCTCTCTCTCTCTCTCTCTCTCTCTCTCTCTTCTTGGTTAACTTGTCAGATTGGACTTTGCAAGTCTGTGGGCATCTTTTAAATTAATGATTGATTGGGGGAGAGTGACACTCCTGGCTAGGTGGTCCCAGGAAGTGTAAGAAAGCAGGCTTAGCAGGTGATGGAGGGCAGGCCAGTAAGCAGCACTTTCCCATAGCTTTTGCTTCAGGTCATGCCTTGTGCTCCTGCCCTGCCCTCCCTCAGTGATGGGCTGTGACATGGAGGATATACTGGAAGTGAAGGTATTAAAAGCATTTTCTTAATATTAAAAAGAGAGAAAGAAAGAAAGAAAGAAAGAAAGGGAGAAAGGAAGGAAGGAAGGAAGAAAGAAAAGAGTGTAGCCATACAGCCCTTGGTAAGCTGACATATCCCAGTTGAAGGACATACATTTAAGAGTATATGGGAAGCACAAGTTAGACTTCATGGACTAAAGGCAAATCAAATACAATGATGGCAAAGTTGACAAGCAAGAGATGGTTTTAGATCTGGGAAGAATTTGCAGAGTGGTGAATATGACTAAACATATTTTATGAAGTTCTCAAAGAACTAAAAAAAATCTTTAAAAATGTAAAAGGCTGGTTTTGTAGTGTGAATCTGTCACCACTCAATGGACTTCAGTACTGCGGCTCTGGGGATCTGCTGTTGCTAGCAATCTATTCGTGCTGGTGGCTGCTTATTGAAAACATACTACTGTTATTTTTTCCTTGGGTCTGTAGAGACAGATGAGAACTCCTGAGTGAAAGGGTGGGAGCTTACCTCTTGAGTGTTTGAATGGTGGAACTTCATTGCTTATTTTCAGTATCTTCCCACCAAATGATACAGTTTGATGACAAGGATCATGTGTCCTTTGTTGACCTTACTGGGAAAGTCCTTATTTACACACACACACACACACACACACACACACACACACACCACATGGATGGGGAAGGAGGGAAGGAGAGAAAGAGAGAGAGAGAGAGAGAGAGAGAGAGAGAGAGAGAGAGAGAGAGAGAGACAGCAGCCTCCAAGAAATCTGAAACCCAGAAGGAGTCAGGAGAAGTTAAGCTGTGTCTGCACAGTGTGGCTTTTTTTTTTTTTCTGGCAGGTTCCCATCCATTTAGGTCATTTCTGATGACTTCACTTTCCTGGTGACATCAGCTCCTAAGCTCCTGAAGGTGAATTCATGTTCGATTGCTTCAGAATGCTCAGCTCCAAGTTCCAAGCCGTTTCCGTTGATGTATGGGCAGAGCCTTTGTCTTTATGAGGCCACAGTCTGGCCAGTGAGTTGCCTTTGCACTGACCGTATCACATTACGGTATGGATATTAAGTCACCAACTGGCACAGCTCAGCTCAGCTCAGAGATGAAATGTTCTTGCTGTAAGCAAACCGCAAAGCTGCTATGCAGTCTCCTCACCTGCACCCCAGGTTCAGAGGAACAGAGCGGCTGGATGGCTGAGCTCTGTCTTCATGTGTTATGTCTCTGGACACTGCCTCCTTTGTCTTGCCAGGACCTGAATGCTGGTAGACACATTGGCATAATTTTCAGTCCATTATAACCACAAACTACTGAAAATGTCCAGTCACTGATGACACAAAGGAAACGAAGGAGGTTGGAACCATTTTGTTTCTCCTCGTTCTAAAGTTATCATGCCTGCAGACTCAAGGAACTGGTTTCCCTCTAACACTAGGTCCTATTGTCTGATTTTCATATGCCAGGGCAGAGCAGAATGCACACAAAAGTAGCTGGTCTTGCTTGGGGTGTCAGGTATGTGCTCTGACCAAGTGCTGGGCTTTGTGCTTGCTTAGCACTGTCTGTCACCAGTGCCATGCGAGGCTACTCTGCACTGCCTCTATTCTCCTTTGATTATCCTGATATCCACTTGTGCCACCAGATACAGAATTCCATCATGTCTCTCCAGTCCCAAGTGAGCCCCTGTGCCCCCAACTCCTGAAGAGAGGGTACTGGGTCCTCTGCTGGAATACAGACCAAATAAGGCAGAAGAGTTTGGAAGCCTTTCTGTGGGGATCAGAGTCCCATCCTGGGTACCCCTCTCTTCCGATGAGTGGGTCTAGGCAGTCGACTAGAGCTTCTGAGGCAAGCAGACATTGTTAATCATGTCTGGAAACTTCATGCTGGTAAGAGTAGATACTGTTGCTTAAACAGGCCAGTGAAACAGTCTCTGTGCTTTTCCACCTCACCCTGGAGGAGAGAAAGGAAGGAGGCGAGAGTGGTCAGCCATCCCAAATGGAATAGCGTAGTCGGCAGCTGTGGGCACCTAGCCTCAGTCTGGGGTCAGTCTCCAGATTAAAGGACTCTGAAAAGTTTTCTTTGGCCCTTCACACACACACACAAAAAGTATGAGGTTCCTGTTTTATTGAGGAAATAAATTTCCTGGTTGATTTGCAGACAGTTTCTAAATGGGAGGAGACTAGGTTTTCCGAGTTTCAAATTCATTTTAGATGGGGTGGGGGTGTGGGAGTCTGGGGTGGCTATGTCAGACTGTTACCATTCAGTTTACTTGGGACATGCCAAGATACTAGAATTTCTCGAAGGTACGGTATGAAGTCAGCCAATTGTCATTGTCTCCCTGCTGCATGCCGGGAAGGTAGGCATGTTAGGAAAGAGCTTTTCCTTGATACTGTCTCCTCACTGAGATGCTGGGATGGTATTTGCTCATCCTTGTAGAGAAAGGGAATAACAACACACAAGAAAGGATACAAGGGCTGGGCATGGTGGTGCACACCTTTAATCTCAGCACCCCAGAGGCAGAGGCAGGTGGATCTCTGTGAGTTTGAGGACAACTTGGCCTCTCAAAAACCAAAACCAACCAAACAACAAGAAAAAAGAATACAGAAAAACATTTCGAATCCACAACTTGAAATAAATGAGAAGGAAAATCCTTTCTGTGTGTGTGTGGTATGTCGTGTATGAAGTGCATGCTGTGTGTATAGCACTGTCTCTCTTGTAGGTGTGTGTGACATAAACAAATACAGAAGCCCAAGAAGGATTTCCAGCATCTTCTATCATTCTCCCTCAAGGTGGAGTCTATTATTGAACCTGAAGCTTGCTGTCCCAGCTGGGCTGCCGGGCAGAGGAACTGATTGATCCCCCTGTCTCCACTCTCCTGATGCTGCCATTGCAGGCATGTACAGGCCTGCCTGGCTTTTGTGTGTGTGCCAAGGATCAAATTCAGGTCCTTGTGCTTGCATAGAAAATACGTTTACCCACCTGGGAGTTTCTCCAGCCCTCAAAATTCTTTTCTTTGAACTTCTCTCTTCCAGTAGTGCATCTGTCCCATAAGCAAATGCACATTCCATTTCCTTCAATGAAGAGACAGAACTCACCATGCCCTGTTCCTGCAAGCTCTTCAATAAACACAGGTGGGCCTCTTTCCTCGTCTTGCAAGATAGTGGGTGAAATGGCGGAAAAGCCGGATACAAAGGAGAAGAAACCTGCAGCCAAAAAGGCTGTTGGTGATGCTGCTGCCTCTGGTTCCCAGGCCACTGGTGCAGCCCAAAAGGGTCACCCTAAGGTTAAAAAGCCCAGGAAGGGGAAGCCCCATTGCAGCTGAAACTCTGTCCTGGTTAGAGGAATTGGCAGGTACTCCCGATCTGCTATGTATTCTAGAGTGGCCTTGTACAAAAGGAAAAACTCAGCTGCCAAGACAAAGGTTGAAAAGAAGAACAAGGGAAAGGTCCTTGCTGCTGTCAAAAAACAGTTGGTGGGGACAAGAACGGTGGCACCTGGGTGGCGAAGCTTCAAAAAATGCCTAGGTACTGAGCCATGGCAAAAAGCCCTTCAGTCAGCATGTGAGATGGCTGCGCTCCAGCATCTCTCCCAGGACTGTCCTGATCATCCTTACTGGGTGCCACAGGGGCAAGAGAGTGGTTTTCCTGAAGCAGCTGGGCAATGACTTGCTACTTGTGACTGGACCTCTTGCCATCAACAGAGTTCCTCTGCACAGAACACACCGGACGTTTGTCATCGCCACTTCTCCAAAAGTTGATGTCAGTGAGACGAGATGAAAATCCCCAAACTGACTGACACTTACTTCAAGAAGCAGCAGCTGTGCAAGCCCAGGCATCAGGAGGGTGAGATCTTCAACACAGAGAAGGAGAAATGCAAGATTACAGAGCAGCGAAAGGCTGATCAGAAAACTGTGGACTCGAGGCAGATTTTGCCAAAGATTTGCCAGGGTTACCTGCGATCTCAGTTCTCCCTGACAAACGGGATATATCCTCACAAACTGATGTTTTAAATTGTTTAGAACCTAATTAAACAGCTTTGTATGTTAAAAAAATAAAATAAAATAAACACAGGTGGAGAGCCACCATACTGGGCTGGAAAAATGGGAGGAACTCTATCCTCCTCTGAGTGACATGTCTCACGTGGGCTCATGCATGTCTGCCCTCACAGAAAGCAGAGCTTTGCCCTCATGGGCCCTGCTGAAGTGTCCTTGGACCCTGGAGAGAGCACTTCACTTCCATTTGGAAGTGATTTGGTTTTGCAGATGAAGGTGAGAGGTTTTGCTTTGTTTTGTTTTGTTTGTTTGTTTGTTTTTGGTTTTTTGTTGTTCGTTTGTTTTTCTGTTTCCTTTTTGAGATGGGGTCTGGTTGTGGTGTCCAGGCCGATCTCAATCTTCTGAGCTCAAACAGTCCTTCTATCTTAGCTCCCATAGTGGCTGAGACTACAGACACAAACCAGAGCAGCCTGACGAAGTTAGTTCATGTGGATACACTGCTATTACATCGATGATGGTATACATCTCTTTGGGTCTATTCTGTTTTCTTCAGACTGCTGAGGTGTTGGTAAACACACCTTGTCTTCTGTTTGCTGGGTACTTTTCATCCAGGTGGGGTGTTCATCCACCAAAGAGTCATGTGTCTTTCTCCTCCACTTTGAGAATAGAGGTTGATTTTTAAGTATCTAGTGTCTCATCAACTCTCCCCACCTACCAACCAGTCCCCAGTGAAGCATCTCCTGCATAGATCTCCAGGCCAGGCTCAGACCCAGCAGTGTCGTCGCACCCTGTGCAGCTTGTGCGGGCTGCTGGTGACTGCAGGTAGGGAGAGAAGGAGGCTGTCCCCCAAAGACTGATGTATGCAGGAATACCCCACCACAGGGACCTTTCATCCCAGCTCTGCCCTGTGACACCAAGCAAGGAATAAATTCACGAAAGGTGTTTGTCATCCATCCTAACTCCTAGCTCTGAAGGGAAACATTTTTACCTGAAATCCCTGTAATCACTGGGATGATAAAGAATATGCTCAGGGCTCTGTAAGCGTTAAATCTAGTTCAACAGAGCTAACCATTCTTAGGGCAGTTTGAGAGGCCAGCTGAGGCACCCTTGATACGTGTCATAGACTTGCCTGGATTGCATCATCCTACCAGCTTTCTTTTTCTTTCTACCCCATCTAGACAGAGATCAGAAACATCCCATCATGTGACATTCCTACCTGCTCCATCCAATACAGAGACCACCACCACAGGAGGAGCTCTTGTTAGTTCCATTGGTCAGCCAATAGGATACCGTCGTTCTTAGGTCTTAGTGCTCAGAATAGGGTCTGGCAAGGGCAGCACTCAGGGAGGAGGCTATATGAATTGTTAAAGTCATCTAAAGCAGGTGGTGCAAGACAACATCTGCACATGAAAGTGGAGTCTAGTGATAGTTTTTTTTTTTTTTTTTTGAGACAGGGTTTCTCTGTATAGCCCTGGCTGTCCTGGAACTCACTCTGTAGACCAGGTTGGCCTCGAACTTAGAAATCTGCCTGCCTCTGCCTCCCAAGTGCTGGGATTAAGGGCATGCTCTACCACTGCCTGGCTAAAAGCCTATTTTTAATAAGAGTTTTTTAATGCTTTAATGTCCTTTCTTGCCCACCACCCACCAGAGGTAGTGGAAAGAAAAGGCTAATAGAGTAAAAGAGGATGTGGACCTGTTTAGAAATACTTCTTTGGAGTAAATCTAATTTGTATTGTCAGGATATCAGCAGTTTAGTTTACACGAATCAGCATCAGTATCTCAATCTATTCACAAACACCATTCACGAATCAGCATTGGCAGGTCTTGAAAACATTATTCGTAAATTAATGACAGCAGGTCTCTCAAACACCATTCATGAATCAGCAACAGCAGGTTGACCTCAAGGCTCTGCCAGTTGGCCCAAGTCTGCAGCAGTGGCAAGAAGCTGCCAGAACATCATCAGAAGTTCTATGAAGTCATGACAAATGATGAACAACAAAGAATGGTAAGGCATACCCAAACCACCCAGCATCATCAGTGAAGACCAGTGTCAGCAAAGCCCTATAAAAACCAGCAAAGAATGGCAAGGCGTACCAACACCATCTAGCTTCTTACACTGTCTGTGGGGCTATATTTATATCCTTTCCAAACATCACATGTTCTCTCAAGCATCCACTCTAACAAAATATCATATGTCCTTTTTCCGGGCTGCCTTCAGAAAACTATCACATGTCTGCTTCAGCAAAACACATCCTCTCATGAGAGTTTCCATAAAACATCACATGACACCTCTGAGTCTCCAAAGAAACCAGAAATTTCCACTTCATTAGGGATTATAAAAGATGCAGCTCTTTCCAAGGATTTGTCTAGCTAGTCCTTGATGCACAGTGGGCTATGCCCCTTTGAGCCTATTTTAAGTTGAATCTATCATGTTAAATATTCATTGGATCTACCTAACTTGCCAAACACCAACTTGCTATGTGTCACAGGACTGCTTAACTTAGTCAAACAGTACAATGCAGTTAGTGTCTTGGCTATTTCTCTTTGTGATTGTGGCTTGCTGTTTCTATTCAGCATCACATGAAAGATGTATCTGACTGAAAATGAATGTGTCTAAGAGTCCCACTCTAAAAAAGTATA
>NW_022196915.1:48460147-48481982 GCF_008632895.1 Mastomys coucha
ATTCATGGCATTATTTGGTTGAGTATATTTTATGCAGAAGGAGAAAGGTTTGCTTATCCAGAATAGATAATAGATACTAGGTACAGATATCACAGAGAAAAAAAATACTTCAAATGTATTGACAGAGCCACATCATGGCCCTTTGAAACCAGCTTAAACCCTACCCACTCTAATAACATCTCCACTGGTCTTCCCTATAACTGTACAGTTTATCCTCACACATCCTATGCATAATGACATTTCTATTGCTGGTGCCATGTTTCTTAAGGAGCAATTCTCAATTGTGCCTGTGTCTTAGGGTTTCTCACATATTAAAAGTGCTGGAATTAAAGGCATGCACCACCACTGCCCAGCATTGAATATTTAAAACTTATGTATTTTTTTCTTCCTTTTCCCTTCCTCCTTCCTCTCCCCTCTCCCACTCATCATCTTCCTTTTCTGGCTAGTTTTTACAATAACTTGACACAAGCTGGAGTCATTGAGGAAGAGGATCCTCAGTTGAGAAAATTCACCTGTTGTGCCACGCCGATCACCCTGACCAGCAGGGAAGAAAGACTAGCACACCAGTTCCTTCCAGCAACAGTTTACTCAGGAGTTCGTAATTACATCATAGTAAAAGGTGTGCCCCCGAATGGTCCGTGAGTGCTGCTTAAATACCCTTCGTAGGACTGCCCATGAACCCATACCACGTCCCACACCTTCATAGGCTATAGCCTCATGATGAAAGATCAGACCACTGGCAGGTGCAACCCTCTTGCCAAATAAGGACTTGTTTACTCCTTAGCAGAAGAATGGCAGGTGCCATCTTTAAGGCGTGGCAGCAGCGCTCCACAACCTGCTACCTTGTGGCCTGTGGGTAAGGCCGTGGGCAAGCCTGTGGTGTGGTGCATTTTTTGATTGATAGTTGATGTGGGAAAACCCTGCTCACTGTGGGCAGTGCCACTCATGTGCTGGTGGTACTGGGTACTATAAGAAAACAGGCTGAGAAAGCTGTGAGAAGCAAGCCAGCAAGCAGCTCACCTCCATGGCCTCTGAATCAGTTCGGGCCTTCAGGTTCCTGCCTTAAGTTCCTGCCTTCAGGTTCCTGCCTTAAGTTTCTGCCTTCAGGTTCCTGCCTTAAGTTCCTGACTTGACTTTCCTGGCTGATGGACTTATCCGTTATAAGATGAAATCAACCTTTTCCTCCCCAGGTTGGTTTTTGGTGTTGATATCTACCATAGGGGATGTGCTATTGAAGGATGTTGAGACCCTGGTCCCTCTCTGTCTCTCCACTTGCTTCCTGGATGCCATAAGGTGTGCAGGGCTCCTCCATGATGCACACTCACAATGATGATATACTACATCACTATATGACCAAGGCATGAGGCCAAATGATCATGGCCCAAAACTTTAAAGACTCTGAGACAGAAAAAAACAAGAACAAAACAAACAATCAAGAAACCCTCAAAACAATAATAACAAAACAAACACCCTCTTTTCTTCCTTTAAAGTTGTTAATCTCAGGTATTTTGTCACTGTGACAAAAAGCTGATTAATACAGCAATAGAGACAATAGATGTTCTAGACAACAATGACACTCAAGTATCTAGTAACGTATACTGCATGGTCATCTGATCAGAGTACAATGAATGCCAAACTCAGGAGAAAACACCCAGAGAGTAAAAACTCTGTACTGCATGGCCAAGGATGCCAGCCTTAGTGCCAAGAAGCAAAATTCATTGAGAACTGGATCCATTCTAGGTTAGTTCAGAGACGAGATGGGCCCAACCCTGGAGGTTCTATTCTTGGAATCTTCCATTTGGGGAGTTCTATCTTGGGAAAGTCCCTGGCCTTTGCTGATCCAGCAGAGGCCACCCTTCCTTTGACCTCAGTACTCTGCTTGTGCTCTCCACCCAGTCAAAATTCATGGAGAACTCAGAAGGCTTGTAGAGCTATGGGGTTACTTTTCTGCTATTTTCTCGTGAGTGTTGATGAAGCAGATGACAGAGAGGAGGTGCAAGATCCATGACTGAATCTATTTCAAGTCCCGAAAGTGCCCTATGAAGAGAATGAAGATGAGAAAAGAGGGAAGGTCATGGTGGGGTAGCAGCTATTGTGTGGCATTTATTTTACAAACACCCATGAGATGATTGAGTAGTTTTTTATAAACACACATGCCACACAGCAAATAACCTTTCTTTGTGCCCCAAATGCATTGATAATTTAAATGTAAGGCAACTGAAAAACTGTATCTGCACATGAGGGAATTTTGAAAATAGAACTTACCACAAGAAAGCATTTATAAGGCTGTCAGAAATCCCTGAAGTTGTAAGAGAGATTTTTAATGAAATAAATAACATAAAATATAATTTCTCCCCTTAAAATGTCATAAAGTTAAAAGGCATAGAAACTTAAGAGAAACTTGATACTTTCAACACAGGCAACCCCATTCTGCCTTAAACATCATATTATAATGAGTGTTTGTGTTTAAATTAAAAAAATAAACTTGTAATTTTGAGACATACATTTACATGCAGTTGTAGGAAATGATAGTTTGAGAACTGCGTAAGCTTTGTTAGTTCCCACTGTAAGGCCTTAGGATACGGTCATAGCCATGACATTGACACAACCTGCTGATTGTGTTCCAACTTCCCAGTGTCACTGTGGCTACAGGTACTCTTCGGGGCATCGGTGTGAGTGAGGATTCACATATGCACCATCGAAATCAGGATGCAGACTGATTCTTTCCCACAAGACTTCCAAGTGAGCTTGAAATCACTTTGTAATGGCTCCCGCCTTCAGGCCAGCCTCTTCCCTCACCTCTGGCTTCTGCCAATCCCTAACTTTTCCATTTCTGTGACTCGTTAGCACAAGAATCTTTACAAATACGAGACCACAAAACTCGAAACCTTCTGGAATTCTCCATGTCACTCTACCTGAGTCTCTGCGGATCCATTTAGAATGGTGTGTTAATCAGTAATCTGTTTATTTGGGAGGGGAGTGTTTTGGTGATTTGTATAGAGGGTCACGGACACAGTACTGTTTAGTATCAAAAAACTTGGAAACGAACTAAATGATCGTTAGTATAGGGTTTTCACAGAGAGTAATGGAAATTCAAGCCAGAAAGCACCTGGAAGCCATCACAAAAGTTGGATGTTTATGAAATGAATGGGAGAAGCTTCAAGCCAGGCAACTGCAGAACCACCACGGGAGACACCCAGCACAGCAGCATTTTAGATGAACACTCTGTTTGTTAAATAGATAAATCTACACACAAAAGAATCTGCTTACCAACAGGGCTACAAATATAGGAAACTCTCTTCCATGGTGACATATGCACCCATCATTAACAAGGAGAGGAGGAGTCGTCTTGGGAAAACCTATGGTGTCTGAATGCATTTTAGTTTTATGACTGGTAACGAAGGTGCTACTGGTGCCAGAGATGCTGCTGACATTCTACGGGACAGCAAATAATTATCTACCCCTACTGGTTTAGAAGGTCTTGGTTAAAAGTTCCAACCTGTCCTCTATGGAGTGGTCGCACACACACTAGCACAGCTTGCTTTCTAGCATTACCTTCTGACTGCCAGCACGAGAGCTATAATCTCAGGAGCCAGCTGCCAGGGAAAGGCTCATCAAAGAAGAAGCTCTCATCAGCTTCCTTTGACCAAATCTGTCCTTCTGCTGGCTGGAAAACACTAGCTATCTCTTAGCAAAAGCCTCATCTGTATTGGACTCTGTGTTTTGGTTATAACAAATCATGTGCTTCTACAAATGGAAAAAGAGCCCTAAACGGCAACAGATGTGACTTAGTGCTGACTTAAGAAGGTGGCAAGGACTCCTATAGGACAAGCCATCCTGCATACTTTCCGCTCTGCTCAGCCTTCAGACCAAAACGTTTGCAAATTGAAAGTAATGGCCACTGCTGTAGTTGTTAGGATAAACCAGAAAAACAGGCTCTGGCTTAATGCATCTATCATCGAGCCATAATTAGCTGTGGTGCTTGGACCTTCCAAGGCCTACAGTAAGATAAATAATATTTATGGTTTCCTCAATGTATCAAATCAAAGCTTATAAAATGCAGTGTCCTCTGAATTGCCGTGTGTGTCAGTGTGTCTACCACACTGACCACGTCTCACTCTGGGCCTCTGGTGGAACATTGGAGGTTGACTCTCACCACAGATGTCAAAGTGCTTAGCAATGTCTCAGGCCTCTGCTGACCCCCAACCCGGCCCTTACCCACTGCTTAATATGGCAGTGTGAGCTCTGGGTGGAACTGAAGAAGGACGGCATTAAAAGCACCAAGGTACTGAGAATCAAGGGAGCGGGGACATGGAGTTCATAGGAGGTCAGCAAAGTTCTGCGAGATGCTAGCACTTTCCATCTGCAGAAAAATGATGCCTTTTCAAAAATCATTCTTTAGGAGAACCTGCTAAAATCCCATCAGTTTAGAGGAGAACAAAGTTGTACAGAAAAAGAAAAATTCAGCCATCCCCAGAGAGGATGACATAGAATGAGTAATTAACCCCATAGCAACCATAGATAGACGGAGCCAGCCTCAGTTTCTGTATGGTAAAATAGAAGAAACATCCAAATCCCAAACTCCAGGAACCAAGTTTCAGAATTCATGGTTCTCAATATGTTAGGAGTGTGGTAGAATGGATGACTGTTACACAGTGAAACCTGCATCTGGGTCAGAGGTGTGTAAGAGCACAGATGAGGGATTGCACACTCATCAACAACCTCAGAGCAGCATTGTGAGAATAACGCTATAACCAATAAGTTGTGCTCGATATCAGCATACTGCGTGTTAGCAATAACAGTGGCTATTGTAATTATGGACTTTTACTTTGTGTGTGTGTGTGTGTGTGTGTGTGTGTGTGAGAGAGAGAGAGAGAGAGAGAGAGAGATGGAGACAGAGAGAGACAGAGACAGAGACAGAGAGACAGAGAGACACAGAGAAAGGGGGTATGCACACACCTGTGAGCTTACAACCATGTACATTCAGGGAAGTCAAAGGAAGATGTCTAATGTCTCACTCCATCCTTCAACGCCCTTTTCGTTTGACAGGACCCCTTATTGAATTTGTCTCTAAGTTAGCAGCCAACCTCAGGAACTCCCCCTCCCCCCATATCCATTCCTCATGGCACCAGGGTCACAACTATGTACAGGATCATGTATGTGCTTTTTATGCGTGTGCTGGGAATCCAACTGAAGTCCTCACGTCTGTGCAGCAAGCCCTGTTACCACGGCGCTGCTTCTCCAGCCTCAGGTTTTTATTACTACAAATAGTGAGCTAAGACGATAACCACAGCATTACTGTAAGTACTGGGATTCATCTGACCTGGCCTGGCCCCCTTTCCCACATCTTTTGTTTGATTTTTCCTTCTCTCTCTCCATCATGTAGGGATTTGAGCATAAATAGCCCTAGCACAGTAAAAAGCCACATGAGTACACATCCTTAACCTGGTTAAGTTGCTGGATGGGCTTTAAAGCCTCATCTTCCGTGTGGAAGGATTTTTCCTTTAAAAAGATAAAATCCCCAACTGACTCAGAAGTGGTGAGCCAAGCAGTCCGTCAGTCAGCATCTTCCTCCCTGCACATGTCTGCAGTCATCTCTCCCAGCAGCCCTGCCTCCTAACCACAGGGATTCCAGTGACTGGAAATCCATATGCCTACAGCACAGGCTGAGTCACAGGCTCCAGTTGTCCCAGCATGGAGTCCAGGCCAAAGTCATGGTAAAGTGGCACAAAGAAAACTCAGACACAGCACAACATGAAACAAAACACAAAAAAATTCAGCAAGCCAGTGACCAGTGCCTCCTCAGTGCCTGCCTGCTGTTTCTGTGGTTCTCCCCAGCCTCCCCATGCTACTCTAAATCTTTAGGTTCTTTTTCCCTATCTCTTTATCTTTTTTTTTTTTTTAATGTCAGCTGTTCAGATGCCCGCTTCTTAGTTTTCTGAGCCATCCATGGGAGTCATTTCCACAGGAGGAAGGCAGCAAACTTCATCCGTACAATCTCTTTACATTCACTCCCAAACTTAAACATTTACTTCTTTGTTTAACAAGTTCTACCTGCGACTCAGGCAGAAGCCATACTCCTGCACTGTCTTGTCTCATCTGACCCAGGACTCTCAATATGAAAGAGCAAGACAATGGTTCTTCTCAAAGACCAAGTCCTATAGAAATGCCCTCCTGAGCATTACCTAGGCAAATCTCAGGACAGAGAATTTTAAAAGCAGCTAAAAGCATGACTAAGGAATTCAAGTACTTCAAAGGGGACAAAATCAGTTCCTACTTGAAGTCTAAGAAAATAAAGAAAGCTGAGGCTGAGTGAGTACTTGCCTAGCATGCAAAATCCTGGGGTCTAATTCTTAGTACTAAAGAAGAAAGAGAGAGAGAAAAGAAGAAAGAAAGGAAGAAAGAAAGAGAGAAAAAGGGAGAGAGGGAGAGAGAGGGAGAGAGAGAAAGAGAGAGAGAGAGAGAGAGAGAGAGAGAGAGAGAGAGAGAGAGAGAGAGAGAGAAGAAAGACAGAGACAGAGACAGAGAAAGTGTGGTGGCTTGTGTATGCATAGCCCATGGGAAGTGGCACTATTAGGAGATGTGGCTTTGTTAAAGGACGTGTGTCACTGTGGAGGCAGGGCTTTGAGACCTCATATCTATCCTCAAGTCTGGCTAATATGACACGGTTTCCTCCTGGCTGCTTTTGGATCAAGATGTAGAACCCTCAGCTCCTCCGGCACCGTCTGCCTGCTTTCTGCCTTGCTTTTCAGCACGATGATAATGGACTGAAACTTTGAAACTATAAGCCAGCCCCAATTAAATGTTTTCCTTCATAAGACTTATCTTAGTTATGTTGTCCCTTCACAGCAATGAAACCTCAAGACAGAAAGATTGGATACTTGTGTATACTTGTATTTGAGAGGCTGAGGTGGGAAGATTGCTGTGAGTTCAAGTCCAGCTTAGGCTACATGGTGAGAATTATTTCAAAAATGAAAGAAAAGAGAGAAAGTAAAAACTATCACTGTTAATTGTTCTTGCATGAATGTACTTTGCTCTATAGCAGACATCTTTAAAGCAGGTCCCAGGGCTCATAGGTGTTTGGGAAAACACAAAATGATTTCCTGCTTAACCTAGCTTGTGAAACTTAGCTTTGAGCAAAATCAAGTACAGATCATTAATATAGAATCTTTCATAAATTTAATATGTCAATTTACTTTATGAATCTTCAAGAAGGATCTGAGTTTAGGGAAACCTCTAAGACTATTTGAACATGGAAAATCTTGCTCTTGCCAAAAAATACATTATTCTATGGGACACCAATATGTGAAGTATGGATATTCTCTTAGAAGGTCACTTGTCTTAACCTGGTTTTCTTCCAGGAAAACTATGAAGTGAATGTGCTCAAGGACAGTCTTAATTATGCCTTTTTCCTTCTTCCTTGTAAAGAGCAAAAGTGGGCACCTAATCCCAGGCTGACCAAAGTCATGGACAGGGTAGAACTGAGAAGCATGGACTAGTCAGGTAGTTAGAAGGAACCAAAAACTCCCAGAGCCAGAGGGCAGGCCCTGGAACATATCAGTCAAGTGTAGTCCTGAGAGTATATGAGGGCGGGTGAACTGTGTGTGAAGAACGAGGAGGTGACAGGTTACATAGTGTGGTGTGGAGAGAGAAGGGGGACATAGGTCACCAGAGGGAGGCTCTAGAGGGGTTACTGGTAACTTCTTCTAGACAACATGGCCTGGAATCTTCCAACTGACTTTCACCAGGCCCAGCTGTGCAATTGCCTGAGCATTCTAAAACATTCCTTATCTTGCTACAGTGACTTTTTATGAAAATACTCTCATGACCCAAAGCACCTTTTCAGAAGATTCTGTTATACTTAAAAGTAATCTGACAATTTGGCATCTTGGATCTATAAAAGTCTAAGGAATACTTCTGGTTTATTCTCAAAAAAATTAAAAAAAAATGACATTTTCTTGTTACTGAAAAATTAATACAAACAATCAAAAGTCTAGTTGAATACAAAGCTAATAATAAAGAGAAAATCACTTAAATTTTTGCCTTAGGGGGCTGTCCTTCTGTCGTGCTGTACGTCACTACTTGACCTTCATCTCCTCAGTGTGCTAGAAATGAAGATGGGAGACTGAGTTTTGGAGGGATTTGGGTCAATGTGAAGTAAGTATAGTGGAGTTTGTCAAACTCTACGGACTGAGGGAACAATCCACACGGGTGACCCTCACTTCAGAAAGGTGGTCAGCTACACCTCTTCTGGATTGATAATTTACTAGGAGGAGTCATCCTATGCTTGAAAATCATACCAATGGTTTGGCACAGGAATTGGGTACAGATTGACACCAGCTAAGAAAAGGCCAACGAGGGAGAAGGCCTGGGCATCCAGCCACCAGCCATGGCGCTACAGCTACTCTCTTCCTGTGGATCCAGGAATGGTGTTTTCCTCTGGCCAAACTGTTTGACAGGAGGTGGGGTGTTATTAACCAAAGGCATTCACTGAGACATTGGTGTCTAGAGTTTTATTAGGGCTGGATGATGTACTATGTGTGGCTGATTTTGAGAGTTTCCCTGAGGTTTGGGCCAAGACCTTTCACCTGCAGTTTCTCTGAAAGAAGGATCTAATGTAGCATTGTAACCACACTGTTGGACTCTAGTGGCCCAAATCCTGAGGCCAGCAGATCTTAGCCTGTGGGCTGCTACCCCTTTGGGGTGGGGTGTCAAATGACCCTTTTCACAGGGGTTGCATATCAGATATTTACATTCCGAATCATAATAGTAGCAAGATTACCGTTATGGAGTGGCAATGAAATAATTTATTGTGGGGGGGCAGGTCACAGCATTAGGAAGGTTGAGAACCACTGCCTTAGGCAAACATTTGTAAACCAGCTATGCTGTCAACACTGACTGACACGGTGTCTACAGTGTCAAGCCTTCCTGAGCAGCGGTAGGTTTCAGCCATGTCAGCTTCGCCCATGCTATTTCACTAAGCATATCTGATTTCACTTGAAATTGTGACCACAGCTATCTCAGGATTTTTGTTCTAACTTGATCTTAATTATAAATATTGGTAACACTCACATCACATTCTCACGATCAAGCCCAGGCCTCAGTGATGCTGAAAGAGGACACTGAGATCACAGGACTTAAGAAAGCATGACAAAGAGTCTGTTGCCAAGAGCCAGTACAAATGGAGAGATGGAGTGGGCAGTGGGACACGGAATTAAAGAACGGTGGTGAGGCTGGGACAAAGGGTCCAGGAGGTGGCATCAATGTAGGCAGCATCTGTGACAGGGAGAGTCACACTATGAGCTGAACCCTTGGGAGTCAGGCACTTGGTGATCTCCAGGGCAGAGGCCATGACACAAACAGCAGACTGGCTCTTTGATCAAGTGTGGCTGCGTTGTCCTGGGTGTCTCTCCTTTTATGTGTCCTGCGTGAGGGATTGTGTCATTTCTTCTTCTGGATGGGCTGTCAGCTCTCAGGTGATATTTTTTTATTAGCATAAAAAGGAGTGTTGACTGTTCACAAGTAGACTCAAACCACATAATCGTTCTTCCCTTTGTTTTCAGAACGCAGTCACTTGAGGCAAGGGCAGAGTGCTCTACACATCTAGACTGATGAGTCTCTCTCAGGAGGACATGCCAGGATCTGAGACGTTACTATCTCACAGCCGAGGCCAAAAACCAGGCTGTTATTTTGGCTAAGGTTAATTCTTTTCTCTGCAATTATATAGTGGAGTTCAAGAATTATATAGGCCTCTCTTAACCGCACTGACAGGATCCCCCGATCTATATTCTATCATGTTTCCTGAAGTTCACTATTCATCTAGACCCTTCTAATCTCATTTGTAAGCATATAGTTTGTAAGCATACATTTCCTGTCTAGGTAGCTCTGGGAATGAGAAATTCTAATTTATTACTTGGGAGATCCACTTTTCTTGGATATGCCCTAGTAACACCAGACTAAACATAGGAAGCATGCCTGTGTTGTTTCTCTTTTGTTTTTTGTTTTTGTTTTTGTTTTTGTTTTACTTAAAAGGTCCTTCAGCATATATGAAGATGTTTTCTTCAAAACAAACCAAAACAACATACTCCAAATATCCATGCCTGTAAGGAAACAAATATTGGACAATACTGTCAGCCAGAGGTTTCTACACCCAGGACAACTACCTTCCTAAAAGAAAGTTAAACACAATCACAAATACATGAAAGCTGGAAGCCTTTACTTCTCCATGTTTCTCACTAAAGAAACTTCCTGAGGACACACTTCAGGATTAGGGGAAATGGTCCCAGAAGGAACATATAAACAGCAGAAGAAAGGCGAACAACACGCAAGCAAGCAGAAGGCAAAAATTGAATCTCAAGGACAACACTCTTTTGCAAATCTAGGATTGACCGGCTTTGTGTAAAGTGGAGGTTTCGTAACCTGAATGTGTTGCTTTGTGAGAGCGGTCCAGGGAAGTCACAGTCAGTAATGCTGGTGACCTTTTTCCTTATTACCTCATAAGCTTCTTCTTCCCCTCCTTTCAGAGTTCAACCGCCTCATCTTTGTCATCAAATCAGACATCTCTTTTCCTTCAGTGGGTCAGGAGGGTAACAGGTAACTATTGATTGTTATAAGCATTGAGCAAAAACATACAAATGGACGATGGCGTTTGAGCAGACTGTTTTCCAACTTGAGTACTCTCATGTTTAAAAAATAATAGTTCTACACTGATTACAATTATGGACGCTTAATCTTTTAAGTCCAAGAGAGCAAGTGTGGATGGCAAAATAAACCATATAGTAAATGAAGGACTAGGGTTCTGTGTAAATCCCAGTGTTTGGCAACTTAGCAGGTCCTTGGGGCCTTTTCATTCCAGGTAGGGACATGGAAACTCAGGGAAGCACCACAAACGAGTTTTGGTCAGATGATGGGCTCTGCAGGAGCTCTGCCCACATGCCCTTTCTGGCACTGCTTGCAAGTTTTTCCAGCCGGCAGAGCCAGCATGTGCTTCCGAACCTCTGCTTCTCCTTGTGACTTCTGTGAGGTTCTCTTTCCTTTCTAGGCTCATCCTGGTTGCCAGCAGCAACCACTGTGGGGCTGCTAGCTTTTCCGCCAGTTCACATTCCTTCTCCAGAAAGTGTTGTGATCAGGTAACTGTCGTGTCTGGAGAAACACATCTGGGGAAACTTCAAGCCAGGACACATTCATTTAAGGTTGATTTTTTAAAAAAATAAAACCAACCACACAGATGGCTGCGTTTCCAAGTATTTGAATTTGTCCCCACAGCTCTTATTCTGTGATTTCTCTTTCCAAACAGGTTGGCGATGGGTAAGAATAGAGCTGAGGCCCTACCATAGGGAGTAAGAGATATAGGAGTGTTGACAGCTTGGGAGGAGTGTGGTTGTTGCTAGAAACAGATGATCATGTAGGAGAAGAGGAGGCACTGGAGCATCTTTATATTTGGAAGCATTCTGAAGCCTCTGAATGGAGATTTTCGTTTGCTATCAGTAGACATACCCCGAAACATCTCGGAAAGTTAAGCATCCCACGTTTGCAAATTCTCTTTCTTCTAAGAGGTGCTCAGTGGTGAGCAGTCTCTGGTATCCCTTTAGTGAGAACACATGCCTTTCTTCCCCTTGAAGGCTGCAGTTTTCCCTAGTCAAGAATGTGAGACCTTCATGAGGGACCCAGTCTCTATCCTATCCAGAATGTTTGTGTGGTTAGGTGCTCTCTGGATGAATGGCCATTGCCATGTGTCAGCAGTGTAGGGTCTGACAGGTATGAAAAGCCAGACTCTCACCTGCCTGGTACCACCTTTCTGGCACCACCTGCCTGGCAGCCTTTCTGAATGCCTGTCCCATCTCCTCTTGACTGATAACACTGGAAAGTTGGATGCAAACTTTGATGGATGGCTTTTGCTGTCTCAAGGATTTTTCTTTGGCTTCTCCTTGGAAATGGGGCCTGTGGAGACATTTCTCATCATTGGTTTTACAATGTGTGTTGATGAAGAACAGAGAACCTCATCCTCAGAGTGCAGTGGGGTGCAGGAAGTCATGCAGTTTCATGTTTTGAGCCAAGCCTGACTGAACAAGAGATGGCGAGGAACGCTAGAGAAGCCAGGGGAGAGAAGAGCAGGGGGACAGGACCCAGTGACAAAACCCAAACATGAGGATACTTTGGGACTCCTGGGACTAGAAAGCATCTTTAAAACAATTTGTGTGACTCCTGCCCTACTCATCAGATTAACAGCCTGGCCTGTTACTCCGGGAAGCTTCTGGTCCACAGGCTGTCGAAGGTCTAGGGTTTGACCATGGCATTTCTTCCCCCATGCAGCAGCCTTGGGGACGTTTACTCTCGCAGCATCCAGGGTGTTTTTCTGCTCACAGGGCAAAGGTCCATGGTGCTCTGCCAGTGACTCCTGAGGACATATGTCCTACTCAGACTTTCTATGATAGCTTACTTTTCTTATTTTATATTTCTGATTATTTTTGAGAAAGGGACTTCCTGTGCATCCTAGGCTAGCCTGGATTCTCCTGGCTACCCTTCCCAGTGGCTGGAATCGCTGGCATGTATCATATACCAGGCTCTAACGTTTTATATAATTCAAACATTTTAGAACTGTTTTGTAGTAATTTTGCTATAAAAATGTAAGTTTTCATTAACTTTCTTCCTTCTTTCCCCCCCTTTGCCTCATACATCTTAAATTTTCTGTATTAACTTTTTTTTTTAGATAAATTTCTACTTTGTAGATGAGACTCACCTCAAACTCACTAATGACTCTCCTCCCTTCCTTAGCCCACTGAGCACGGAAACTCCAATATGTCACCATACTCAAAAGTCACAGTCAGTATCCCCTTCACGTGTGGGCAATGAGATGATAGCAACAGGGAGAACTGATAATGACAGTGGGCCGAGCACCATCATAAGCACCCCAAGTGTCAGCCCAAACAACTCCCTTGTATACATGTGTGCGACCATGTGTACCATGTGTGTAATCTTCCTTGTATTCAACTAGGTTTAAATTATGCACAAGTTGCATGTATAATAGTATGCAGGATTTTCTTCCTAATGCTACTCTCTAAACAATACTTTTTATTGAGTATGGAATTTAAATGGAAAGTTACTTTTAATATCAAAGATAATCTGGATGACCATACCTCTGGTCGAGCTCTGGGAACTAAGGCAGGAGGGTCTGAGTTCGAGACTAGTCTGGGCTACATAGTAAGTACTGTCTTAAAAAAAAAAAGCAACCCACAGAGTCTATGTGCAACATGGAGCAAAAGGAGGCTGAGCACAGGCTCTGTGCAAACACCAGGCCGTTTTATAAGATCTCGAGCATCTGAGGATGCTTGTGGGCTGGACAGTTCTGGAGTCAGGCTCCCATACTGACTTACAGCCCTTTCTTTTTAACTTTGTTTGTTTGATAACATTTAATGTTTACTTTTTTTCCCACCCTGCCTTAGGTTCAATTTAAAACATGTCTTCCATCCATGCAAGAAATAGAGAAAAACTAAAAAAAAAAGCACAGGAAATGCACCTACACAAACCTAGGAAAGAGCCTGCATCACTGGGGACTGGAGAGGGAAGATGGAGCTGAGCTGTCTTGGGCTAGAAGAGAGTGAAGGTCACTAGTCACAAGTCATTGAGCCATGGTTAGAGGCTGGTCCCCAAACAGAACCAAACACAGACATTGAACATGTCCTTCAACAACTGGAACATGTAAATGCAGTTGGGATCATGATTCTCTTCGTAAGGAGGATCAGTGCATGAATGTTATCTTCATTTAAGCTGTGTATGAGGGTATGGGGGCAGTAAATGCAGGAAAATTCCAGCTGTTTCTGAATGTAACGGCGTACCATGGAGGCACCAGCAACACCAGTCTTCAGCTTTTCTTTACATTTGAAGGTTTTTCATGATAAAAGTCAGAAACCAAATGTTACAACAAATAAATGATAAAAACTGTTTGTTTAAACTTTTCTTGAAACTGTGGGCACTTATTTCTATTAATATTTGTTTGACATGTGTGTATGTATTTTTTCAATCTTTATTTTAAGTGTGTGGGTGCTTTACCTGCAGAGAATTTACATGTGTGTAGTACCTAAAGAAGCCAGTAGGGGGCATTATATTCTATGGGATTGGAGTTACAGATGATTGTGAGCCGCCATATTGGTGCTGGGAATGGAACTCAAGTTCTTTGGAGGAGCAGCCAGTGCTGTTAACCACTGAGCCATCTCTCCAGCCCATATATGTCTTTTGTTTTCATTGCTATGCTGGAGATTAAAATCAGGGCTTGCTAGGCCTTTAGACAAATGATCTAATTACTGAACTATATGGAACCACTCCAAATCCATTAATTTTTTTTTTTAAAGACAGTATCTCCCTAATTTATTAGGCTGGCTTTTATTTCTGATCCTCCTTCCATCTAGTTAAGATCATATGCTGGTGCCACTAAGCCTGGCAATGTTTTCTACATATTTAATATAAAGGTTTTATCTGTTATGACCATACTCTGTATTTTCTCTTGGGTTGTTTTCATAGAACCAGGCGCTTGGCTCCCAACACTCATCTGAAAACCTTCAGTCAACAAAGACTTCTGTTCTTTTTGGCCAACTACCATCCAGACCAGGCTTCAATACTTCATACAGTATAAATGCTGTGGAAGTAAATGCTAGACAGCTTAAAGATAACAAGAAAAGTTCTATATGTTCATATTCAGTATATATGTGAAGTGTGACTAAAGAAGGGTTTATATGGAAAAAGTTTTAGTGAGCCAATATTAAATACATAGATGTGAAGATAGATGTACTCTCTCTCTCTTTCTCTCTTTTACACACACACACACACACACACACACACACACACACACATACACATACATACACATTACCATACCATAGTATCACAGTTACTACATGTGTGTATATAGTTTTATAGGGAGACATGTTTTGTGGGCCAATACTATACAAATATATTTTTAATACAGCTGTCTCGTTCTTTTTTGGGTAGACTGAGCAATGTCCCTACTACTTCAGAATGTAACTGTATTTAGAGAGAGGGTCTTTGAGGAGGGAATTAAGGTAAATTAGCTCATTGGTAGGCCATAATCTAAAAGGACTATTCTGCTTACAAAAGTGTGAGATGTAAATTTACACAGAAGAAAGATCATTTGAGGACAGGAGAAGGTGGCTATGTGCAAGCCAAGGAGAGAGAGGATTCAAGAGAAATGAACTCTGTTGACACCTTGATCTTGGAATTTCAGACATCACAAGTGTGAGGAAATACAATTTTTTTCTTTTTTTTTCCTTTTTTTTTCTTTTTTTGTGGTTGAAGCCAATTTGTCTGTGGTAATTTGTTATGGTAACAGCAGTACACCGATAGATAGACCACTAGAACCCTACTTCCTCACTGTACGAGCCATTAAGTCTCCTTACTTTCATCATTACTTCCTGAGTTCTCACTGACAGCTATTTTGACTTCCGACATCTTGATCCAAGCTCCAAGGGTTAGAACTGGCTATCAGGTCTCAGAAGTTCAGTGCCTGAGAAGATCAGGCCAGTGGCTGGTCTGTCTGAATTGAGAGTGGGAGATGGGGTAAGATGATGGACTGTGGTGGCTCATGGGACAGTAGAAAGATGTATTCCGCACTCACAAGTTCCCCTCATAGGCTTTCACAGCTCGTCCCAGCCCATGCCTTGTCTGGACTGATGAACCGTGGCAATCCTTGAACTCACCCCAGCTCAGACCTCATGTACTACAAATGCCACATGGATCCAAGAGCCACCAAGCCTTTTCTTACAGACTCCTTAAGTCTACTCATGTTCATTTCCTAGTAAACTGCACACACACTGGGTAATTTCAAATTCATATGAAAGCCTTAGTTGTCACAATCATGAGTTTTGTAGTAGTTGCTTGTGTATCTTGCAGTGCTGGGAACTGGTGATTATCTATATTTTTTGAAAGCCCATTCTTTTTTAAATTATAAAATGAAGCATTAATATGTGTTTATCATATATTTATTAGACATTTTCTTCCTCTTATGAGCCTTCCATGGTTCTAGCTCTGGAGTTATGCTCTGGGGAGCAGGCCAGGAGCAAGAGTGAGGTTGAGACATGTCCTAACCTGGGAAGTTCTCCAATCAGCAGAAGTAGGATCACTCCCCCACTGTCCTGGGCCTACAGATAGCCCTGTGGCCCCACCTTTGCTCCACTGGAGACGGTCATGTAACCCAGTAGCTTCTTAAACTTCTTTCCCCTTATAAGGTCATGTCCACCAAGCACTGGGAAATTCTCCTTATGCTAATGAGATAATCTTAGCACCCTGGCCCTGGCCAAGGATATACAACCACCCTGACAGCCCCTACTCACCCCCAAAGGTGCCTTCGTTCCACCTATTAAAATAAGCTGTCTCACTGAGGAGGCCTCCCAGAGTCTGTGCTCAGGGAACTCACTGCCCCCTGTGGTCGCTCAATCCTGGCCCTTCTGCCCTGCTGCCTGGCTTGGGGATCCACTGGAAGTGATCTTCCATAGGTGCGGAAGTGGAGCCCAAACAGCATCTTGTGACACTCCCTTTGGCAGTCACCACAGTCACTCCTCCCAGTTTCTTCTAGCTTCTCTATTACTTCTAGCTAAAAGGATTTAAGGAAAGAGGGTTCCTATTCCACTGTATTTGAAGTGGTTACTCAGCAGGCCTGTATACACATATTAAAATTCTCCAAGCTGTATTAGCAGCTGTTGGAACTGAAAACTCAGCAAGCAGAGTCCCTTTCTCTGTAGTTTATTGGGCTCTGCACTGGTCCAGCAGCACTGGGATCTCAGTTACCACCTTAGCCTGATGCTAGGCCAATCTCCACATGTCACAGGCTGGTAATTTGATCTATAGCCTCCTTGAAGTGAGTTTGTACTGAACACAGAAATTGTTTTCCTTTTTTTCCTTTTCTCTCTCCCTTTGCCAAGCATTAAATGGACTTTCATGTGTGTCTTTCTTACCCTTTACAACATCACGATTTGATTCAACAAAAATATTACACACCTTCTTCTGAGGGTTTCTTGTCCTTTCCTTGGACTCAGAGCATACGTGTTAGTCAGTGAGCTCCCATGTCCCCTGAGCAGCTGCATACCCCATGTTCTAAGAACTTCTGACAGTGAGAGACAGGTTTTAAATTTTGTGGGCCTAAGAAAACACAGGCTGGTAAGAAAAAAGTCTACTTATGACCTTCCCTTTCAGCCCCAGGAACCTGCTGCTTCTTGCCTTTTATATCATTGCTACAACGTTTGGGTGTTTCTAATCTCCAGTGGAAGTTTACACGGTTCACGAAGCACTGACTGAATGAGAGAAAGCTGGAGCCCACCTGCTCTTCCCCAGTGAAAAGCCAAGCCCAGGGTATGTGTCTGTGGATGGTGACATTATAATCAGGGAGCTGACTCTTCATGTGACTCTATGTGCTGATGTCTAGATTGCAGTGGGAAGGTGTTTTCACCATGGCCTGCTTTCCAGTTGTCTTCATGACACTACCCTAGACTGGCTGCTGTCCTGTTGGGAACCATGAGAGCCCTGAGATAAACTTCCTACCCCAGATAATTGAGAACCCTGAGATTAACATCCTGCCTGACAATCACAAGGATGAGAACCCTGAGATTAACACCCTGCCTGACAATCACAAGGATCCGGCTTGGCCCTGAGAAAAGAACATTCACGGAAATCCACCCCCTTCCTACCTGTAACCCCGGAGCTCAACCCCAGAAGATTTTGTAACTTTCCATCTCCCTCCTTCCTCTTCCCCTCCCCTCCAAGATTTTTGCTTTAAATATGCTCAGCTCCACTAAGTAAACGGCTCTTGACAAGCAATGCTTCCTTGAGTCCTGTTGTCTCTCTCGCCCATTCTGTATTCACAGGTTGTGACTCTCCTCGTTCCCCCGAATAACTTGACCTGCAGGCCATGTCACCGTCCAGACCAGAGGTGCATAGGGTCTGAAACAGCACCCACACAGATGCTGTCAGTCTTATGTCATTACCTCAGCCCAGTGGAAGAACCCAAGGTCATCTAGATGTTTTGGGGGAATGGAAATGTATTTGTCTTTCATTAAAGGCAGTTTGTCAAATAGTTAGGGACTGACATATGAGTAAGTCCAGAAATGGTAGCATGAAGGAAAAGTCAAATATCTATTCTCAGGGTCACTGAAGTTCTTGTGACTTTGTTTTGTGAGGACTCATTCTCATTCTCCTGCCTCAGACTCCCAAGTGCTCAGATTCCATGTGTGCACCACCACATTCAGCTTCTTGTAACACTTTAAAGGAAAAACCAGGACTTTCTTCTTAGATCCATCATTGGATGTAAACCCTGGGATACCTGAAGTCAGTTGTGTTTTAGATTATGATTGTTTATGACTGGCAAAATTTGCCACAAGTGTATTGAATCTTAGTTTCTGGGTCATAGGTCCATTTTGGAGACCATCTGCATAAACCTCCAAACCATGGTGACACATATCTGTATTTCCCATTAATTCTTTGGAGTAATCTGGACTTATCCTAAGAATTAATGGGATTTTGAGATAAAATAGTTAAAAGATTAAAGAATCCTTGAAAAGAGGAATCTATGATGTGTCTGTAGAAGATGATCAAGTACGTGTGAAATATTTCCATCTCTGGTAAAATCAATCACTCCATAAATATTTATAGAATGTCTTTCATGATCAATATCTGGATGGCAAATCGTACGCAAGTGTAGCTTCACCTATGGAGGGAGTTCACGCGGAGTGGCACTACCAGAGCCGTGTGTGAGAACAGTGACACAATCCTATGTCCTAAAAACAGAGATTCTGCTAGACTTATCCCAGTGGTGTGGTCTAATCTATGAAATGGCGTAGTTTATTTGGATGTCCAGGAATTTGTGGCAGCGTTTATTTGTTTGTTTTTGTATCGGGAATTTCGTTTAGGGTCTAGTGATGGTTTGAATAGTTTGGCCTCCATAAACTCCTGTTTGAATGGTTGGCCCACAGGGAGTGATACTACTAGGAGATGTAGCATTATTGAAGAATGTGTATCACTGTGTGGGTGGGCGTTGAAGTCTCCTATGCTTAAGCTATGCCCAGTGTAGAACACAGTCTCCTTCTGCTGCCTGTGGATCAAGATGTAGAACTCTTAGTCCCTTCTCTAGCAACATATCTGTCTGTACACTGCCATGTTTACAAAAACCTTTGAGACTGTAAGCCAGCCCCAATGAAATATTTTCCTTTATAAGAATAAAGGCTTTTGGGGGCTGGTGAGATGGCTCAGCGGTTAAAGAGCACTGACTGCTCTTCCAAAGGTCCTGAGTTCAAATCCCAGCAACCACATGGTGGCTCACAACCATCCATAATGAGATCTGACGCCCTCTTCTGGTGTGTCTGAAGAAAGCTACAGTGTACTTAGATATAATAATAAATAAATCTTTAAAAATATTTAAAAAAAAAAGAATAAAGGCTTTTATGGTTGTGGTTTTTCTTCACAGCAATAAAACCCTAACTTAAGACAGGCTTGAGCTACATGTCCAACCCTGGATGCCCACGTTAGCTGCTTGGCCCAGGGAGTGGCACTATTAGGAGGTGTGGCCCCGTTGGAGGAAGTATATCATTGTGGGAATGGGCTTTTTTTTATTGGTTTAAGTCTTATTGCATTATGATGAAAAAAGATACATGATTTCAATTTTTCTGAATTTGTTAATATTTAAAAACATTTTAAGTAAATAGAATTAAATCACATTCTTGTTTTCCTTTTGTAACCCAACTCCTCCCAGAGACCCCCTTCAATACCTATAATACCTTTTCTGTCATATTCTTTAAAATTTATAAAATATTGTAACAATAAAAATGAGTATTATAAAAGTTGTTTGATATAAAACAACAATCATTTTAACAGTCTTATGTAGATGTTTATCTACAGCAATACTGAAAGTACATGTTTTTCTCAATATAAATTTTAAATAACTCCAAACATATTAACTGTATATTTTAAAATAATACATCACTATTAGTATTTTTTAAATGAACATAAATATATAAAGTCTTTTTGTTTGTTTGTTTGTTTTGTATTTAGTAGAGTTTAAAATCTTGGCTCTTACTGTGGTACAAGGTCAAAATAAGAACAATTTTTAGACATTGGATTTCATTGTAAATAAGGCTGTACTTCAATGACTTTTGCATCACCAAAGGATTTTACCTCCATAGTAGCTAAGCTGAGAGTTGACAGTTCTGCTGAGCCAAGGACTGAATTGTAGGCACGTTTTTTGGATACAGATTTCCTGCTATGGTCAAAGCTATTTGACTTAAGTGAGTGGCTTTATTCTCGGCCCACAGAGAACAGGTTACATTCATTTAAGAAATGGTATAGGTATTAAGATAGCTTGTTCATAAAGTCATTCACCAACTGTTTCAATGAACAATGGTTCTGCTTGGAGATATTAGGTGAGGGTAAGAATCTGGTTCATTGGCTGTGATAATTTGGAAAAGCATTCATCTCAGAGAAAGAGTAACTTATAAAGTCCTCTTCTTAAAACTTGATTCAATAGTTACAAACATCAAGCAAAGCATTCAGCCCCACTCTTTGTTGTTCTCTTACAAACAACCTCCCTAGTTAATCATCTATGTTTCTTTTTGGTATATAAATACTTTTGAAATATGTAAGCTATTCTGAAAACCATAGTATAGTGTAAAAACATGAAACAAACAATACTACTAATAGAGAGGCTGAGATAGGAGAAGCAAGATTTCAAGACCATTATGTGGTACACAGCAAGACACTGTTACAAACAAACAAGCAGAAAGTGTATATGGATTGTACAATATTGGAACTATTTCTCCAGTTACCAAATTAGAGAAACCATTAGATGACAATTAACAAATTTCTAATTCATCATATTTTTGGATTTCGATCGATTAGGATATGTTGGTAACATTAATTTTCATATTAAGATAATAAGAAAAAGTAATTGTTACTTCCTGTTGTTTTTGTTGTAAGAGGTGAAATTAGGTTTTTGTGGATTTGTTGAAAGATTACTTTCTTGCTTCCTCTAGGGTGTAGTTTTGCTTCTTATGTTGGTGTTTTCCATCTATTATCCTTTGTAGTGCTGGATTTGTGGAAAGATATTGTGTAAATTTAGTTTTGTCATGGAATATCTTATTTCCTCCATCTATGGTAATTGAGTTTTGCTGGGTATAGTAGCCTGGGCTGGCATTTGTGTTCTCTTAGGGTCTGTATGACATCTGCCCAGGATCTTCTAGCTTTCATAATCTCTGGTAAAAAGTCTGGTGTAATTCTGATAGGCCTGCCTTTATATGTTACTTGACCTTTTTCATTTATTGCTTTTAAAATTCTTTCTTTGTTTAGTGCATTTGGTGTTTTGATTATTATGTGACGGGAGGAATTTCTGTTCTGTAGGCTTCTTGTATGTTCATGGGCATCTCTTTCTTTAGGTTAGGGAAATTATCTTCTATAATTTTGATGAAGATATTTACTGGCCCATTACATTGGAGGTCTTCACTCTCTTCTATATGTATTATCCTTTTATTATTTTATTATTTTTTATTATTTCATTATTATTTATTATTTTATTATTAGGTTTGGTCTTCTCATTGCATTCCAGATTTCCTGGATGTTTTGGGTTAGGAACTTTTTGCTTTTTGCATTTTTTTTGACTGTTATGTCAATATTTTCTAAGGTGTCTTCTGCCCCTGAGATTCTCTCTTTTATCTCTTGTATTCAGTTGGTGATGCTTGTATCTATGGCTCCTGATTTCTTTCCTAGGTTTTATATCTCCAGGTTTGTCTCTCTTTCTGATTTTTTTATTGTTTCTATTTCCATTTTTAGATTCTGGATGGTTTTG